>NC_092106.1:23239202-23547257 GCF_045679555.1 Salvelinus alpinus
GTTTGGTCAGCTAGGACTCCTTCTCTAATATGATTGGTCAGCTAGGACTCCTTCTCTAATATGTTTGGTCAGCTAGGACTCCTTCTCTAATATGTTTGGTCAGCTAGGACTCCTTCTCTAATATGATTGGTCAGCTAGGACTCCTTCTCTAATATGTTTGGTCAGCTAGGACTCCTTCTCTAATATGTTTGGTCAGCTAGGACTCCTTCTCTAATATGTTTGGTCAGCTAGGACTCCTTCTCTAATATGTTTGGTCAGCTAGGACTCCTTCTCTAATATGTTTGGTCAGCTAGGACTCCTTCTCTAATATGTTTGGTCAGCTAGGACTCCTTCTCTAATATGTTTGGTCAGCTAGGACTCCTTCTCTAATATGTTTGGTCAGCTAGGACTCCTTCTCTAATATGTTTGGTCAGCTAGGACTCCTTCTCTAATATGATTGGTCAGCTAGGACTCCTTCTCTAATATGTTTGGTCAGCTAGGACTCCTTCTCTAATATGTTTGGTCAGCTAGGACTCCTTCTCTAATATGTTTGGTCAGCTAGGACTCCTTCTCTAATATGTTTGGTCAGCTAGGACTCCTTCTCTAATATGTTTGGTCAGCTAGGACTCCTTCTCTAATATGTTTGGTCAGCTAGGACTCCTTCTCTAATATGTTTGGTCAGCTAGGACTCCTTCTCTAATATGATTGGTCAGCTAGGACTCCTTCTCTAATATGTTTGGTCAGCTAGGACTCCTTCTCTAATATGATTGGTCAGCTAGGACTCCTTCTCTAATATGTTTGGTCAGCTAGGACTCCTTCTCTAATATGATTGGTCAGCTAGGACTCCTTCTCTAATATGTTTGGTCAGCTAGGACTCCTTCTCTAATATGATTGGTCAGCTAGGACTCCTTCTCTAATATGATTGGTCAGCTAGGACTCCTTCTCTAATATGTTTGGTCAGCTAGGACTCCTTCTCTAATATGTTTGGTCAGCTAGGACTCCTTCTCTAATATGATTGGTCAGCTAGGACTCCTTCTCTAATATGATTGGTCAGCTAGGACTCCTTCTCTAATATGATTGGTCAGCTAGGACTCCTTCTCTAATATGATTGGTCAGCTAGGACTCCTTCGGCCCTATGAGTGCTGCATTGATTGTTAGCGCCAATAGAATTTCATACTACAGTATTGCCTTGAGCACAAAGTAGTGTTGTAGTAAATTCTGTAGCAGACTTTGTAGCAGACATCTCTGCTGACCCTTCCCTGCAGTCAAACCAGAAAAAGCATGAACTATTATGGGTCAACCAGCCCAGCAGCAACTGTCCGGGACAGCACAACCACTTAATTTACTCTGTTTGGATTGGATGGCTGTCTGATGTTAAAACAGTAGCCGGTCCAATCTGCCTGTAGATTTCTTCAGCAGGATAGAAACGACCTGAATAATCTATGCCACTTGCCATATTTTTGCTAACCAATCGCCTCAAATGTGCCAGGTAGTTGTACTTCCTCATCTAATGCAGCTCAGCACACTGAATGTGTTCATACCCACAATAAGAGGTGTTTTTGCTGGTTGAAGGACATGTATAAAGAGATACTAATAAGCTTTTCTTTCATAGTCCCGCCATGTTCTCCATGATTATTCCTTCATTTTGAATCTTTAATGAAATAGCACATTAGAGTTTGAAAAAAAGGTTGTCAGACTGACCTTGCATCTTACTGGATAATTATAAAGATTGTTCTAAAATACTCTCTGTAGAGCAAAAAGTATACTTGTGTATATTATGAGTTTACAAGTGCTGTTGCATTACTGCTATGGACATGCTGTCCTCTGTGGTACCACATTGAAGAATGATGCCAGTAGGCAATTAGTGGATGTGACAGTTATAGAGAGAATGTATGATGTAAGGGAATTGATAAATAGCTCAAAGGAACAGTCCTGGAGTGGAGACACTTTTAGCGATATAACTGAATATTTTCAACAGACCCAAATCCATGTAATGGGTTGTACTTAGTGTGATGTGTTGATGCCTGTATTACTTGATATGTATCTAAAATGCACTTACGATCCTCCAGCTGATCAGTTATTGCTTGTAGGAGTGTAGAACCAACAAGCTTGCTAGTTCAACACGCTTTCAGTTCCTAGATGAAGGGTCATGTTTCCAATAAAAGCCTAGAGCTGAAGATCATTGATCAACACTAGACTCATTAAACTGTAGACTGAGCTCATATAATATTAGTTCATTTTGTTGCATGACTAACATTCCAAATATGAATATACAGTCTTTTTTAGATACCTACCGTATGAGTGTCAGAAACAAAGTGGCAAAACTTGAAATAAATGTGAGATCTTGGGAGAATTTCAAACCTGTAAATATGTACTCAGTGAGTGACATTCTTGTATTTGATGTATCAGTCTATAGGGAAAGAGTGAGTGGTTTTAAAATACTATCTTCTCCGTTTACAGGGTACCAAGGGGCTTGAACACAACAGGGGGGGCTGACATTGACTTGCATGAGATGTGAGTTGACAAAACAAAAGCACCAACCACCAACTCAGAAGGAATACGCGTTGGAATGCAAAACAACAGTGGCATAACAGGCCCTGTCTGCCCACAGCAAACCTGTCTCTCAAAATGCATTGAGACATGGCAAGCTACCAGTCGTCCCTGTCAGGAGGAACTGTGTGGCTGGAATACTAACAAGTATAGGGTCAGCCATCATATTGATAAGAGTGATACAAGCATGTCCCAGAGCACACAAGCTTTGTGTTTAGATACCTGGAAATTTCTCTATAAACACTTTCCATTGTTAGAATACCAAAACCAGAGCAGTCTATATGACATTCAGAACCAACAAATAATTGAAGATGTGCTTAAAATTTTTATTTGCGAATTCAATGTTTAGCTGCCCTATGATTTATAGAGGCATATCATGCTTTTTCTCAGAATTGATGGTTCTCTTTGAGATTATTACTTTTTTGTCCAATAAATGACAAACATCCTCAGTAGAGATGCTGGGTGAATGATACATGCACTCAGTCAGTGTTGATGGGCTTTTTATTCACTCACCAGTCCAGTCATCAGACTATATTTCTACCCCTGACTGGGAATATGGACCTCATTAAGGGGATATATATGTCCCAAATAGCACCCTATTTATATATAGTGCACTACTTTTGATTAGGGCTCTGGTCAAAAGTAGTACACTATATAGGGAATAGGGTGCCATTTGGGATGCAGAATGGTGACCAGGATTAGCAACAATTGATCTGCCAAGATGAATAAATACCTTCTCTCCACTCCACCACAATCAAACCTACTATTTATGATTAATGACAGGCTCATTTAGTTATTTTATGTTACTAAAAATCGATTTAGCATGTTTATATGTTTTTTAAACAGATAATAGATACATTCTATTTGACTGAACAAAAGGGTTCATAAATTGTCAACAAACTGTTAATGAACTAAACAACTTGCCAACAATTCACAATCAATAACAGCAGTTATTCTGTAAACGTTCTGTTTCCCCAGGGCAATACAAGGTTTCCTTTTGTTGTAAATGTTACCTCTCCCTGTACATTTCCTCCTATAATTTAATTGCATTGCATTTGCACGTAGCTGACATTTTACCATACACATGATGAAGCAATGGTTCACAATACTGAATGCTGTTTTAGAGAGTCATTGTGAAAATCTATACGTCCTTGAGAAGATGAATGTTCCCAAACAGAAATGTCTGGCTTATCCAGTTAATGTTCTCTCTTCTTATACAGCAGCTGCTCTGTGTTTAGTTTGCTGGATGATTGGATGCCAGGCTGCAGTAAGCTTCTTTATGATGAGAAAAAAGGCTTTCCTACAGGATAAAAAGGAGCTAATGGCAGAGAAATCCTCTAATGGGACTGAGCACGTGGCATTAGCACAGTAATAGCACATGGATACCCCTTTGATGCATGGCAGGGGTGGAGAAGTTGATTAAGTGACCGTGATAGACATGCAGCTGCAGAGCCCCGTCCCTTTATTTTTGGGACAGGCTGGCATGCTGATAGCATTGTTTCATTACCTTTTATACAGGTAATTACATGTACAAACTTTGAAATCAATCAATCCACCATTATTAACAATATGGAAAAATCAAATTATGTATTTTTAAAATATTGAAATTAAATGTGCGACCAAGAAAAATATATTGGTACAATTTAAGGCCAAGTGGCAACAATAAGGCAGGCACTAAGGATGGGGGTGTGAGCATGCGGGTCTGGGCAGATGAGATGTAGTCATTGTTTGTGTGCGTTTGTGCGTATGTATAAGTTTGCATCTGGAGTAGAATTTTTTTTTTTTTTTAAATGACATGTAAATCCCTATGGCATTGCTGTGCACAGTACCGATAGCCAATCATTAGCCAACATTATTGAGTCAGTACTTGACATATTTAGTAATATACAGTACCAGTCAAAAGTTTGGACACACCTACTCATTCAAGGGTTTTTCTATATTTTTACTATTTTCTACATTGTAGAATAATAGTGAAGACATCAAACTACGAAATAACACATATGGAATCATGTAGTAACCAAAAAAGTGTTAAACAAATCCATATATATTTGAGATTCTTCAAAGTAGCCACCCTTTGCCTTGATGACAGCTTTGCACACTCTTGGCATTCTCTCAACCAGCTACACGAGGTAGTCACCTGGAATGCATTTCAATAACAGCTGTGCCTTGTTAAAAGTTAATTTGTGGAATTTATTTCCTTCTTCATTTGAGCCAATCAGTTGTGTTGTGACAAGTAAGGGGTGTATACAGAAGATAGCCCTATTTGGTAAAAGAGCACGTCCATATTATGGCAAGAACAGCTCAAGTAAGCAAAGAGAAACGACAGTCCATCATTACTTTAAGACATGGTCAGTCAATCCAGAAAAGTGCAGTCGCGAAAACCATGAAGCGCCGTGTTGAAACTGTCTCTCATGAGGACCACCACAGGAAAGGAAGACCCATAGTTTCCTCTGCTGCAGAGAATAAGTTCATTAGAGTTAACTGAACCTCAGATTGCAACCCAAATAAATGCATCACAGAGTTCAAGTAACAGACTCATCTCAAAATCAACTGTTCAGAGGAGACTGCATGAATCAGGCCTTCATGGTCGAATTGCTCCAAAGAAACCACTACTAAAGGACACCGATAAGAAGAAGAGACTTGCTTGGGCCAAAAAACATGAGCAATGGATATTAGACCGGTGGAAATCTGTCCTTCAGTCTGATGAGTCCAAATTTGAGATTTTTGGTTCCAATTGCCATGTCTTTGTGAGACGCAGAGTAGGTGAACAGATGATCTCCGCATTTGTGGTTCCCACTGTGGAGCATGGAGGAGGAGGTGTGATGGTGTGGGGGTGATTTGCTGGTGACACTGTCAGTGATTCATTTAGAATTCAAGGCACACTTAACCAGCATGGCTACCACAGCATTCTGCAGGGATACACCATCCTATCTGGTTTGCGCTTAGCAGGACTATCATTTGTTTTTCAACAGGACAATGACCCAACACACCTCCAGGCTGTGTAAGGGCTATTTGACCAATAAGGAGAGTGATGGAGTGCTGCATCAGATGACCTGGCCTCCACAATCACCCGACCTCAACCCAATTAAGATGGTTGGGAATGAGTTGGACCCCAGAGTGAAGGAAAAGCAGCCAACAAGTGCTCAGAATATGTGGGAACTCCTTCAAGACTGTTGGAAAAGCATTCCAGGTGAAGCTGGTTGAGAGAATGCCAAGAGTGTCTAAAGCTGTCATCAAGGTAAATGGTGGCTACTTTGAAGAATCTAAAATATATTTTGATTCGTTGAACACTTTTTTGGTTACTACATGATTCCATATGTGTTATTTCATAGTTTTGATGTCTTCATTATTATTCTACAATGTAGAAAATAGTAAAAATAAAGAAAACCCATGAATGAGTAGGTGTGTCCAAAATTTTGACTGGTACTGTAGGTTGACAAGCAATGAAAACATATCAAATCTCTAATGATGGTCTAATAAATAAACTATTATGCACTATTTACTAAAATCGTTTTCATGGTGGTCAAGCTTTGTTTCTGCTCAAGCTAGCTAGCTATGTGATTGTAATGCACAGAATAATCACATCATGAAGCTCTGAGGCCTCTTGTCTGTAAGTGTCTGTAAAGCATGTTGACAGTTCTGCAGAACTTTGAACTTTGACATGACAGTTATCCTCAGATCAGCCAACTGAAGGAGGAAGACACTTGGCAGTTGGCTGTCAGCCCAATAGTTTTAGGGGGGAAAGTCTTCTGCCGATGAGACAGTGAGATCTGCTGTGCATTTTACGGTCTTCAAAGATGCCATTTATGTGTAAATCAGTGTGAGGAGAGGACTGTTGCTTAGCCATCCAACATTTCTATTTCAATATCTCAGGTTGAGGCATCTGCCTGGGAAAAAAATACTTGAACAATGCGTATCCCCTGTAGCCCTTTGAAATCTACATAGAACTCAGGTGCAATATCAAATTATTCACAGAATAGCAGCCGGTGAAAAGGAGTGGCCACATCTGGGACAAGCTGCACATTATGTTGTGACTGCTGCTCTATTAAAGGTCTGAAGAGAATGAATGCCATTTTGGCTTGATGGATTTATAAAACGTTGACAGATGAAATAATTAATCCAGACTCTTTGGTTTTGGTCAAAAGCCATTGTTGAGTAGCCTCGTATACCACGCTGAGTTCGCGAGTTTCCATAAATTATACGCTATAAGGATCCGTGTAGCGAATCATTTATGTAAGCTCGCAAGATCAATGTGGTAGTACGAGGCTAAATGTCGGGTGGTCTACCCATTAATGAAGATCATTATCTTTAAGAGCTATGACTTCTACTTTAGTTGCTCTATTATGTTGTATTTTAAGGTATAGAATCTGTAGATGTATAAATCATGCAATATGATTTGTGATTCTGCAGGCTTTTAAATGGACTGTTTTAGCTACGCACCATTACGTTTTGTTTGTTTGATTACAAAAGCCTTTTTTTCTCAAATTATTACCTACTAAAAGTATTGATGATTGTTGTGCTGAGGCTGTAGTAGGGGCAGTGGAAGAATCATTAAAACCTGGTGTTTGCAGGTTTACAGCATAACATCAAACCAAATCTGCCTAGACATTCAATCAATCATAGACTCTCACTGTGCTGCAGGAGAGTGCGTTCTGAGTAGAGGATTTTGGAGCTCTCAGATGGTGTGTCCAGGCTTGCAGGTAGATGACCCATTTTAAAGGACAAGTGAAGTGCTTTTAACAAGATATTGGGGATGTGCATCAGGAGAGATTGTTGGGGTATTTGAGCATGCATAGAAGCACAAACTATGAATAATACATAAATACAAGGTACTACCTTTTATTAAAGTATCTTTTCAAATATTCCAGAAGTTTGTTGGTACAGTATAACCGAAAAGGAAACCATTCCTGCAAAAAACGTTTGGCCTGTATTTCGTTAAAATCTGCCATTTTATTACATGATTGGCAGTGTGGTCGCATAGAAATTTAACATGACTCATTTCTGAATGGATGCTTTGTTTTAAATCAATTATCACGCTCATGTTGCTAGTTGTGACTAAGCTGATGTCTTTTGAGAGGAGGGTACCTGTTGGTTAGTCAAGTGAACACTTGAATTAATTGTCCCCTTGAATCAGATAAGGACATTGGAAAGATGTGAAACAAACCAAACAAAAACAGATGGACCTCCATATTTTACTTATGGGATGGTGTTCTTCTCAGCAAGGCTAAGTCCTAATCAGTGCTCTCACCATATGGCTGATGAGCCCAAAGCGACATAATTTTTGCCTGAGCACAGATACGGACACAGCATGGCACTTTTTGGCTTAAATGAAAATGTTGCTTGGTCATACTGCCCTGGTTTGTAATGGGCTCTCGAAAATAGCTTCTCTTGACACTCGGATAACAATAGCTTCCAGTCTCAAGTCAGTCTGATCTCCAGCTTTAGTGTTTGACATTTAAATGGTATTTTTTGAGACATTGTTCAGTGACAAGGCAAGGCTGGCATGGAGCTCCTAGACTTTTAGCTTTGGGCTAGATTCAGCACTTCAAACCAACTTTTCAGACACATTGAACATTAAATGATGTATACCATACCCTGTGAAAAGTGGTATTGGACTCATATTGTAGAGATCATCAAGAAACAGCTCTATTCCATCGTCAATGATCAAGAAACAGCTCTATTCCATCGTGGATGATCAAGAAACAGCTCTATTCCACTGTGGATGATCAAGAAACAGCTCTATTCCATCGTCAATGATCAAGAAACAGCTCTATTCCACGTGGATGATCAAGAAACAGCTCTATTCCATCGTGGATGATCAAGAAACAGCTCTATTCCACTGTGGATGATCAAGAAACAGCTCTATTCCACCGTGGATGATCAAGAAACAGCTCTATTCCACTGTGGATGATCAAGAAACAGCTCTATTCCACCGTGGATGATCAAGAAACAGCTTTATTCCACCATGGATGATCAAGAAACAGCTCTATTCCACCGTGGATGATCAAGAAACAGCTCTATTCCACCGTGGATGATCAAGAAACAGCTCTATTCCACCGTGGATGCCAGTTGACATATTTCCTTCTGACGTGACCTTTTTCTGCATCCCACAGAAAATTGTATTTTGCTTTCAGTTCTCTGATGATGAATGGCTTTCTAAATATATGTACGGTAGATGCCAATTTGTATAAATACTGTTATCATGTTATTCATTCAATTTAGTGGATAAGAAATTAGACTGTGCCTTTCAGAGATGCTTGCATTACAAATAAGCACATTTTCAAATTATCTGAGCAAAAATATTTCACAGTCAAAATTGTTTCAGAGGAATCGTGTTACTGTAAAAACAATTTCACAAGGTTATGAAAAAATATTTATTTCCCCCCCTTATTTTACCAAGTAAGTTGACTGAGAACACATTCTCATTTACAGCAATGCCATGGGGTATAGTAACAGGGGAGAGGAGAGGAATGAGCCAATTGGAAGCTGGGGATGATTAGATGACCATGATGGTATGAGGGCCAGATTGGGATTTTGGCCAGGACACCAGTGTTAACACCCCTACTCTTACAATAAATGCCATGGGATCTTTAGTGACCACAGAGAGTCAGGACACCCGTTTAACATCCAATTCGAATGACAGCACCATATACAGGCCAATGTCCCCAATCACTGCCCTAGGGCATTAGGATATTTTTTTTAAGACCAGTTGAAAGAGTGCCTCCTACTGGCCCTCCAACACCACTTCCAGCAGCATCTGGTCCCCCATCCTGTCTCACAAATATATACTAAACAAACATATAAACGCAACATTCAAGAATTTCATTGATTTGACTGATTTACAGTTCATATGAGGCAATCACTCAACTGAAATTAATTCATTAGGCCCTAATCGATGGATTTCACATGACTGGGAATACAGATATGCATCTGTTGGTCACAGATACCTTAAAAAAAATGTCACAGTATTTTTGTGCATTCAAATTGCCATCGATAAAAAGCATTTGTGTTTGTTGTCCCAAGCTTATGCCTGCACAGAGAACGGCACCGGAGGGGATGGCTGCCATTTATTGGGCTCCTAACCAATTGTGCTGTTTTGTGCATTTTTTGGCGTTGTTGTACATAATGTACATTATGTTGTACATAATGTTTCTGCCACCGTCTCTTATGACTGAAAAGAGCTTCTGGAAATCAGAACAGCGATTACTCACCTCGAACTGGACAAATGATTTACTCCAGATACCTGACCAGGCCCAAATCCCAATCATTCGCATGAAGAGAAGATGCTGATATAGGGGATGCAAGTCGGGGTGCCTTGTGAGAATTAGTCGGTGAGTGGGTAACCAGCCTATCCTACCAACGGCACATTAAAAACTGGAATATCTTAAGTTTCACCGAGTCGTGGCTGGTTTTTATGTGCATCGGCAAGACATAACATCTGCCTCCGATAAGACAAGGGGTGGCGGTCTGTGTCTATTTGTAAATAACACCTGGTACGTGAAATCAAATGAAAGAAGTCTCAACGTTTTGCTCGCCTGAGGTAGAGTATCTCATGACAAGTTATTTTTTAAGGTCCCTGGCCACTAGAAGTGGCACCTCTGGATGAGCATTTTCTTGTTTGCTTTTGGCTTTATACAGCTCATTAAGTGCGGTCATAGTGCCAGCATCGGTTTGTGGTGGTAAATAGACAGCTACGAAAAATATAGATGAAAACTCTCTTGGTAAACAGTATGGTCTACAGCTCATAAGAAGTTTGCAGTTTTAAGAAAAATAAGAGTTAAGAAAAAGATTTACTAAATAAACGAAAGTAAAAAATAAAAGAGCAACAATAAAATAACAATAACGAGGCTATATACATGGGGTACCGGTACCGAGTCAATGTGCAGGGGTTCAAGTTAATCAAGGTAATTGAGCTAATATGTACATGTAGATAGGGGTAAAGTGACAATGCATAGATAATAGATAATAAACAGTGAGTAGCAGCAGTGTAAAAAAAGGGGATGCAAATAGTCCCGGTAGCCTTTTGATTAGCTGTTCAGCAGTCTTATGGCTTGGGGGTAGAAGCTGTTAAGAATCCTTTTGGACCTAAACTTGGCGTTCCTGTATCGCTTGCCATGCGGCAGCAGAGAGAACAGTCTACGACTAGGGTAGTTGGAGTCTTTGGCAATTTTTAGGGCCTTCCTCTGACACCGCCTGGTATAGAAGCCCTGGAAGACAGGAAGCGTGATGTACTGGGCCATGCACACTACCCTCTGTAGCATCTTGCGGTCGGAGGCCGAGCAGTTGCCATACCAGGTGGTGATGCAACCAGTCAGGAGGCTCTCGATGGTGCAGCTGTAGAACCTTTCAAGGATCTGAGGACCAATGCCATATTTCTTCAGTCTCCTGAGGGGAAATAGGCATTGGCGTGCTCTCTTCACGACTGTCTTGATGTGTTTGGACCGTGATAGTTTATTGGTGATGTGGACACCAAGGAACTTGAAGTTCTCAACCTGCTCCACTACAGCCCTGTCGATGAGAATTGGGGCGTGCTCGGCCCTCCTTTTCCTATAGTCCACAATCATCTCCTCACGTTGAGGGAGGGGTTGTTGTACTGGCACCACACTTCCAGGTATCTGACCTCCTATAGGCTGTATCATCGTTGTTGGTGATCAGGCCTACCACCGCTGTGTCGTCGGAAAACTTAATGATGGTTTTGAAGTCGTGCTTGGCCACGCAGTCATGGGTGAACAGGGAGTACAGGAGGACACTAAGCACGCACCCCTGAGTGGCCCCCGTGTTAAGGATTAGCGTGGCAGATGTGTTGTTGACTACCCTTACCATCTAGGGGTGGCCCGTCAGGAAGTCCAGGATCCAGTTGCAGAGGGAGGTGTTTAGTTCCAGGGTCCTTAGCTTACTGATGAGTGATGCTTAGTGATGCTTTGAGGGCACTATGGTTTTAATGCTGAGCTGTAGTCAATGAACAGCATTCTCACATAGGTGTTCCTTTTGTCCAGGTGGGAAAGGGAAGTGTTGAGTGCAAAAGAGATTGTGTCATCTGTGAATCTGTTGGGGCAGTATGGAAATTGGAGTGGGTCTAGGGTTTCTATTGATGTGAGCCATGACCAGTCTTTCAAAGCACTTCATGGCTAAAATGTGAGTGCTATGGGTCGGTAGTCATTTAGGCAGGTTACCTTAGTGTTCTTGGGCACAGGGACTATGGTGGTCTGCTTGAAACATGTTGATATTACAGACTCGACCAGGGACAGGTTGAAAATGTCAGTGAAGACACTTGCCAGTTGGTCAGCGCATGCTCAGAGTACATGTCATGGTAATCCATCTGGCCCTGCGGCCTTGTGAATGTTGACCTGTTTAAAGGTCTTACTCACATGCTCTCACACATGCTTCAGTGTTGCCTGCCTCAAAGCGCACATAGAAGTCCTTTAGCTCATCTGGGTGTCACTGGGCAGCTTGCGGCTGGGCTTCCCTTTGTAGTCCGTTCCTTTAAAGCGGAAGCTCTATCTACCCTTTAGCTCAGTGCGGATTTTAGTGTCCCTGAAAATTGAAAAAAGGGGGGTATCCCTAAGTTAAGGTGCACCTGTGTAATGATCCTGCTGTTTAATCAGCATCTTGATATGCCACACCTGTCAGGGTGATGGATTATCTTGGCGAAGGAGAAATGCTCAATAACAGGGATGTAAACAAATTTGTCCACAACATTTGAGAGAAATAAGCTTTTATCTTTTATTTCAGCTCATGAAACATGGGACCAACACTTTACATGTTGTGTTTATATTTTTGTTCAGTGTAGATGGCTCTGTAACTGTTGATCACAGTGATACTAAACATGAAATAATCACTGTGATCCACTTGCTTCAGCTTGACTGATTCATCAAAAACACTCAAAATTAATAGTAGCCTAACGCTAATCGAACTGTCATACCAAAAAAAGCCATATTACAACCTATGTGTTGTGATAATTGCGTTGTTTGCTCTATAACCTGTTAGTTCATATGCCTTGCGACCGTGATATGCAGTATAGGCCTAAAGGTCGAGACAATAAGAATAATAATCTTTTATAATCTTTTATCACAAAACCTGATAACAACCTCTGTCCAGTGAATTCCACTTTCACTGGCTGTTGTCATATCATCCCGTTAACGGAATTGCAGCCATAAGAAGTTTAAGAAAGTACTGAGTAAAGGGTCTGAAAATGTATGTCAATGTGCTATTTCAGTTTTTTATTTGTAACTAATTTGCAAAAATGTCTAAAAAAACGTTTTTAATTTGTCATTATGGGGTATTGTGTGTAGATTGGTGACCGGAAAATAACAATTCAACAAAATGTGGAAAAAGTTGAGAGGTCTGAATACTTTCCAAATGCACTGTAAATAACACTACCAAATGTTCCCTTTACTGTGGCAATTGGGATCGAATCAATGTAATATTAGCCACTTTCAATGCAACATACCGAAACAAAATGAACTATATAACCGATTTTGTTGTAGGCAGAACGCATCGGAGTAGGAATCTATTGACATGCGTGACTCAGCCCATACCCTACACAGACCGGTGCGGCATAACCAATCAGAGCTGCAATAGGCCTATATGCAAACAGACCATTGCCATATATATGGAACTGTGCCATTTGCTTTGATCTGGACTGTCTTTACAGCTGTGTACGTAAGTAGAGGTGCTTGTTTTGAGACATTGAACACCACACATTGGCTGCTACTGTAGGCTGAATGACAGAACAGCTGTTAAAATGTTATAAGATGCATTTTCTCCATAGTTTTTGATGTTAGGCCACTCTGATAGGCCTACAGTATGGTCAAATAGCCACAGTAGCCTGCTTGGCTACTGCTTAAACTGTAACTTAAAGCGGGTACAGCCTCAGTGTTCACAGTAAACGAGCACTGGAAGTTGCACAGAACTTTCACAACGTTCAAGTTTGTGCTCAGCAGATCTGAAATTTGCTCAGTGCCGAGAAAAATTTGAGGGAACATTGCATGGCAGTATATATTACATACAACCCCACCCACCATGTGTTTCTCCTCCAGTGATTTTATGCAGAAACTTTAATCTACCTCTTAAAATGCAAAATCATTATCATGGTTTTCACATTTTTTCCATACCTCCTCACAATTATCACAAATGTATGCTTAGGTTCCCTGAATAGGTTCAAGGCATACCGTTCCTGCAGTAGGGACATTGTATGTCAGTCCATCCAACACAGTCCCCTCATCCTGAAGTGCAGTCACATCACATCAGCATGCAAATTACTCATTTATTTTGAGATCACATCACATGTAACTGCGAGTACGTCTTCATTTTAAACTCTTCATCCTTCGAGTGAAATTAGTTTAACCTGGAGTTTTTGACAATTGCATTCACTTGGCTGGCTAGTGAGCTTCACAATGAATCCTAATGTTCATATGGGAGTTTATTAAATAATCAGGTGATGAACACATTGAGCTGTAAATGTGGCAGCATGACAACTGATAAACTACCTAAGCAGGTAATTCAGTGAGAAGAGGGAGCCTGATATTTTCATTGTTGTATGGGCAACATGACCTGACTGTGAATCTATTCGCAGCGACTATGGTGATTTGAATTTTGACTAAAGCTCCAAACTGTCACGCCCTGGCCTTAGTATTATTTGTTTTCTTTATTATTTTAGTTAGGTCAGGGTGTGACATGGGGTATGTGTGTGTTTTGGGTGATTATATGGTATAGGGGGTGTTGGTTGTAGTGTATGGGTTTGTGTTGAGTGTATGTGTCTAGGTATGTCTATGGTTGAGTGTAGGTGTTTAGGAAAGTCTATGGTTGCCTGATTTGGTTCTCAATCAGAGACAGCTGGTTATTGTTGTCTCTGATTGGGAGCCATATTTAAGGTAGCCATAGGCTTTAGGTGTTTGTGGGTAATTGTCTATGTTGAACGTTTGTTGCTTTTTTGTGTGCACTAACGTTTATAGCTTCACGGTCGTTTGTTGTTTTGTTAGTTTGTAAAGTGTTTTGCTTCGTTTTTCCTTCTTCTAATAAAAGAAGATGTCTTATTTTTCACATGCTGCGTTTTGGTCCGTCTCTCCTCCACACGATCGTGACAGAATTACCCACCAAACAAGGATCAAGCAGTGTGATCAGTGGCAACAGGAGCAAGGAACAAAGGATTCATGGACATGGGAGGAGATTTTGGATGGAAAGGGACCTTGGGCACAACCGGGAGAATATCGCCTCCCTCGTGAAGAGCTGGAGGCAGCGAAAGCCGAGAGGAGGCGATATGAGGAGGCAGCACGGAGGCAAGGCTGGAAGCCCGCAAGTACAACCCAAAAATTTCTTGGGGGGGGGCTTAGAGGTAGTGGGCCGAGGGCAGGTAGGAGACCTGCGCCCACTTCCCAGGCTAACCGTGGAGAGCGGGAGTACGGGCGGACACCGTGTTACGCAGTAGAGCGCACGGTGTCTCCTGTACGTGTTCATAGCCCGGTGCGGGTTATTCCACCTCCCCGCACTGGTAGGGCTAGATTGGGCATTGAGCCAGGTGCCATGAAGCCGGCTCAACGCGTCTGGTCTCCAGTGCGTCTCCTCGGGCCGGCTTACATGGCACCAGCCTTACGCATGGTGTCCCCGGTTCGCCTACATAGCCCGGTGCGGGTTATTCCACCTCCCCGCACTGGGCGGGCGACGGGGACCATTCAACCAGGTAAGGTTGGGCAGGCTCGGTGCTCAAGGGAGTCAGTACGCCTGCACGGTCCGGTATTTCCGGCGCCACCTCCCCGCCCCAGTCCAGTTCCACCAGTGCCTACACCACGCACCAGGCTTCCAGTGTGTCTCCAGAGCCCTGTTCCTCCTCCACGCACTCGTCCAATGGTGCGTGTCTCCCGCCCATTACCACCGGTGCCTACGCCACGCACCAGGCTTCCAGTGTGTCTCCAGAGTCCTGTGCATCCTGTTGCTGCTCCACGCACTAGCCTTGAAGTGTGTGTCCCCAGCCCGGTACCACCAGTGCCGGCACCACGCACTAGGCCTAATGTGCGTATCCAGGGTCCAGTATGCCCTGTTCCTTCTCCCCGCACTAGCCTTGAGATGCGTGTCTCCAGCCCGGTACCACCAGTTCCGGCACCACGCACCAGGCCTACAGTGCGCCTCATCCGGCCAGAGCCATCCGTCTCCCCAGTGCCATCTGAGCCATCCGTCTCCCCAGTGCCGTCTGAGCCATCCGTCTCCCCAGCGCCGTCTGAGCCATCCGTCTCCCCAGCGCCGTCTGAGCCATCCGTCTCCCCAGCGCCGTCTGAGCCATCCGTCTCCCCAGCGCCGTCTGAGCCATCCGTCTCCCCAGCGCCGTCTGAGCCATCCGTCTCCCCAGCGCCGTCTGAGCCATCCGTCTCCCCAGCGCCGTCTGAGCCATCCGTCTCCCCAGCGCCGTCTGAGCCATCCGTCTCCCCAGCGCCGTCTGAGCCATCCGTCTCCCCAGCGCCGTCTGAGCCATCCGTCTCCCCAGCGCCGTCTGAGCCATCCGTCTGCCCAGCGCCGTCTGAGCCATCCGTCTGCCCAGCGCCGTCTGAGCCATCCGTCTGTCCCGAGCCATTAGAGCCGCCCGTCTGTCCCGAGCCGTCAGAGCCGTTCGTCAGTCAGGAGCTGCTAGAGCCATTCGTCAGACAGGATCTGCCAGAGCCGCCAACCAGACAGGATCTGCCAGAACCGCCAACCAGACAGGATCTGCCAGAACCGCCAACCAGACAGGATCTGCCAGAGCCGCCAGCGAGCCATGAGCGTCCAGAGCCGCCAGCGAGCCATGAGCGTCCAGAGCCGCCAGCGAGCCATGAGCGTCCAGAGCCGCCAGCGAGCCATGAGCGTCCAGAGCAGTCAGCCTGCCATGAGCGTCCAGAGCAGTCAGCCTGCCATGAGCGTCCAGAGCAGTCAGCCTGCCATGAGCGTCCAGAGCCGTCAGCCTGCCATGAGCGTCCAGAGCCGTCAGCCTGCCATGAGCGTCCAGAGCCGTCAGCCTGCCATGAGCGTCCAGAGCCGTCAGCCTGCCATGAGCGTCCAGAGCCGTCAGCCTGCCATGAGCGTCCAGAGCCGTCAGCCTGCCATGAGCGTCCAGAGCCGTCAGCCAGCCATGAGCGTCCAGAGCCGTCAGCCAGCCATGAGCGTCCAGAGCCGTCAGCCAGCCATGAGCGTCCAGAGTCGCCCGCCAGCCATGGGCAGCCAGAGTCGCCCGCCAGCCATGGGCAGCCAGAGTCGCCCGCCAGCCATGGGCAGCCAGAGTCGCCCGCCAGCCATGGGCAGCCAGAGTCGCCCGCCAGCCATGGGCAGCCAGAGTCGCCAGTCAGCCGGGATCGGCTGAATCCGCCAGTCAGCCAGGATCTACCAGAGACACCGAAGCGGATATTGACAATGCTGGAGTGGGGGCCACGTCCCGCACCCGAGCCGCCGCCATATTAAGGCCCACCCCGGACCCTCCCTTTATATGTCAGGTTTTGTGGCCGGAGTCCGCACCTTTTGGGGGGGGGGTACTGTCACGCCCTGGCCTTAGTATTATTTGTTTTCTTTATTATTTTAGTTAGGTCAGGGTGTGACATGGGGTATGTGTGTGTTTTGGGTGATTATATGGTATAGGGGGTGTTGGTTGTAGTGTATGTGTATGTGTCTAGGTATGTCTATGGTTGAGTGTAGGTGTTTAGGAAAGTCTATGGTTGCCTGATTTGGTTCTCAATCAGAGACAGCTGGTTATTGTTGTCTCTGATTGGGAGCCATATTTAAGGTAGCCATAGGCTTTAGGTGTTTGTGGGTAATTGTCTATGTTGAACGTTTGTTGCTTTTTTGTGTGCACTAACGTTTATAGCTTCACGGTTGTTTTGTTTTGTTAGTTTGTAAAGTGTTTTGCTTCGTTTTTCCTTCTTCTAATAAAAGAAGATGTCTTATTTTTCACATGCTGCGTTTTGGTCCGTCTCTCCTCCACACGATCGTGACACAAACAGGGCTCTGAGTGTCATTTTCCTGTTGCTTTGGTCCCTTACACATATTTTCCTAATTTGTGACGTGCAATCAAAGTTGTGTCTACCTCCCACCTTTGCTCAGAGGCATATCAGTAGAACATCTGAGTAATTATAAAAGACTAAATGTAGATGTTCAGCTTCATCATGTTTAATGTGTGTTGACTGGATGAAAAACAGTGATTGGTGGTGGTTTAATTTGATTTGATCCATCTACCACGCACCTTCCTACAGTATATTTATTCTCTGAAAATATCTACCACTTCCATCCCAGACTTCTGTGTGTATAGTATTGACTGGGGGGACAAATTGACCATAGCACATAAGGTAACCATGAGATTCCACAAGGTCATGCAATGTTTCCCGTTTAAGCTCACCCTGGGAAGTTCTTCCATCCAGTTAACAGTATTTAAATGTCTGGAGCTTATTATGGCAACACATTTAACCAGCAGTCATATTTATGCATCTGATAGTGGGTTGCCATCAGCTCAAATTAGATATCAAATATATTATTGATGCAATGTACCAGTGAAGATCAAAAGTAATTAACTTATTTTTTTAACTCTCAAAATTAAAAGAAATTAAATAAGCAAACAAGCAGGCTAGTGCAAATTCCCAGACTCAGTATTCGGAGTCTATTTGATTTGTGTTGTCCTATCAGATCATTGTGATGAGATGGGAATATGTTGAAATGCAAAATCTTAGGGCCGAGCTAGAAACTCCGTAAGGATACAGCAGATTAACCGATACCAATTTTAATTTTAGCAAAAGTAATTTTGTCCCTTTGAAACAATTGAGATGAAAGTAACAGACTAATGTATTCAACTTTAACTTCTTAAAAGGTCCAATGCTGCTGTTTTTATCTCAACATCAAATCAGTTCTGGGTAAGAATTAACTATCATACTGTGAATGTTTAAAAAAAGAGAAAAAAAGAGCTTATTAGCAAAGAACAATTTCTCAAGCAACAATTTAGATAGGACTGTCTGGGAGTGGGGAGGGAAAAACTGAAAACTAGCTATTACTGGTTTGGAACTCCCTTTCTTATTGGTCTATTAACTCATTTAGACCTGATGATGTAACCAGGCAGGCCAAAACACCATCCCACCAAAACACGCTGGCATTTCAGGTGGTCGTTTCAAACACCTCTTATACCAAAAGGGTATTATCATAATTTTCACAATTTTACAGTATTGACCTCATAGTGTGGAAATACAATCACATTTTTGACAGCACTGGGCCTTTAAGGTGTGTCTCAGTTCAGAAAGGTTTTGCTGTGAGTGTGTGGAGTTTGCGATATACTGTAGATTATTAAAAATATATATGTTTCTGTTCTAAATCTAGAGGAGCTCGATGTTAGAGACTCACCATCATCAGCCAGAGATGAGGGCTGTCCTTGAATAATTAGCTCAGTTTTGAGATGACATGTTAAGAAGCTTAGAAAGGCTATAAGCTACAGCATAAGCTGGCTAAGGGAGGTAAGTCTTGCAGACAAACTATTGACCACATGCTTTTTGTGGTTGTGAGGGTCTGTCTATATATTTTGTATTTTATTGGTGTCTGTGTTGTGATCATACATGAATCCATTCAATTGATTAAATATTTGTACTCCAAGTCATGTAACCATGCAAGTGACACGGAAAGGATAGATAGTATCCGAAGGATAGTGAGTTAGTGACCCCTGCAGTCAGACTGGCTAGATTGAGTTGGAAAAGTAATCAGGGTGAGATTTGTTAAGTGACCCCATATGACAGCAACCCCCATTGCCTTTTAAAGACATCTAGATTTTCCAAGCCATTACATTTGAGAGATGGTCACCATTCGGAGGGTAAAATATCCTGTTGAAGCCGTGTTTCTGGCTTTCCCTCCAGCATCGACTGACACGGAAGGTGCTCTTGTTTTTGTCAGTAAATCAACATTGGCCTACGTTTCAGCAGTCTGCTCATGAAGGGGATCATTGGCACATCCCACCCTCAGGTTTCCCTTTTTCCTCGGTGTAGCTGAAAGTGTTTCAATTGTGGCTCAGAGTGTCAATGACTTAGTGTGGAATATTTGGGAATATTTGCCATGTTACACAGACTTTTTATAGGCTGTGCACTGTTCCATCGCATATGCAATGACAGTTTAGCTATTGTGTTGTATAGTTCTTGTATTGTAAATGTAACAGGGTTGGTTATGTTTCCACTTGACACTGCAGAAATATGTATTCAATGTTTATGTATTCGTATTGGTTGGTTGAATTTACATATCAATCAGGTTTTATGCCATTGGTCATGCTTGCAGATAGTGGAAGATCGTTAAAGTAAAGTCTTTCCAGTCTGATATTGACATTGTCATGCAAGCGGTAGGTCACGTTCTGAAATACTGTATTCTATTTTCATATTTACAATGTGTACAAGTTCCCTATGTACATGTCCTGATGTGTATAATATGTGTACGGTACCTGTTAGATATTTGGGGCATCCTGGGATGTGTTTTGTATGTTATTGTTGTAAGAGTGAGTTAGCTAGCACGCTCTGAATTTAATGGTCACATTATCTCCCTGCTAATTCAATGTTATTTCCATGACAACAACATACTGTTGTCCTGCACATCTAATGTGCTTCCTTGTGTCTATCGTCAGTATAAACACCAATCAACTGGGATTGCTGGCTGGACAGTCTTTTTTTTAAACACAAAGAAAGAGAGTTTATGAAGTACAATCACATCTGTTACACTGGTGCCGAGACCAGTTTTCTTGTCTTCGCTGGACAGCTGCTACATACAGACTTCATTGAAGGGGACAGCACTATTATGATGAAAATTGGAACTCATTCAACAGAGTTGCATATGTGCCTCTTTCAGAGTGTTTAAGTAATGATGCTTGGATCATTTTATATACTGTCATATAATTGGTGCATTTGACATCCAAATAAGCAAAAGGAAAATGTATCTTTGAGTAATGTGATTCATGCAAGAGATTTTGAAATACCAAACAAAGACCATTGCCATCACTGATTGGTCCATCAGTGATGGCAGCGGCAATGCTCCAGAGAGAGTAATGTTCAGAAGATCATTGCATAGATCTATTCTACGACATTTGGTGCAAGTTCAGTTACTAATTGTTTAATCAGTGATATGTGACTTGTGTTTGTTTTCCTTCTTAAAGTTTGTTAAGTGTTTGAGATGAGGAAAAATCCTCCAGGCTCCAGCTAATGTCTGTAGCTAGCTAATTTATTCTGGGTACTCATAGTGCACACAACATGGAGTATTTACATGCTAACTATTACCATTCCCCTCAGACTGTATCTTTTCCAATATCACACTTAGGAATAAATTATTTTCTTGCTTTCAGCATGGTGTCTTATCAGTCGACTGCACAGCCCACCAATGAAAATGCATCCAGGGTGGGAGTGACGCAGATAGTGCTGCTGACAGAAGACTTGTTTATGTGTGCATCTAAATTTGGAACAGGGCCAAGTTGTCTCTGTTTATGAACATGCATTAAAGACATACAGGCTCATAGTAGAGGAACAGGTTTTAACTGCATTGTTGCAACCCACCCACCAATTTGCCTCTCCCTTCATTCGTATACAGTAGACTGACAAAAATGTGAGGAATCTCTTTTGTACTCTCTGACAATGTCAGAATGTACTAAATGTACAGCAGTTTATTCCATTGTTTGAAACCCCCTAAAGATTGGGTAAAATGTCAGTGGTTTAGAGAGGAAGGTTATTTCCTCCTGATCTTCATAACTGACTGAGTATGGATCCTGTGTCTTTCAGGATGGAAGTGGTTTCGGGAAGGCTGGCTGCAAACAGTTGTGATTCTTTGCAGCATCTATGGTATAAACTATTAATACATGATCACATTCCACTGATGTCCTGTATCCTGTTGCAGAACCTCTGGGGAGGATAAATTTAACATGACAAAATGTGTTTTTCACAGGAAAGTTGAACGGCACCTAGTCTAAATCTTAGATGGAAGATAAAAATGTGTGTTTGAGCTTGCAAATCCAGTGCTATGATTCAGTGATTTACAGCTCTGCCGCTCACCCCAACCATTGGCATATTGTGTCCCTGCATTCATTATTAACCGCACGGTTCTGAAGGACAAAGTCTGGAGGAATTAGCATGCAAAGGGTGCTAATATCACTCACAAGCAGTGGCTCTAATACTGCTGCATAAAGAACAGGATTTGACTTTCTCTGTCCATTGCTCATGGTGGGTATGGGCTAAGAGTGTTAATAAGGTTGGGTTGGTTAATCAAAGGATTTAATAATATCACTTGTACTTTTTAACATATTCTGGACCCATAAAGATAGAGACCATCATTGTCTGGCTGAGTAAGACTGACCAGGTGAATCCTGGTGAAAGACATGATCCCTTATTGAGATCACCTGTTAAATCCACTTCAATCAGTGTAGATGAAGGGGAGGAGACTGGTTAAATATGCAATATTAGGAAGGTGTTCTTAATGTTTTGTACACTCAGTGTATATGATTATGCATTGTGAGTTGGGGTAAAAGACTTTACTAGAAGGATCCACTATGATGACTGATTATAGAAGGAGCAATCTATTTCAAAATGAACTATAGGCTAAAAGCTGATTTATTTAAGCTGATTTATTGCATGTGGACCAGTCAGCTGAAGTGATGTACGCAATTTCAAAATGACAAGCCATCCATATAGATAGGCCTGCTGGAGTCTTCTTAAGTGTGATTATGTGAATATTTTAAATTATGAGAGGGCAAGAGGTTCGCAGATCATTTTTTCAATAGAGTTCTCTATCAAAATACGGGAAGTTATTAAATTACAGTGTGGCTGACATGGGTATAACTAAAGGTCTTATTTCATGTAGAGAGCTTACGTTAAAAGCCAAGGCCCCGTCAGTACACACACTCAGCGGATGACATTCAACTAATGACTCGTCAGTCCGTAATATATTCATCACCCGGGTGTTGCTGAGAACATATTGGACACACACACCAGGGGATTTATCAGTCAGCCATCTACACCTACATTTCAGAGTGTATAGGTGGGCAAAAGGAACGACACCACCATTTTCAAACAGGAATGGACACACAGCTAGGAGGAAAGTTTCAGGCTCCAGCCATGGCGCTGCAGTATTAACAGCAGTGTGACATCATCACAGCCCCTCTCTGTGGAAATGGAGTCAATAGAACAGCAGGCAGAAGGGAGGGATCTGGGGGCTCAAGGAAATAGTGCTCTGAAGTCCTCCCTCCAATAGAACTTGACCTAACCCTGAACCTGGTGTGGCACTTAGAGCCGCTCTAGACCCACCCGGACAGAGAAGCACAACATCACATGGTGAAAGTGTCCTTTATCCCGTTGAAGATGGCGTTGTCCCTGTCGCCTAGATAATGCCAGCCATCCCTCCCTCCACTGTGCATTTCCAAAAGAGGGGGCAAAATAACTTTTACCTTTCAGGGCTAAATGTACTGCACTTAGTGGTCTTTTGTGGTTCAAGATTTTCTGGAAGGTGGGACCTTACTGAACTGCTTTTACAACCTCTGACCTATGGCAATTGCAGCCACGGCAGCTATACAGAAATAATAATCTTGGCATTCACTCTGTAGTAAGGTTGCAAAATTCCAGGAACTATCAATAAATTCCCTGGTTTTTCTGAAATCACGGTTAGAGGCTTCCCGGAATCAGGAGGGAATACACAGGAGATCTGGAATACTCTAACCAGGATTTCTGAAAAACCAAGGAATTTCTTTAACGTTTTTTGCAACCCTACTCTGTAGCCTGCAGTGTACAGTATGTGTAATGGACATCTTGATATGGAGGGACATGAAGTAAAAGGCATCATGCCATGCAGTAAATCAATTAGATGTTTATTATTAGGCTGAACTTAACCTTCTGGATACTGTAGAGCAAACATAACCAGAGGAAACTGCCATCTGTCACCAGAGCTGTGTGTTAAGTACCTCAGAGAAATAAGCACCACCCAGAAGAATCTGAGCTCTGATAAATCCCCAGTGTTGACCCATTTAGACTCACCATCAACCACTGATTGCAAAGTCTTTGAACTTGGGGCTTCAAAATATATATTTTTCTTTAAGTTCCTTTAATGGGCATGGTACTATTTCCCCCCTTTTTCTATTTTCTCTAATTAATTTTGAATGCGAGATGGGTTCGTTTTGATCCAGATTAAATTACTCACTGCTTCCCTCTGCTAGGCTGTTGTGACATTCTGCCCATTTCCTTGTATGATTGGCTCATACCTTCACAGTCTGCTATCCCCCACCATGGAAGGACAGAGTTCTCTTCTGCTGCATGTCACCAGGACTGAAGTGGTCACCGGGGCTGGTTTTCTACATCAGGGAATGGACTAGTTGCTACTCCAAAGGCCTGTTGGGTGTTGGAGGGTTGCTCTCTGCCTGGTGGCACATACTGGCGTTATGCCCTCCAGTGCAAAACACTTAACCTGGCCAGTTAATCATGCATGGTAGTGATGTCTGTAGAGAGCTCATATGCCATACATGAGAGAGGACAGAGATGAACAGCTTTCATCTCAGCACCACAGTCAAATCTACATTCATGTCATGGGCCAACTGTTGGCCACTCATTCTCTCAAATGATGGGATGTGGGTTGACTATGAAGAGGGATGGTTCTTCTGGCAGCACATTTTATTATTCCATGATGTGGAATGTTCCATTCATAAACATGGCACGCCAAGCATTTGTACTTGTAATTTTAGTTTTTTGGTCCAATCTTTAATGTCTTGTATTTGTACTTTTGCCAAACCTGAATTTGAAGAGGTTACTTACAAAACGCAATATCCATAATTTTTTCAAATTTGTGTTTTTTCATCAGAAATTATTACTTATGCGTACCTTCATGTGTGTGTAAAATATTACTGTTATCGGAATTTTAATGAATAGATTTTAGATGTGTAGGAAAATGTTTTTTTTGCAAAACGATATACCGGTACTGTATATCCATTGTTTAGCTGGAATGGAATGTTTGTATCCTGTATATTTGACTGTGATATGTGGTTGTTTCACCTAGCAACCTTAAAATGAATTCACTTACTGTAAGTCACTCTGGATAAGATAATCTGCTAAATGACTAAAATGTAAAATTTAAATGCTTTACATACAGATCTCATATTACTGTTTTGAAATATTTGTGGGGAGCATGCTTAAAATATTTATGTCACAAATGTATAATTTGTACAGTTTTTTATTACAAATGTAGTTATTTGCTACATTTGATTGTGTAAAGCCTAGCAGTAGTACTTATTTATATATAGCATAGTGTCACACCCTGATCTGTTTCAACTGTCTTTGTGCTTGTCTCCACCCCCCTCCAGGTGTAGCCCATCTTCCCCATTATCCCCTGTGTATTTATACCTGTGTTCTCTGTTTGTCTGTTGCCAGTTCGTTTGGTTCGTGAAACCGAGCAGCGTTTGTTCCCCTGCTCCTGTCTGTTTCTTGCTCCTGTTTTCTAGTCCTTCCCGGTTTTGACCCTGAGCCTGCCCTGACCCTGAGCCTGCCTGCCGTTCTATATCTTGCCCTTCCTCTCTGGATTACTGACCCCTGCCTGCCTGCCTTTGACCTGTCATTTGCCTGCCCCTGTATTAGAAATAAACGTTTGTTTCTTCAACACTGTCTGCCCCTGTATTAGAAATAAACGTTTGTTTCTTCGACACTGTCTGGCCCTGTATTAGAAATAAGCGTTTGTTTCTTCGACACTGTCTTCCCCTGTATTAGAAATAAGCGTTTGTTTCTTCGACACTGTCTGCCCCTGTATTAGAAATAAGCGTTTGTTTCTTCAACACTGTCTTCCCCTGTATTAGAAATAAGCGTTTGTTTCTTCGACACTGTCTGCCCCTGTATTAGAAATAAACGTTTGTTTCTTTGACACTGTCTGCCCCTGTATTAGAAATAAGCGTTTGTTTCTTCGACACTGTCTTCCCCTGTATTAGAAATAAGCGTTTGTTTCTTCGACACTGTCTTCCCCTGTATTAGAAATAAACGTTTGTTTCTTCGACACTGTCTTCCCCTGTATTAGAAATAAGCGTTTGTTTCTTCGACACTGTCTGCCCCTGTATTAGAAATAAGCGTTTGTTTCTTCAACACTGTCTTCCCCTGTATTAGAAATAAGCGTTTGTTTCTTCGACACTGTCTTCCCCTGTATTAGAAATAAACGTTTGTTTCTTCGACACTGTCTGGCCCTGTATTAGAAATAAGCGTTTGTTTCTTCGACACTGTCTTCCCCTGTATTAGAAATAAGCGTTTGTTTCTTCGACACTGTCTGCCCCTGTATTAGAAATAAGCGTTTGTTTCTTCAACACTGTCTTCCCCTGTATTAGAAATAAGCGTTTGTTTCTTCGACACTGTCTGCCCCTGTATTAGAAATAAACGTTTGTTTCTTTGACACTGTCTGCCCCTGTATTAGAAATAAGCGTTTGTTTCTTCGACACTGTCTTCCCCTGTATTAGAAATAAGCGTTTGTTTCTTCGACACTGTCTTCCCCTGTATTAGAAATAAACGTTTGTTTCTTCGACACTGTCTTCCCCTGTATTAGAAATAAGCGTTTGTTTCTTCGACACTGTCTGCCCCTGTATTAGAAATAAGCGTTTGTTTCTTCAACACTGTCTTCCCCTGTATTAGAAATAAGCGTTTGTTTCTTCGACACTGTCTTCCCCTGTATTAGAAATAAACGTTTGTTTCTTCGACACTGTCTTCCCCTGTATTAGAAATAAGCGTTTGTTTCTTCGACACTGTCTGCCCCTGTACTAGAAATAAACGTTTGTTTCTTCGACACTGTCTTCCCCTGTATTAGAAATAAGCGTTTGTTTCTTCGACACTGTCTTCCCCTGTATTAGAAATAAGCGTTTGTTTCTTCGACACTGTCTGACCCTGTATTAGAAATAAGCGTTTGTTTCTTCGACACTGTCTTCCCCTGTATTAGAAATAAGCGTTTGTTTCTTCGACACTGTCTTCCCCTGTATTAGAAATAAACGTTTGTTTCTTCGACACTGTCTTCCCCTGTATTAGAAATAAACGTTTGTTTCTTCGACACTGTCTTCCCCTGTATTAGAAATAAACGTTTGTTTCTTCGACACTGTCTTCCCCTGTATTAGAAATAAGCGTTTGTTTCTTCAACACTGTCTTCCCCTGTATTAGAAATAAGCGTTTGTTTCTTCGACACTGTCTGCACCTGAAACATGATACATAGGGGAAAAAGCGTTTAGCAAAAAAAAACGGATTATTTGTCTCTCTGAAATGAAACCATCAAGTGATAGATTTCAAACCTGTAATTATTGGGACAGTGAATCATTTTATTTTATTTTGTCTCTATACTTCAAAAAAAAAAAATGTTTAAGTTTAGAAATTACAGCACTTTTTATACATAGTCCCTCCATTTTAGGGCAGCAAAAGTATTGGGACAAATTCGCTTGTATATTAAAGTATTAAAAAGTTAAGTATTTGGTCCCATATTCATAGCACGCAATGACTACATCAAGATTTTATTGTAAATAATAAGAGAATATGTTTCTAAACACTTCTACATGAATGTGGATGCTACCGTGATTACAGATAATCCTGAATGAATTGTGAATAATGATGAGTGAGAAAGTTTCAGACGCACAAATTTCATACCCCCGCAAAATGCTAACCTCCACTGTTATTGAAATGGATAGCATATCTTGGGGGTTTGATATTTGATATTTGATATTGCGTCTGTAACTTTCTTACTCATCATTATTCACGATTCATTCAGGATGATCCATAATCATAGTAGCATCCACATTCATGTAGAAATGTTTATAAACATTCTTATTAACAATAAAAGTGACTCCAAAATACCACAATACATTATTTACCATTAATTTCTACTGGGCACAAAATGATCTGAAACACAACCAAAACAAAGAGCAAATACATCCCAAAAATGTGTAGAGTCCCAAGCTTGATGTAGTCATTGCGTGCCATGAGTATGGGACCAAATTCTTCATTTTTTACTACTTTAATACACAAGTGAATTTGTCCCAATACGTTTGTCCCCCTAAAATGGGGGGACTATGTACAAAAAGTGGTGTAATTTCTAAACGGTTCATCTGATATGGATGAAAATACCCTGAAATTAAAATGGACAGTCTGCACTTTAACCCCATAGTCCTTGTTTGATTCCAAATCCAAACTAGTATAGTATAGATATATAGTATAGAGTATAGATTCTTCACTGTCCCAATAATTACGGAGGGCACTGTACATGTCTGTCATTGAAAACCCTTATGCCGTGATTAGATATTGAAAAAACACACTAATCTCTTTCATAACTTATTTTAAACAATAAAAGCTAATTTACCAACATTTCTGAAATGTATATATAGTGTTTTGCCAAAGCCACACACAACTCAATTGAAAGGTATTTTGAATGTAAAACCATGCAAGTGTAGCTTGAAATACCAATTTCCAAAATAACATGTTTGGAAAGCATACAACGTGCTCAGTGTTTCCATGATTCAGTATGCAACAGAATGCTCAATGCTTTATCACTGCTGCAGAGAAAGGGGCTTAAATATAGCTTGTAGTGACTCAGATTAGAGCCAAGTTGCTGTGCATCCAAATGATAAGGTTCTGCTTTTCTCCATTTAAAAAACACATTCATCTCTTTTCGGTGAACCCACTTCCATGTATTATTTTCCAAAAGGTTTTTAGCAGTATGTCTCACTGAAAACATGAACATTTTATATTAGCCTGCTTGACGTTAGTGAGTCTAGGCTATTCCGTCTCATTTTCCGTTTCCTTGGATTGACTGATCCAGTCATACAAAACCCATGTACAGTATCACCTCTCACAGGGCTGTCATTACATTAGCTAAAGTTACAGGGGTTACAACTTTGAATCTCATAGAATTTCTACAATCGAAGGCCTACAAGAAGAGGTGAGGATGACATAAAAGAAAGAATAGGTGCTGTCAGGCTTTTGCTAATTTACAAGTTACATAAAGCTTTATGATGGGACATCATAAGGTCAAGTTGGTGGTGCTTATACTTGTCCTGTTTCACTGCATGTATAAGCAGGTAACCTGCACAAGTGTGAGGTGTGAAAGTTTTTTTTGTTTGTTGCATAGCCCAGCTCCCCCTGAGACACCCTCAGAGAGTGGGGTTAAGGCCAGGGATCAGCCATTACTGACACCAACTAGGGTTAAGTGCTTTACTCAAGGGCAGATTGACAGATTTTTCACCTTGTCGGCTCAGAGATTCAAACTAGCAACCTTTCGGTTACTAGCCCAACACTCTAACCGCTAGGCTACCTTCCATCTGCACATTGTACAATAGATGATACAGTCTTGTTTTTCACTGGGTGTTTTCATTTACTCTCGTCCCTCTTTATGTAATGAAAAGTTGTCTGGGCCTTTCGGCCATGTTTATTGTAATTTATCCATGCTGTTATATGAGAACAGTCATTTCAATTCAGTTGTCAAGCAATTTTCCAAGTCATTGCTTTGCTTTTTTCTTAAGGTAATTTCATAATGTGTGATTGTTGTAGTGCAGGCCAATTCAGTGGGTATAGATTGCCACTAGGGTCACCACTTGACTTCCTGCGCGTCACGGTTGGTGAAGGGTGATGATTTTTTCAAGTTGTTTGTGGAAATTCCTCTCTAGTGCCAATGTTATCACACAAAGATTTTATTTTTTTTTTGCAATCAATCCTGCTATTGCACTCAGATATGGTATCTTCCTCTAATATGTGTGTGATTCCTCTCAGAAGAATACCAGTCTAACATTCTAAGATTATTCCCAAGTAACATGGCCATGATGTTCTCCTGTGTTCATTGTTGACTCACCCTGATCCCTGCATCCCTTATTCAAGGCTGTACTGCAACAACACAAGGTTGTAATTGGTTTTGCAGGAACCTCACACAACACACAGTCAAGTAACGCAGAGTGACTATGTGAAGTAAGCTACTTATCCACTCTGATTCCTTTTAATCCCAGAGCTTTTCGGTACTCAGTGCTATGATTCTCACACTCAATGTTAAGTTTACCGAATTACAAATAGTTACATGAGATTCTAGGTCTTGGGTAACCATGATGTAATTACTTGCAATGACACAGTAATTATAGTACTGTATGTGCACCAAGTTCCTACCTTCCTTCACTCGTCTGGGTAATTGCACCCTGGTTATAGAGAATGCAACGCAACCTCCAAAGATATGATGGCACCGAATAAGTTATACAGAACACTTATAGGCAATATCATAAAGGCAGATGCAGCGGCAGCACTAAACCATACTTTACGCCAGGCTCTCCGTGGACTATGCACTGTTTGATGCCGCGCCCAAATAGACTATGGACATTTGAAGTAATGCCTTACTACTCATAATTTTTTACTACTTGGTTTCAGTCTAGAGTCCCATAGTGAAGATTTGGGTGTCCAGTTTGACATCAATCATATCTCCAGGCACAGGAAAATACTGAGGTCAGGACACATAGTACAGTAGCCGTATGCTATATTTCTATTGTAATCATGTGCTGTCCAGTCCTGCCATACACTGCCAACATATACTGTTACTTGGTTTTGTTGTCACTGTAAATTCACTGGGCCATGAAGCATCTTTGGCACCCGTACTCACCAGTATAACCCTTACCTCTGCCTCCTCACTCCCCTTTGTCTCTGCAGGCAGCATTGTGTTTTCCTTGTTCCTCTTCCACCTCGCCATATCACATCCTCTCCTCTTCCTGACTCTCATATCACCTAACTAACTCCCAAGGCTTTGACTGGGAAGTAAAAAAGTTCCACCTCCCCATGTTTTTTTTAGTTGTTTTTGGGGTAGGTCAAGTGCAAAATAAAATATAGTAGAGTTGGGGAGGATACGCCAGCCAGAGCTGGTTTCTATGGTAACTGTAATCCTGAATTTGGTGCAGTTTTTTGTGGGCCCTGGCTCTCTGTTTTCCACCAGCAGCAGCAATGAAGAGGGAGGACCATCCCCAAGGGGCTTTGCAAAATATCCCATCACTGTGCATCAAACAAAATTTCACAGCTTGGAAAGGGATAATTTTATGAATGTCCTGCCATGTTTGAATAGATTCAGACAACAGACACACGTAAGACAACAGGGTTGTACAGCAGACATGATCAAATATGTATCAGACATCTTGTCACAAGGCTGCAGACACAAACACTTAACGATGTGACCCCAGCACATAACAGTGCCATTACTGACACCTGAATAGTGCTGTGCTCTGAATTCTCTAACACCACTGTAGAATGCTGCAGCAGATCAGAAATGCGACATAAATAGGCTTTTTCTCTTTAGTTGTTTCTGTTGAAATGCCATGGTGTTCTGCATTTTACTCAATGGCTGTCGCTGTTGTTAAACCAACGTGTACACATGAATACTCTGCAACTCGGCCCAGGATATTCCTCAAGATAATGTCTTCTGTTTGATTTATAATGAGTGAATTTATAAGGGGAGTAATATAGTTTGGAGGCGCTCTGGGCTGAGGGCAGGGCTGTATGACTGTGAATAAACCACCCCCAGACTGCAATGCTGCCATTAATCAACAGGCCAGGCTGACAGGGCTCTGCCTCTCTCTGTGCTGCTCTCCCCTCAGACACTGAATATTTATGTTGATTGTGTGCAGCTCCTCTCCTCATCCCCCCAACCCACATCATTTCTCTCTGTCATTAATTAAAAGCATGTAGAGAAACGGGAGTCTTAGCTCCCCTAAAATATTCATGCTAATTCCCCCACAGGGCTGTTTTCAGCTGGCATGCTTTGGTGACTATCACTCTCATTCTGTGACAAGACTGAACATGCCACGAAAGACACAATCCAATTCTCTCACAATGAGACGCTGGATGACCCGACCACTGCTGCTGAGAAATGAATGTATTATTTATTGATGGTTGAGAGACTAACCGTGTATGCTTTGGCATGGCCTCGGTCTAAATGCTGGATTCAATACACATCAAGGGATTGTAGTAGCCACTCAGCTTATGGGAGGTGTGATGCAGTGTGCTGAAATGAACCACATTGGCCTGGGTTCAGGGTAAGAAGGAGTGGGAAGACTGTTGTTATATAGGACAAAATGGCCAAAGGAGATGTGTATGGAATGGATGGCTGCCGTGAATAGCTGGAATGGATAGCTGCCATTTTACGGACACCTGACCAAAAACGTGCTATTTTGTGTGTTTATTTGCACTGATAGTAAGTTATTTTGTATATAATGTTTCCGCCATAGTTTCCTATGACCGAAAAGAGCTTCTGGACATCAGAACAATGATCCATAACCTCGATTTGGATGAACATTTCTACTTCAATGAGTCGGCGGCGTAGGACATACTGCTCACCGCGGAACAGGCTCTAATACCAGAGACTCGGAAAATAAACTACTTTGGCTAGTAAATAAATCGCCTCTACCCTCCGTTCTATTGGTGAACGTACAATCACTGGAGTACAAACTGGACAAGCTCTGTTCAAGACTATCCTACCAACGGGGCCGGAAGAACTGTAATGTCCTAAGTTTCTCAGAGTTGTGGCTGAAGGACATGGATAATAAACACAGAGTGTACAAAACATTAAGAACATTAAGGGTGAATGGGCAAGGCAAAAGATTTAAGTGCATTTGAACGGGGTATGGTATAGTAGGTGCAAGGTACTCCGGTTTGACTTTGTCAAGAACTGCAACGCTGCTGGGTTTTTCACGCTCAACAGTTTCCTGTTTGTATCAAGAAAGGTCCACCACCCAAAAGACATCCAGCCAACTTGACACAACTGTGGGAAGCATTGGAGTCAACATGGGCCAGCATCCCTGTGGAACGCTTTCGTCACCTTGTAGAATCCATGCCCTGACGAATTAAGGCTGTATCTGAGCTCAATTTAGAGTGTCACAGCAAAGGGCTGTGAATACTTATGTAAATGAAATATTTCTGTATATAATTTTGCAAACATTTCTAAAAACACGTTTTCACTTTGTCATTTGGGGTATTGTGTGTATTTTTTATTTTACCTTTTTGAACGAGGCAAGTCATTTATGAACAAATTCTTATTTACAATGATGGCCTGCCCAGGCCAAACCCTAACCCGGATGACGCTGGGCTAATTGGGATGCCTCTCTGAGATGCAGTGTCTTAGACCACTGTACCACTCAGGAGCCCCAAGTGGCGTAGTGGCTTGTAGATGGGTAAGAAACAAAACCAATGTAATCCTTTTTGAATTCAGGCTGTAACATAACAAATGTGGAATAAGTCAAGGGGTATGAATAATTTCTGAAGGCACTGTACATGTTTCAAGCAGACCACCATAGTCCCTGTGCCCAAGAATGCCAAGGTAACCTGTCTAAAGGATTGTCGCCCCGTAGCACTCACGTCTGTAGCCATTAAATGTTTTGAAAGGCTGGTCATGGCTCACATCAACACCATCATCCCAGACACCCTGGACCCACTCCAATTCGCATACCGCCCCAACAGATCCACAGATGACGCAATCTCTATTGCACTCCACACTGCCCTCTCCGACCTGGACAAGAGGAACACCTATGTGTTAAATGACTACAACTCAGCGTTCAACACCATAGCGCCCTCCAAGCTCACCACTAAGCTAAGGACTGAACACCACCACTTACCTACCCTGGGACTGAACACCACCCCCTGCAACTTGATCCTGGACTTCCTGACGGGCCACCCCAGGTGGTAAGGGTAGGTAAGAACACAACCACCACGCTGACCGTTCCTCAGTGTTCACATCACTAACATGATGACCACACCGCCTCCGCGCGCGCGTCTGCCATCGTGTGTATGTTGATTTTGTCTTTCCCCACCAGACGGGCTCATGACAAGCAGGTTAAAATAACAAAACCAACTGTGAACCGACTATATCAATTTGGGGAGTGGTCGGAACACATACAGTGCATTTGGAAAGTATTCAGACCCCTTAACTTTTTACACATTTTGTTATAATACAGCCTTAATATAAAATGTATTAAATTAAAACATTTCCCCATCAATTGACACACAATACCCCATAATGGCAAAGACAAAAACAGGTTTTTAGAAATGTTTGCAAATATATTACAAATAAAAAACAGGAATACCTTATTTACATAGGTATTCAGACCCTTTGCTATGAAACTCGAAATTGAGCTCAGGTGCATCCTGTTTCCATTGATGATCCTTCCACCTGTGGTAAATTCAATTGATTGGACATGATTTGGAAAGGCACACATCTGTCTATATAAGGTCCCACAGTTGACAGTGCATGTCAGAGCAAAAACCAAGCCATGAGGTCGAAGGAATTATCAGTTGAGCTCCGAGACAGGATTGTGTCGAGGCACAGATCTGGAGAAGGGTACCAAAATATTTCTGCAACATTGAATGTCCCCAAGAACACAGTGGCCTCCATCGTTCTTAAATGGAAGAAGTTTGGAACCACCAAGACTCTTCCTAGAGCTGGCCGCCTAGCCAAACTGAACAATCGTGGGAGAAGGGCCTTGGTCAGGGAGGTGATCAAGAACTCGATGGTCACTCTGACAGAGCTTCAGACTTCCTCCGTGGAGATGAGAGAACCTTCCAGAAGGACAATCATCTCTGCAGCACTCCACCAATCAGGCCATTATGGTAGAGTGGCCAGACGGAAGCCACTCCTCAGTAAAAGGCATGACGGTCCAATTGGAGTTTGCCAAAAGGCACCTAAAGGACAACGACCATAAGCACACAGCCAAGACAACGCAGGAGTGGCTTCGGGACAAGTCTCTAAATGTCCTTGAGTGGCCCAGCCAGAGCCTGGACTTGAACCCGATCGAGCATCTCTGGAGGGACCTGAAAATAGCTGTGCAGCGACGCTCCCCATCCAACCTGACAGAGCTTGACAATATCTGCAGAGAAGAATGGGGGAAACTCCCCAAATACAGGTGTGCCAAGCTGGTTGCGTCACATCCAAGAAGACTCAATGCTGTAATCGCTGCCAAAGGTGCTTCAGCAAAGTACTGAGTAAAGGGTCTGAATACTTATGTAAATATGATATTTCAGTTTTTTTTGTTTTTAGAAATTAGAAACATAAACATTATTTTTTTTGCTTGTGTGTAGATTGATGAGGGAAATACAATTTTAAACAATTAGAATAAGTTTGTAACGTAACAAAATGTTCAAAAATTCAAGGGGTCTGAATACCTTCCGAGTGCACTGTATGAAACATTTGTGAACATTTAGCTAGATTTCTGTTGCTAGCTAATTTGTCCAGGGAAATCAACATTGGCTTATTTTACCTTAAATGCATATGGTCCTTTTTTTGCTGGATCTTTGTAGAATTTTGACCCACTTTGAGTCACAAAAAATGGTGTGTTCTCTACTCTGGCAATTAATTCACAGATAAAAGGGGAAACCTAGTTAGTGTTCAGTTATTTTTCTTTGATTAATCTCTCCTTATTCTTCTTCTTCTATGGATTTTTTTATTGCGGTTGGCAACCAACTTTAAGGTATATTCCTGCCACCAACTGGGCTGGAGTATGGACTTCACTCAGCTTTCAATCACCCACGTGGGTATATGCTCGTAAAAACCAATGAGTAGATGGGAGAAGTGGGACTTGCAGTGCGTCAAGCGTGTAAAATAGAACCAAGTTCTAACCAAGTTCTATTTTAGCGCCTGGCTACGCATACACCCGTTGACATGTGCGAGCAGATTGGATGAAATGATTGAAGAACATGTACAGTATGTGTCCAATTATTTTTCAGCACTGGCGGTCTGGTCAGCATGTTAGAATATAAAAGTAACACAATAAAATAACAATAATGAGGCTATGTACAGGGTACGGGTACTGGTACCATGGCAATGTGCGGGAGTACATGTTAGTCGAGGTAAATTGTACATGTAGGTAGGGGTAAAGTGACTATGCGTAGATAATAAACACAAAGTAATGTAAATATCCGGGTGGCCATTTGATTAATTGTTCAGCAGTCTTGAGGCTTGGCGGTAATGCTTGCCGTGCTGTAGCAGAGAGAACAGTCTATGACTTGGGTGATTAGAGTCTTTGACAATTTTTTGGGCTTTCCTCTGACACCGCCTAGTATATAGGTTCTGGATGACAGGAAACTTGGCCCCAATGATGTACTGGGCCGTACGCACTACCCTCTGTAGCACCTTATGGTCAGATGCAGTTGCCATACCAGGCAGTGATGCAATTGGTCAGGATGCTCTCGATGATGCAGCTGTAGAACTTTTTGAGGATCTGGGGACTGTCGTGTCTTTACTATGGATTAAGTGATATATGACATGCTATTTTATCAATTCAATTCTCTGTAATTAATATTACCTGATTAAACTAATCATGTAAATGTAATTAACTAGGAAGTCGGGGCACCACGGAAGAATGTTTATAGAGCTGTTGTCTTCTGAATAAACTCTTAAAGACCTGATAATCTTTTCTATCAATAGCAGTCAATTATTAATCGTCACCTTATTCAGTCTCATCTGAACATCGTAAAATTATTGGTTATCTTCACGAACCCTGGCTAACAAGTTGAATCAGCAATACAAAATTTGGTTTAATTATGTCACGACATCCGCCGAAGTCGGTCCCTCTCCTTGTTCGGGCAGTGTTCGGCGGTCAACGTCACCGACCTTCTAGCCATCACTGATCCATTTTTCATTTTCCTTTGGTTTTGTCTTGTCTTCCTTCACACCTGGTTCCAATATCATCAATTACATGTTGTGTATTTAACCCTCTGTTTCCCCTCATGTCCTTGTCAGAGATTGTTTGATTGTATGTGTTGTGCAAGTCATGTGTCGGTGTGCGACGGGTTTTGTACCCACTTTGATTATTTTTTGTATATTTTGGTTTTTGGAGTTTATTGAGCACTTAGTTTGTTTGTTCTCCTGCGCCTGACTTCCCTGCCACCAACGCGCACTTATTACAAATTATTTATTTACTAAATACCTAAATAATCACACAGAATTACATATACACAGGATGGATCATACATTGATTACTAATTATGTCATAAAAGAAAACGTCCCTAGCAGGTGAAACCGATATGACGGCTGGCTGCACAACGAAAGGGGGTTGGGTTTGAATGAAAGCGCGGGAAGACTGAGGAACAAAAGGATTGGGTCTCTATCGGACCTTATGAAGCTATGCTATCGTAAATACAGAATCTTATGCATTCTAAATAACTGCCCATTCGGAAAAGGAAAATGCAAGAAATATATTTACTCTGAGCTCGGCTTCGATAGATTGGTCGAAGATGGAAGGCTGGGTTGCCCAGCAGAGATCTCCCTTGTCCTTTGAAGAATATTTCTGGGCGGATACGTTGTAGTACCCTGTCGTCTTGTGGTAGAACGAATACGTTGTAGTACCGTCGTCGTGTGGTAGAAGCGAGACGTTGTAGTACCCTGTCGTTCTGAAGAGATCGTTTGTCCTTTCCTAGGCCACGCACGTTTACAGCTGCTGCTGACAACTCGACGTCTAGGATGTATCACTTCTTAGTGAATAAAAGTTCAAAGTTCATACCAAGTTGACATACTATAAGCTCATGCTATATTCTGGCTGATGTAGTCAAATTCATCCTTCCAGCGTGGTGATCGTCACCTCCACGTTGAAATTCGCCCTTCTAAATGTATGGACATCAGTCCTCACATCATCGGGAACACAATGCTAATTTTGTTAGGTTGTAGTCGTTCAACCATTCGCAACCAGAGCTCACGTTGAGGTTGGCTTAGTTCGCCGTGAATTGGGTCACGGTCATGTAAAAAAGGGGTTGGTTCATAATTTCCAACCAATGCCTATTCACATGGGCGTGGACACGGATTGAGCATATTTTACTTATGAAAACAATTCTCTCATTTTAAAAACTAAAATTACATTTAATCTTTTCACAAATAGTTAAACATTTAAATTGCACAACAATTCCATGTGAATCTGATAACTAGAATGTGTAGACTTTCCAAGATACAGTTTATGTCGTCCTATCATCAGTAATAATGTCTCAGACGACAACTGATCTGACATCATATTCTTTAAGTACCACCGGACACTTTCAACTGGTTGGATTACATAAAGATTGCTCTTTCCCCAACCTTTTGATGTTATAATACTCTCTCTATGTTAACAAAGGCTTTCCAAGAGTCCATTCTGTAGAGTGGAGAGAAAAAGAGGGAAAGGTATTTATGGGGGGTTATAAACCTCCCCCAACAGGGAAACGTCATGACAGGACAGATGCCAAATCTGTTCAGTCACCTGAGGGGGAAAATATGTTGTCATGCCCTCTTCGTGACTGTCTTGGTGTGTTTGGACCATGATAGTTCGTTGGTGATGTGGAAACTCTCGACCCGCTCCACTACAGCCCCGTCGATGTTAATGGGGGCCGGTTTGGCCCGCCTTTTCCTGTATTCCTGTAGTCTATGATCAGCTACTTTGTCTTGCTCACATTGAGGGAGAGGTTGTTGTCCTGGCTCCACACTGCCGTGTCTCTGACCTCCTCCTTATAGGCTGTCTCATCATTGTCGGTAATCAGGCCTACCACTGTTGTGTCGTCAGTAAACTTAATGGTGGTGTTGGAGTCGTGCTTGGCTACGCAGTCGTGGGTGAACAGGGAGTACAGGAGGGGACTAAGCACGCACACCTGAAGGGCCCCAGTGTTGAGAATCAGCGTGGCAGACGTGTTGTTGCCTACCCTTACCACCTGGGGGCGGCCCGTCAGGAAGTGCAGGATCCAGTTGCAGAGGCAAGTGTTTAGTCCCAGGGTCCTTAGCTTAGTGATGAGCTTTGTGGGCACTATGGTGTTGAACGCTGAGCTGTAGTAAAAAAAAACAGCATTCTCACGTAAGTGTTCCTCTTTTCCAGGTGGGAAAGGGCAATGTGGAGTGCGATTGAGATTGTGTCATCTGTGGATCTGTTGGGGCGGTATGCGAATTGGAGTGGGTCTAGGGTATCCGGAATGATGGTGTTGATGTGAGCCATGACCAGCCTTTCAAAGCACTTCATGGCTACCGACCTGAGTGCTAACGGGCGGTAATCATTTAGGCAGGTTAATTAAAAACGAAAAGCTGAAATGTCTTAAGTCAATAAGTATTCAATTCATTTATGGCAAACCTAAATGAGATTAAAACTTATTTGGGATAGGGGTTGGTATTTTGACGTCCGGATGAAAAGCGTGCCCAAAGTAAACTGCCTGCTACTCAGGCCCAAAAGCTAGGATATGCATATAATTGGTAGATTTGGATAGAAAACACTCTAAAGTTTCTAAAACTGTTAACAGAACTGAAATGGCAGGCGAAACCCTGAGGACAAACCATCCCCCCCCAAAATAATTTCATCCTACCACTGATTTCAATGGCTGGCACTTTTATAATAGGGTGAAATCATGCCCGATTGCAGTTCCTAGGGCTTCCACTAGATGTCAACAGTCTTTAGAAAGAGTTTCAGGCTGGTTTTTGGAAAAATGAGCCAGAAATTGTAGTTTTTCTAGGTGGCTCCCATTTTGGCTGTAGTGTTTCCAAGCGCATGAATGAGAGCGCGTTCTTTGGTATTTTTCTCCGGTAAAGACAATAACGATTCTCCGTCTTAAATTTTATCGTTTATTTGCGTATTAGGGTACCTAAGGTTTGATTATAAACATTGATTGACTTGTTTGGATAAGTTTATTGGTAACATTTGGGATTCATTTTGTATGCATTTTGAAGGAGCGAAACGGAGTGGATTATTGATATAAAGAAGGAGTTTATCAAACAAAAGGACCATTTGTAATGGAACTGGGACCTTTTGGAGTGCCAACAGAAGAAGATCTTCAAAGGTAAGGCATATATTATATTGCTCTTTCTGACTTTCGTGTAGCAACTCCCTGGTTGAAAATGATTTGTTATGCACTTGTGTGCTGGGCGCTGTCCTCAGATAATCACATAGTTTGCTTTCACCGTACAGCCTTTTTGAAATCTGACACAGCGGCTGCATTGAATATCCCTTTGAGCATGGTGAAATTATTATTTACACTTTGGATGGTGTATCAATACACCCAGTCACTACACAGATACAGGCGGCCTTCCTAACTCAGTTGCCGGAGAAGAAGGAAACCGCTCAGGGATTTCACCATGAGGCCAATGGTGACTTTAAAACAGTTACAGATTTTAATGGTTGTGATAGGAAAAAACTGAGGATGGATCAACAACATTGTAGTTACTCAACAATACTAACCTAAATGACAGAGTGAAAAGAAAGAAGCCTGTACTGAATAAAAATATAATAAGGCACTAAAGTAAACCTGCAAAAAAATGTGGCAAAGAAATTAACTTTAAATCCTGAATACAAAGTGTTATGTTAGGGGCAAAACAACACATCACTGAGTACCACGCTTCATATTTTCAAGCATAGTGGTGGCTGTACTATGTTATGGGTATGCTTGTCTTTCAGCAAGGACTAGAAAGTTTTTTGGGGGATAAAAAGAAACGGAATAGAGCTAAGCACAGGAAAAACCCTAGAGGAAAACTTGGTTCAGTCAGCTTCCCAACAGACACCTTTCAGCAGGACAATAACCTAAAACACAAGGCCAAATATACACTGGAGTTGCTTACCAAAGCATCATTGAATGTTCCTGACTGGTCTAGTTAGAGTTTTGTCTTAAATTGACGTGAAAATCTAATCCAGGTGTGCAAAGCTCTTAGAGACTTGCCCAGAAAGACTTACAGCTGCCAAAGGTGATTCTAATATGTATTGACTCAGGGGGTTGAATACTTATATAATCAAGATATATTAGTGTTTTATTGTTATATATATATATATATTTTTTTACAAATGTTGCAATGTTTCTTCCACTTTGACATTACAGAGTATGTTGTATAGATCATTGACAAAAAATGACAATTAAATACATTTTAATCCCACCCTGTAACATATCAAAATGTGAAAAAAGTCAAGGGGTTTGAATACTTTCTGAAGTCACTGTAGTACCCCTGCACAGCCACTCTGTACTTGTACTCTGTGTATATATCCAAGTTATCGTTGTTCACGAAGCATGTGACAAATACAAATTGATTTGATTTGTAGGCTGGAGGCCATCTGGCTATCATAGTATTCAAATAAATCAATTAAAAAGTTCACATAACAGCCAAACTCTAGATGATCAGAAAGAACAGACCTAGTTCAATAAATTGATCAAACCCTTCTCCGTTTAACAAGAAGAGATACCAAACAGAATACCAAACAATCAAAAAAGAAAGGCTTGTAATCGTGTTGTATTGTAGTTCATGCAATTCACAAACCTCTTCTTCTTCCAAAGAGAGTGTGAGGTCAAAATGCAACGGAATAACTCTTTGTGGCTTACTCCTATCCACCAAAACACACTTGGAAGACATTTCATTAGTGAGTACTTCCTTTGTGTGCAGGTTGTATTAAAATGTCAAAAATGATCTCTCTTTGTAAAGCTTGAGTGCAGTGATGAATTCGGCATATCATCTCAAATGGAACTCAGACAGTCAGAGACTGGTGTGGTCTCATTCAGAGGCTCCATGTAGTCCCAACCGTTTTGACACCCCTGTGTGAATGTGGCATAGAATGTGGATTCTGTGGCAAACAGATGCCAAATTACATCCCTTTTATATTCTACAGAGAGACAAAGTATGCTTAAGATATAAATTCAAAGTGAAACTGTCTAGCCATCTCTTGGGATATCAGCATAGAGGGTATTGATGCCACAGTCACACCTTAAAAGCAACTTTTTCTTTTCCATTTTAAAATGGAAACAAATGTGTTTTGGCACCTATATGTTCACATTGTACAATGATTGACTGATTGATGTAACATACAGTATGTGATAGACTAGTGAAAGGCTTTGATTTCTTGTCAATAGATGTAAAGTAGCAGTTTAATTTACAGTAGTAATCATATACAGTACTATACTAGAACATTTCCTGAGAAGAGCAACAGTGCTGTATTTCATAACAGTCTCAGTTCTGCAGCTGCATTCATAGAAGTGAGCATTCCTCCTGAACATCTACTGTAGGTGTGGTGCAGTGGTGGGTGGGAAGTGAGCCCTCAGCTATGAGCAATGAAATGATCAAACAAAACACACAATATAGTCAAAGCTTGCCAATTTTCCATAGATTTCTTGAAGGCATTATGGGAAGGAAAACAACAATAACACATTTTGGCGAATGGTAAGGTTTATAAAGTACTGAAGTTCATTCAGGGTTCACACTTTCAAGTCATTTATCAGGGAGGGAGGATAAGCTCCTGCAGCTACCCAGCTAGAGGAGTAAATAAAACAAATCAGAATTTACTCTGTCTGCTATCCAGTTCGAAGGATAGGTCAGACAGTAAAGCAGCTTCTCAGCTCCAGCCGCCATTGCAGCCAGTACCAGGTAATTCACTATATAGCTTTGTCTTATCGTATTTAATGCCACCTACCAGGCTGCCCAACCCAGCACGGCCCAGTGCGGCCTAGCCCCCTCCTCCCACAGAAGTGGTGTAAATTGCTGTCCCACCCCCAAAAAACGATAAAAAACAGCTCAAATTTAGGACTTTTATTTCCAACATGATATGTTCTAATTCAATCCAAGGCAAACATATTGTTAGAAAATATAGTACAAAGTCATTGTTTATACACTTATTTCTATTGAGAGGTGGCTGTCCCAAATGTTTCCTATTTTGTTTACTTACAACCTGGAATTAAAATTGATTTTGGGGGGGTTTGTATCATTTGATTTACACAACATGCCTACCACTTTAAAGATGCAAAATATTTTTTATTGTGAAACAAACAAGAATTAAGACAAAAAAAATGAAAACTTGAGCGTGCATGCATAACTATTCACCCCCCCCCCAAAGTCAATACTTTGTAGAGCCACCTTTTGCAACAATTACAGCTGCAAGTCTCTTGAGGTATGTCTCTATAAGCTTGGCACATCTAGCCACAGGGATTTTTACCCATTCTTCAAGGCAATACTGCTCCAGCTCCTTCAAGTAGTTGGATGGGTTCCACTGGTGTACTGTACAGCAATCTTTAAGTCATCTTTAAGTCATACCAAAACATTTAAATGTTTCCCGTTAAACCACTCGAGTGTTGCTTTAGCAGTATGGTTAGGGTCATTGTCCTGCTGGAAGGTGAACCTCCGTCCCAGTCTCAAATCTCTGGAAGACTGAAACAGGTTTTCCTCAAGAATTTCCCTGTATTTAGCGCCATCCATCATTCCTTCAATTATGAAGTCCCTGCCGATGTTTCCCAGTCCCTGCCGATGAAAAACATCTCCACAGCATGATGCTGCCACCACCATGCTTCACTGTGGGGATGGTGTTCTTGGGGTGATGAGAGGCGTTGGGTTCGCGCCAGACATAACATTTTCCTTGATGGCCAAAAAGGTCAATTTTAGTCTCATCTGACCAGAGTACCTTCTTCCATATGTTTGGGGAGTCTCCAACATGCCTTTTGGAGAACACCAAATGTGTTTGCTTATTTTCTTTCTTTAAGCATTGGCTTTTTTCTGGCCACTCTTCCATAAAGCCCAGCTCTGTGCAGTGTATGGCTTAAAGTGGTCCTATGGAGAGATACTCCAATCTCTGCTGTGGAGCTTTGCAGCTCAAACAGGATTATCTTTGGTCTCTTTGTTGCCTCTCTGATTAATGCCCTCCTTGCCTGGTCGTCCGTGAGTTTTGGTGGGCGGCCCTCTCTTGGCAGGTTTGATGTGGTGCCATATTCTTTCCATTTTTTAATAATGGATTTAATGGTGCTCCGTGGGATGTTCAAAGTTTCAGATATTTTTTTATAACCCACCCTTGATCTGTACTTCTCCACAACTTTGTCCCTGACCTGTTTAGAGAGCTCCTTGGTCTTCATGATGCCCCTTGCTTAGTGGTGTTGCAGACTCTGGGGCCTTTCAGAACAGGTGTATATATACTGATATCATGTGACACTTAGATTGCACACTGGTGGACTTTATTTAACTAATTATGTGACTTCTGAAGGTAATTGGTTGCACCAGATCTTATTTAGGGGCTTCATAGCAAAGGGGGTGAATACATATGCACGCACCACTTTTCCGTTTTTGTTTTTTTTCCATTTCCCTTCACTTCACCAATTTGGACTATTTTGTGTATGTCCATTAAATGAAATCCATATAAAAATCCATTTAAATTACAGGTTGTAATGCAACAAAATAAGAAAAATGCCAAGGGGGGTGAATACTTTTGCAAGGTACTGTATTTCTGACGTAAATTGAGTATGCTTATTTGTCATGGTATGGATATAGCTATTGTGCCAAAAGTTCCTGAATGCTGTGCTAAATTCGCCAAAATACAGTGGACACTATTTTCGTGCATTTAGGGCCCATAATGAAATTCTTCAGAAAATGGGTGGCTTCACAACGATTTCAGATTTGAAGAAAATGGCGGATAATATGCAGCCGAAGTCCGACAGTGGATACAAATTCATTGTTTTAACTAATTATGACAAATGTTAAAAAAATATTGAGCAATGTAATAAAGTAATGACTTTTCAAATAAGTTATGTTGGCTGACAATTTGTTAGCTACACTATCCTTACGAACCGCATAGCATTACAGCAGTATGGGCCAGTATGTTAGCTAGTTACCTAACGTTAGTTGGCTACTAATACATCGAACTTGCCAGGCAGTATATTAACTATATGCTATCTAACTAACTACCCAACATTTATTGACTTGATTATTCACGTAATTCTTAGCTAAGTGGTATATATCTCAATGGACATTGTTAATTCAACTTCGATTTCAGAGCACTCTCGTCTGAGTGTGCAAGAGCGCAGAATAACTTGAATTTACAAACGCTCAACACCCGTTGAATATGGCCGGTGTCAGTAAACGTCTGCAAAAAAAAGCTTCATTTGTAACGATGTGCGCTGTGAGAGTCAGGAAGCAAGTCCAGGGAGTGCATAATTTAATTAACAAATGAACAAAACAAGAAACACGAACAACGCACAGACAGGAAACTGAAACAGAAACAATGACGCCTGGGGAAGGAACCAAAGGGAGTGACATATAGAGGGCAGGTAATCAAGGAGATGATGGAGTCCGGGTGAGTGTCATTATACTCTGATGCGTTAAACGATGGTGACAGGTGTGTGCCATAATGAGCAGCCTGTGACCTAGAGGCCGGAGAGGGAGCACACGTGACAGTACCCCCTCCCCAATGCGCGGCTCGAGCCGCAGGACGCCGACCAAAATGTCGGTCCTGGGGATCAGGAGTGGACCGGTCACCTCTGCTAAGGTGCGGGAACCTGTCGATCCGGCTGAGGTGCGGGAGCATAGCGACCGGAGAGAAAGCATACGTGACAGGACCCCCTCCCCAGCTCGCGGCCCCAGCCGCAGGACGCCAACCACAGAGACGATCCCGGGGATCAGGAGCGGACCGGTCAGATACTTGACGAACTGGCTGAGGCGTGAGAGCCTGATGAGCCAGCTGAGACCTCCCTGGTTGCCTCAGTCGAGGCATGGGAGCCGATCGAGCCCGCTGAGGCATGGGAGCCTATCGAGCCCGCTGAGGCATGGGAGCCTATCGAGCCCGCTGAGGCATGGGAGACTATCAAGGCCGCTGAGGCATGGGAGCCTATCGAGCCCGCTGAGGCATGGCAGATGGTCGATCTCGCTGAGGTATGGAAACCCGTCGAGCCAGCTGAGGCAGGGGAACCCGTCGAACCCGCCGAGGCATGGTAATCCAACAAACCGGCTGAGGCCTCCCAGGTAGCTCCGGTTCAGACACCCGGACCCGACATCATCTCCAACACAAAAAATATATAAAAATAAACACGGGAGCCAAAAAGAGTGACATATATAGGGCAGGTAATCAAGGAAGTGATGGAGTCCAGGTAAATGTCATTATGCGCTTATGCGCGTAACGATGGTGACAGGTGTGCGCCATAACGAGCAGCCTGGTGACCTAGAGGCCGGAGAGGGAGCACACGTAACATAATTAAATGGTTGCCAGCAGCACAGTTAGTCACCAACGCTCTGGATAACATGAAAACAGCCTAACCAGCTCTGCTTGGGCAAGTAAAATGGTCAGAGTCAGGTGTTCTCTCATTTGTGTCTGGAAGTAGCTAGCAAGTGAGCCAACATTAGCCAGTTAGCTTGGGTGCTTGACTGCCGTTGTGATGTCAGAACCCTACGCCTCGGCCAGAGCGTCCAGTGTGCGCTCTGAATGCTCTGAGAGCGAAGCACTCTGACTTTACGAACAGACAATCTAACAACGCTCTGGATTTACGAATGCCCAAAGCGCACTCTGAGCGCACTCCAGAACTCCAGATTGAATTTACAAACACCCGAAATCATAAAATGTCTAGCTAGTCATTTGTTATGCTAACAAGCTAGCAAGAGGTTGCATAGCAACAGCATCAACTTCCGGTAGACAGGCGAAAACTGAAACGATTCTGTTCGTTTACAGTATACTAAAATGAACTAATAGTATATAGTATGTAGTAAATAGTCATGAAATATATAGTATACAGTATGTTAGTATGGTATTCTAACACAGCTTTGGTCTTGAGACCACTCAATAAATTTGGTCTTTAACTTGTCAGGGTCTCAACTCACTGGGTCTGGATCTTGGGACCAATGTTTTCGTATAAATATTGGTCTTGACTCCTGGATATTACCGTAGTCTTTGGTTTACAAACCATAGGCAATGCAACTTGAGGAAGACAGTGTTCTCTGATCATTGGCTGATCACTCCCAAACCAGTTGACTACTTTTAAATGGTGGAAGCCGTCAATGGCAATGTCTATACCAAAACAAATTTTTCCATCTTAAGTCCTCTATTTATCTATATGATTGACAACTGACTCCGAAACGCCTGTTATTTTGCCAAAATAAAGATAGATTTAAATGATCACTTTACCTAACAACATAATTAATAGACACATAAGAATAAGCAACAAGTAATTTAGAATCATACAGTCAACATTAAAAAGAGAACAGAGAACAATATAAATTATGTTTCTCTAAATTAAATTGAAAGATTTTGAAAATCAGTTTAAAAATCATGTTTTTAGTAGTATTTTGTAAATTTGGTAAGCAAATAACATTTGTAAAATGAATTAGTAATAGAAGGTTAATAAAAATGATCACAACTGTGCATGGTTCTGCCTTTATTGCAACTTTAATAGTTGTAGTTGTAGTGACAAATGTAGTGGGGTGGTAAGGAATCATGTAAATATTTAAAATATGCAATACATACAACCCACTAGGCACACCACACATTTCGCCGTGGAAACTAGGGTAATATTTGGTTGAGATGTTGATTGATTTATATACCCACTCAAAAAGGACAGCCAGAAGTTTGTTGAATTCCCAATGTGTTATCACCATGCTTTCAACCATCTAAAAGCACAACCCAATACCAATGGAAAAACAATGTCTGATTTTTGGTTTAGTTGTCATCTAAATGTGTTATAATTGCGCTTTTCAACCATCAATGTATAGACTACCAATCGCTGTCCATGGTGCTGAAATTGTGGCATGTCTATGCAGCTGCATGCCTATCAATCCTTGATAGGCTTTCTGTGGTGCCAGGGCATGTATAGCTTGGCTATAGCTAATGGATAAATGTTTATTGGCAGACCTATTTGGTCATTATTTTCTCATCGTAAGCCAAAAATTTCATGAAGCTATACAGTCTCACAATACTAAGATTTTTAGACTGCTGGCTGGTGGCAATAATGTAATTACTTGTTCAGTAATTAAAGTTGGAAATTCAAACATTGCAGATTGTAAAATACATGTTAGATGCAACAGCATACTAATCAGCTACCAATTGATTTATTGTTGTGCGTAAAACAAGTCTATTAATGTCAAATAATACAGTCAGTCCACCCTCAAAACACCATCTTAATAGCAATAGGTTCATTATGCAGTGCACTATCTATAGCTATATACCGTATTTAGCTGCTATTTATAAACTTTTTATAAAACATTACACATCACTAACGTTAGCTAGGCTAGGGATTAGGGCTAGAAGTTAGGGTTAAGTTTAGGAGTTAGGTTAAAGGGTTAAGGTTAGGTGAAGCATTAGCTAAAAGGGTTAAGGTTAGGGTTAGAGCAAGGGTTAGCGAACATGCTAAGTAGTTGCAAAGTAGCTAAAAGTAGTAAGTAGTTGAAAAATTGCTAATTAGCTAAAATGCTAAAGTTGTCCATGATGAGATTCCATCTCACAACCTTAATTTTTTGCCTTAAGTAACCATCTGTCTTATGTAACCATATCAAACGTAACATATCATACTAAATGGAGTGTCTCGGCTTGATGTACAGAATAATACGAATTGCTCTGAGACCATGTTGCAGAAGTAAATAGTGCAAGTGATCAATGCTGTTCGAGATTCTGTGCAGATTATTGTAGCAATTGTGAAGATTTCCACAGACCTGCTACCTTTGCATTCAATGCTGAACATGCACCCTCTCTGTGATTAAATAAGAAGACATTTATAGTTCCAGTAATCTCCAAATCTGGCAATGGATGTGTTATTCATTTTAAGGTTTAATAAATACTGTTACATTAGTTTGTAAGATAGCCTTAACCTTTTGCTATTCACTGAATTGTGTTTTGCTATTCACTGAATTGTTGTTTGGTTGTCAACGCAACTGTCACGATCGTCTATAGTAGAGAGTGAGGACCAACATGCAGCGCGTGGAAAGTAAGTCATCTTCCTTTTATTTGAAGAGAACGAACACCAAACGAAACCACTTTACAAAATAACAAAACAGACGAACGTGAAGCTAAACATGAACTAGTGCCTACAAGCAACATAGAACATCGACATAGACAATACCCCACAAACAGCTAAAGCCTATGGTTGCCTTAAATATGGCTCCCAATCAGAGACAACAATAACCAGCTGTCTCTAATTGAGAACCCATTCAGGCAACCATAGACTTCCCTAGACAACTACACACAACCATAGACACAGCTAGATACCTATACTAAACATAAACCCAACTACTCTAATAAACCCCCTAAACCTTACAACCACCCTAGACACTACAAAAACACATACACTCCCCATGTCACACCCTGACCTAACTAAAATAATAAATAAAACAAAGAATACTAAGGCCAGGGCGTGACAGCAACCAAACATCAACATTTGAAGGAGATGTATATTTTGTGACACTGACTTAGTCTGGCTTTAATTCCACTTTGTTTAAATTAGTAATTGATATGTTGGATTCGCGTCTCCATCTCAACCAAAAATCTAAGCTAAGAAATAGGACTAAATCAAATCAAACCCTAGGCTGAATTTAAAACAACAGCTGTTGATGACTTCACAAATGCTATATAGGCCTGAATAGTATCAGTGATGCTACTGTATATGACATAAAGTACTGTATGGTTACGTTACATTTGCTCTGTTAAACCTACCCTTTGGAGTCTTTGATAGCAACTGTGAATCTATTTAATTTTGAATTAAGAAATCTCTTACTAATAGTTCTCACGATAGCACATTGGTAGTAGCCATTGACAAATATCAAACCTAAGCAGGGCTTGGCTTAGCTAAAACCCTTGTTGGGAGACCAATTGGATAGCTGTAGATTTACTCTCCAGTAGGAGCTGCTGCAAAGCCTATTTTTTTGCTGATAGGGAAATAACGTTGAAGATCTGACGTTGTTTCAAAGGTACTTAGGTTTGACTATGTTGAAAACTGGTTACCATGATGACATAATCCTGTGGTTGAAATTTCACCCTCTAAACACAAGTTTATGTTAATAACTTTTTTCAAATCCAGTGTATTTTCCACGTAGATTCCATGTCACAATATGTTGATGAACTATGTTGAAACTACATTAATATAACCAGTTTGTGTACGGTGGGAAAGTGTGTGAGGGGTACATATGTCTAGAAACAGGATACAAATTGGAATTCTTTTCCAACCCCCAATTTACAGAAATGTATTTTTACTTCTGTAGAACGACCCATACAGTACATGGTTGAGTTCACCCACAGCGCTGTCAGGATGGACACTGTTGTCAGCGGGATGTGACAAGCTTCATGTTGTTTGCCTAGACAGCCTGCCATCTCCTTAATGAGGCCCCTAGCTCCCTTATGTAAGGTAAAAATATGTCAGAAAATAGCCTGTAAATACCTTAACCCATAACAGTAAGCTATTTGATTTTGAATTTTAAGACCCTTGGAACTATATAAAAAAAATACTACTATTAGCCGATACAAACACATTGAATAACAGATTCACTAAATGGAACAACAGATAGTCCTCCCAAAAATCAAAAGGAAGTTTGTTCTGAAGTGTCTCTCCTATATCTGAGTGATATAAGAAAGATTAGGAAACATCTTTTTTTTCTCATGTATTTAACCCCTTATTTTTGGCACTTAGTGTCCATATACTCTATACTTCCATAGATTTTTTAAAATTGGTACTGGGGGACCTTCAGAAGAGTCTTTTGAGGCCTGTGGGCGTCTTAGAGCAGAACAACTGACATGTATGTGTTCGTGAGAGTCTCACCTTGACGTTTTTTTTATCCTAGTTGTTGTTGAGAAAAGTCTCTCCACACTGCATTATGTCATTGGAAGTGTGACAATGATCCTTAACAGAGAGTTTATATTAGGGAAAATATCACCAGGGCAGCTGTCAAGTACACCCATTTTGGAGGAAAAGTCAATCTTTCCCATGTTCATTTTGCGACTCAACTGCTGAATAAAAACAGTGAATTCAGCATCCTCAACTGATATTGCATAATGATCGCATGTGGTCTTCAGCTGCTCTTTAAGGCCTCAGGTTTGTGATTCTTTGGAAAAGGATGCTGCCGCTTGCATGATCCCATATATGTCTTCTTGAAATCTTGAGTTTAACTCAGTAATCTGTCTGTCTAGAATATTGTTCCAAAGTTGATTCAGGTCACTGTCACTCTTGATGCTGGATGTTTTCCCAAATTAAGTTGTGACCACACTGTCTGACAATTTTACAGGCAGTTTTCGCTGCCGTGATGCGCTCACATCCCAATATCTAATATCATGCTTAATCATCATTTCTTCATTTAGCTTGAGAACTTAACCAACGTCTCTGAACGTAGAAAAGCTGCTTTTGAGGATTTCAATTAAACCAATACAGTCCGTCACAGATAATGTAGAGCTTTGTAATCCCTTCGTAGCAACATCACTAGTGTCAAACAATTTACTAAACGTGACTAACAGGAACAAAAACGTCTTGTTCTGGATTTGTTTTAAGAGGGCATCGGCTTCTAATTTGGTTTGTCCACAAGCCTCTGAAAAATCTGCAAGAACCTCTAAAATGACATCTAGCAATAACAGCACTTTACTCACAGACCCTGATTTTGAACTCCAACGTACATCCGTGGATCTTTCTAGCTCGATACATGGTCTATCGGGATGCAACTCTTTCTGTACTTCTATGAATGGAGCATGTCTGTGGGATCCACTCATGAATGTGTGTAGCTGGTTTACTATGTCAAAAAAAGTACTGACATGTCCCGACACTTTTTCCGCGGTTTACAGAACCAAATTCAAACGGTGGGAGTTGCAATGCACATATACCACTTGCTTAAATGTTTGCTTTAGTAGGACATGTACCCCTCCTCTGTTCCCTGACATGACTGAAGCGCCATCGAAACAAAAACCCACACATAGAGTGGGATCCAACTCCAGGGGTTGCAACACTTTTCCGAGAAATTCCTTGTGCAGACAAATCAGCGGTTTCCATAAACCCAACAGCTCTTTCTTTAATCATTCCAGCATGAATGTATCGGAGCAATAAGTTCTCGTTTAGATTGATCTTTATATTAATCTGCTAGTGTGGCAAAATACGTGGAAGGCGCAGAATGAACTTAATCTTTTATCCTGCACAGTAACAATGATGCTGCACACTCCAGCAACTCGTTCTGAATTTCGGGGCTCATAAGCGTGGCATTGCGAGGTAGCTCATTAATTAAGGATCGGCATCCCGTCAATGGGACAGTTGTAAATCATGCAGCGCGTTGTGTCAAGATCGCAGATTTTAGAGAAACAACAAATGTCGGTACATATAAGTGTCTTATATTGGCTGAAAGCTTAAATTCTTGTTAATATAACTGCACTGTCCAATTTACAGTAGCTATTACTGCAAAAAAATGTCATGCCATTGTTTGAGGAGAGCTCCTAACAACAAAACACTTTTTTCACCGCGATAGGTTTGATAAATTCACCTCTGAAGGTGAAATGTGTACTTACATTCTGAAATCCTGCTCTGATTTATCATCCAAGGGGTCCCAGAGATAACATGAAATGTCATTTTGTTAGATAAAATCATTTTTCATATGCTAAAAAGGTCCCTATAGCATGCACGATCGATTTTGTATTTCACTCGTTCAATTTGCAAAGAAAGGAATCTGTGAAAATTTCACCCTAAACGTTGTTTCAATGAGTCAAATCACGTTCGTATCTATTCCTCAGAGATCCTAGAAGGTAACAAGACTTTACTCTTTCATTAGGGGTGTAGTATATCCTATAGGACACCATATTTGTTCAGAGAGCAACGCCTTCATAGCACGCCGATGACGCGGGCGGCCATCACTTGAACGACTGTATCTTTGTCAAATAAGCACCAATCAGGGTCAAACAAATCTAGCTAGATAGCCAATGAGCTGAGTTTTACGGGAGTATCCGGAAACCATGTATACGTCGTTAAATGTAGCTACTAACCTTGTACGACAGCATGGCGTTTCATTTTGGACAAAAATTATAAGGATATTCAGAGTTATGAAGTTATGAAAAGTGGTTGTTTTGCAAATGTTGAACTTATAATATGGCTACCAATACTTGGAAAGCTAAATCAAAGTCAAAGTATACCGATTTGACGATATTCTTGAAGAAAAATGGAATATGAATGCGAATGTCTAGGGACTTTACACTAGAAGTCTTGTAGTTCAGTCATACTTCGAGTTATTCATCTTTCTCTTGCATTTCAAAGATGGTGGTAGAAAAAGACTGGTTGGTTTTTTCTTTGTATTTTCTTCTACCAGATCTATTGTGATATATTCTCCTACATTCAATTCACATTTCCACAAACTTCAAAGTGTTTCCTTTCAAATGGTACCAAGAATATGCATATCCTTGCTTCAGGGCCTGAGCTACAGACAGTTAGATTTGGGTTTGTCATTTAGGCGAAAATTGAAAAAAAGAGGGCTATCCCTAAGAAGTTTTAAGCCTGTTTTGTATATCTGAGTCATACTTTGAGATGAAATTGAAGATTTCTAAAAAGTTACCTTTGTTGATTGCCTCTTGGGTTTCTCTATGCCCTCTGAGTAGAATATCCTGCTTTGCACACATGTGCACGGTTTCTTTCTATAAAATCCATGTTTGCATCACCGTGTATTTGGTTCAACACAGTCCTACGACTTCTAGGCCCATGGGTCGCCTTGTAGGATTCACATTTTGCAAGAGCACTAGCATGTAATTTGCTATTCTCGTGTTTGCAGCAAGCATTTCTTGTGACTTTCCAGTTTTTAAATCCATCTCGTATAAATCTGAATTCGACATTTGCCCCAGAAAAGTGCATACAAAACTTACAATAAATTGCATCTTTTGCTTTACTATACTCAATCCACACGAACTGGTCATACCACCTTGAAGAGAAGCAGAGTAATTTGCCATTGATCATACTTGAAGGGAACTTTGCTAGCTTTGGTTGACAGGCTGGTTCATCAACGGCAGACAAATCTGTCAGTGGACCTACTGCAGGTTTACCCCCGCCCGCAGCATCAAGAACGAGAGGAGGCCGTGGGGTAGGCAAGCATGCCTGGCTCAACGTGGCATTGGCAGTTGTGATGGCGATTGCGGTTGTTTCTATCCTGGCGCCACCTGTTAATGTCTCATTCTGGAAGCTATCGGTAGATTGATCCAAATATTTTTTTGGCACATACTCCTTTTCCTCCAGATGTCTTTTTTTTTTATTTTTTTTTAACCTAGCGATCGACATTTGGTTTGCCATTGCTAGAACTACTAAATTACCTTAGCTGGTGAGTCAATTAGAGTAAGCTAGCATGGGGGAGTTTGCTAGCTTATGCACTACAAAGTTTAGTCACGTGACGTTGTTCAGGTAAACCACCATATGATTTAAAAAAAATATAACCAATAGTCGGAAGCCAACTTGATTGTCGCGGACTATTTCTTTGTTACATTATATTAAAATTACCTATAGAAAATAAATCTCACATGTGTTTCTTTCAAAAATGTAATAAAATAAATAAAAATAAAAATGTATATTGATCATTTCTGGAACTTTTTTGGGGGTAGGCTACACCGCTGGGGTGTGGACATCGACCTTAGGGGGTTAATATATAAATCAATATGTATACAGTTTGTATTGAGAATGTAGGAGAAACCAACCTATGGACAAGAATGTAGAAATAATGATGTTGAGAGAAACGTCAACCAGGAATGTATCTACCTTGGATGAAAAATAGATTCCTGCCAATGCTCGTGTCTCAGATCCCAGTCTACATGTGAGATGTCATGTAAAGAGGGCCTCATTGAACTGTGGATCAGATCTGGCCTGGTGACAGGCCAGGGGCCTGGGTAGATGCTACACCTCTCTTGCTGTCTGGTTTATCAATCTCTGACAGCCCACAGCTCTCTGATGGCACCTGCCGTCACAGGAGCATGCATCATACACTTGTCAAACCACCTCTCCCTTCCCTCCACCCCCGTTCCTCTGTACCAGTCAGCCAGCAACACAGTCTCACCACACCGTTTTCATTATGGTGACAAATCCTGCTTAATCTGGCATCCATCTGTGAGGCACGGGGTGTCGTGTTGAGTGACTCAAGTCCCTCATCATCTGCGTTTCACAGATGGATCTCTGTGCATGTAGGGTCTCCAGGGGGCTGTCTGGTGGCATGGTGGCCTGGATCCTGGCCTGGGCAGGGTGGAGGACAAAGCCACATGGCCTGAGCCCCAGGGCCAGAAAGGCCATCTCCTCCATAATAGAGTGAGGTTAATGAGCGGGGCTCGCCATTCAGCTTAGTCCATTAACCTGGGAGCTCACCCCACACAGCTCCATTTCTGCAGGGCTAGCTGAATTTCCATTACTGATCCATTCTCTGTGTATGCATATCCCCTTTCTTCTTCCCTTTCCCACCATAGTTCTTCCCTGTTCATATGATGGGATTAACTAGAACGACTCCAATCCGAGACCCGACTTTGAACTCAACGTGCTGTCTTGTTTCACTGTTTATTCCCTTAAGGGATAAAGCTGGCGTGGTTACAGTACATAGTTAGCACAGTCTCTCATCCAAATGGATATGATGACAAAGTAATGACAAATAATGTAGCCCTTTCATTCGTTTTCTATCCCACCCTAATTAAGCTGCCTCAGTTAATGCTCCTGAGTGGAGCAGCGGTCTAAGGTACTGCATCTCAGTGCTAGAGGTGTCACTACAGACACCCTGGTTTGAATCCAGCCTGTATCACAACCATCTGTGATTGGGGGTCCCATAGGGAGGTGCACAATTGGCCCAGCGTCATCTGGGTTTGGCTGGTGTAGGCCACCATTGTAAATAAGAATTTGTTCTTAACTGACTTGGCTAGCTAAGTAAAGGTTCAATAAAAAAATGCCTCAGGATACTGATAGAGCATGTAATATATATGCTGGGCTGAAAAGTGTACATTGCTCACAGTATGGAGGATAGCTCAAATTAGGGACCTCACACATATTAACCTGACAGTACAGCTGTGCCAAGGATTCTGGGCAAGGGTGTTCACTTCAACGACACGGTTCACCATTTTTGTAATGAATATAGCGTAATCAATTTTCTACACTCGGCAACTGTAGATACCAGTTAGTCTTCCAGATAGCGGTGCTATCCCACAATAATATTTGATGCAAAGCCATTAAGATGGCTTATTGTCAAGCTTGTTTTCCCCCTGATAATCGAATCAACCTGGAACAATTGACCTTGACAGACCAGAAATCCTTTCACAGCTCTCTCTGCCTCATTCCCATGGTGCAACAGGACATTACAAAGCTGTTTCATTATTGGCTTTTTCATTGCTCCCAGGGCCATTAACAATCAACAATCCCTTTTTCTCTCAATATTATTGCTGATCTGCTCTTTATGGTCAAAAACAGGATAATTGAAGGCCGTATAGCACAGATTTCTCACTGTAATAAAGTACATAACACAACGTATGGGTGTTGGATGGTAATCACTAATGGGAATGCAATGGGCTGTATCTAACCACGCTTGCCCTCATTTATTTCAAAATGCCGAACGGTTCATCACTTCAACAGACAAAAATAGATTTTTTTCAGACTCAGGGCACAAGATCCATGCCTTAAGACATTGATAGATACATTGACAGTCTCATGTTATGGCTGTGAAAGAGAGAGGAGAAAATGCAGGTAGAGTGCTGCTGCAGAAATTGCAGAGAGAGGTGGTTCCAAGGACGGATAACAACTCTCCTGTGTACTGTACCTAATCATCTGCAATGCTTCATTGGACAACAGCTGTATCACATAGAAATAAGACTATAAGTAATATGTTGACCTGCGTTATTAAGCTGAGTCGTGGTCTTCATCCTTGGAACTGTAGGCAAGAGTGTCTGTTGGCCATATGAAGAGCATAAAACCCCTCAAGTAGGTCAAATTATGATTCACCATAATGTCTTTATCTTGTTTCCATGGAAATGTGTGAAGGATGTCAGCTTTGCCTGGTGTGTCTAGTATTAATTGAAGAGGGACGTCGTCAACGCGACCGGTTTAATAACTCTGCGCACTGTACCCAGATTATATCTGTGTTTCTGTGTTTCTGTCCTTCAAAAATACCAAACATCTTCATGGATAGAACATAGATCTTTGTGAGTAGGTAACAAAATATGAAGTTCTTTCTATGTGCAGTATGAAAGAGAAACTCTCTCTATCTTACTGTAAATATGCCCTTTCTCTACTGTAAAACAGCTGTGCGAAGGCATTGGATCGCATCAAATGTTGAAGCCAACACAAGGGTTGAATCCCAAAGAGGACTTAAGGATTCCGGAACACTACTGAAAGTATTAAATGTAAAACCACCTGAAGCTCTCCCATAACTCACGGCTACTGTTGATGACAACATGCTTACACACATCCCCCTCGATGACTTCCAGCTCAGCTCTTATCGGTCCTAGTTTTTTCTCCCCCAGTCATCTTAAATCTCCTCCATGTTTCACGGCACATCATTGCTGACATGTGGAAAGATTCCCCAGTGACATAAGAGTGCTTGGGCGTCCACGGCAGCGTAATTCTGATTCCCAGGAATAGAGAGAGATGTTTTAAGGATGTTAAGCATTAAATAGTTCTCTTTTTTCATGGGATTATCTGAGAGGGAGGAGTGAGTATTCAGACAGAGCTAACTGGCACTGTGAGATCTGTTCCTATCCAAGTGGAACACTTCTCTAGGCATGCAAAATATGCAGGCTTAAGTCACATAATCCCTTTCAATATCAGTTAGAATGTCAATACACTGACATGAGTGGACAAGATGTCTGAGCAGGCTTACTGTTAAAGGACTGGCACTACATAACATCATTGTATTGTCGTTATTTGTACAGGTTACTATTGCTAGATAGTGCAGTTATGTAAATGCTCTGGTGACTATACACTGAGTCATTGTGACAACAACCCACATTTAAAATGAAATTGAATGCAGTTGCTCACCGATGGCATTTGGTAAAGAGAATTTTCTTGCTCTTTTCTTATATTTTCCCCGTACACACAGACATTGTTTGTCCAAGGCCTGCAGATATCGAGGCAAATAATTGGATATACAACTCTCAGACCCAAGTGCATCTCAGAGGCTAAACAAACAGTTGTGCTCTTTCCACATCTGGGTCTTGCTTCAAATGAGGCCATCACTGGAGAATCCTGTGGTATTTCTAGCACAGAGTTTTGGGTGGCATAGCACTATCAACATGACTGAGCAAGGCTGCCTGAGCCCAGCTAACTATGACAGTTCTGGAAAGCTGAGGGAAGTATTGCTCTTTGAAATAAATGGGTTTACCCAAGCGTTCAGTTTACACTTTAGTGTATGAATTAGCTATTACATACCAAATGTTTTCTATTCCATTTTCTTTATGCAGAAGATGCAAATGTATATCAAATCATACAAAGTAAAATAAACAAAAGTTGAGTTTGACAGAATAATTTATAGTGTAAAGAGAGAAATTAAACCCATGTACAGGATTTGTGTCTGTGTTGTTTACCCCACAACAACAGTGTGTCAGACGGTGGGTAACACATTCACTCGCTGGGGATTTTTTTAACTGAGCCTTTCTCTAAAGCTTTTGGCCTGACTGCAATCTGTAAAATACCCTGCTCCTTCTAGGTTAACCCTGAGAGTTGTGAGGCTTGAGATCATACAACCAACATTGTGATGATGAGTATGACCCCGACCCTGATATGAGGTCCTTCATGCCTTCAAAGTCCTCACCCAGGCACTTCAACACAATCAATACAGCCCTCCCAGGGTTGGCTGGCAGCTCCAGACCAGAATCCATTAATGCTCTCACGCAATTGTTAACCTTTGCATTAAGGAGTAACATTAACTTTGTTATGACATGGATATCATCTGGTACATTACAGTAAGAAGGGAAAGACAGAGAGGGAGAGTAAAACAGAGAGGGATAGTAATACAGAGAGAGAGAGAGAGAGAGAGAGAGAGAGAGAGAGAGAGAGAGAGAGAGAGAGAGAGAGAGAGAGAGAGAGAGAGAGAGAGAGAGAGAGAGAGAGAGAGAGAGAGAGAGAGAGAGAGATGAAGGGTTGAAGAGAGAGAGAAAGAGAGAGATGAACAAAGAGAGAGATGAGAGAGATGAGAGAGAGCGTGAGAGAGATAGAGATACTATCATGCTGGGAGTAGGCCTACAGAAGTGGATAGTAGCCAGAAGTGCTGTGTTAAAAGAATCCATCCATCCTACATGGACACCCTCCTCTCATACCTACTGATTATTTATGTGGAGCCTGTTAAAGTGCTGAGCATGGCTGAGCGTATAAATTGGACAGTGATCATCATCAGAATCACAGGCTCACATGGGAAGCAAATGGGAGGGAGAGGAGGGGAGAGAGCCTATTACCAGAGCGTCAGATCATCAGCTCCAGACTTGATCTACTCTGACTCATCAACAACTGCGGAAAACTTTGATCTCCCTCTCTCACACATATGTGGTCTGCATGTAGGCCTAGGATCTAGCCCCAGCAACCTCTGTGTCTACTGGTGCACAACGTTGTGAAATAATTATTATTCATATGAGCTGACTGAGTGCCTCATCTAATTCCATATTTGACTTGGTTCACTGACTGATGTATATGTGGGAGATGATTTGGGTCAAGTCTGACTTGCAAATACATGTAATTTGTTAGGCAACTTTTTCTAAATAGCCGCATAATCTGACAAATTATTGGAGCATACCTGATTTGATCATATTCTTCAAGGCAATATTTGTTATTGCTCAGTGGTACTAACTAGGGTCATCATTCTCTTAACAATGCCTTGACTCTCTAATAACACTCTGATGAGGAATCAAAAGGGATAATTTAATCAAATTCCATGGTAGAGGGCAACTCTACTTTCTAACTTTCTAACTCTGAAGAGTCTGAACTCATGCATATTTGAGTTGTTCTCTCTGGTGGCCGATCTCAGTGGATGCTCTACGTTGCCGTCTTTCTCTGGAGGTCATATTGGCCACCCCTGAAGGTATGGGCCTGGTCAGAGTGCCAACTGTGGAGAGGCCTGCTAGGAGAGCCATATGTTATCAGTTAAATCACAGTCAATGGAGGCTGTTACTGCCAAAGTCCTGACTGGTATCTAATGAAAACCATGTCATGCTCCGCTGCCTCTCTTTTTAAACCAGTGATGTGAAGGAAATAGGAAACGACAGAGGTAATACTGCATTCAAACCTCACAGTTTAGCATGCAGCGCATTAAATAGAAATTGGGCAGTATATGGCCGCCTCTCCATTTTCAGTTTATGAAAATGAATACCTCACAGTCCATAACGATCCACATCAAGGGAGAGAGGAGGTGTGTACAATCAGTAGTTTCTGTATTATTATCAATAGGCTGGTCTGGACTCCTCCCATCCTTCCCTATCTTACTGGTTCAGGCCAGGGCATCACAGGCCAAGATCAAATATGTTATTTTCATTACAGAAGGCTTTAAGTTGGAGGCGTGGGCCCTGGCCTCTTAATGTTTGTGTTAGCCTTGTGGCAAGTGAGGCTGACTGACTCATAGAGGAGATACTGTATATGCTGTTTGCCCAGGTTTTCACACAGGGGTTTGAGACGGATGGCAGAGAAATGTACGGTCTACTGTAACACGTTATCTCTCTTCAGTAAACATTCTCAAAGGTGTTTGAACAAGGATGTGATCACTTCAGTTTTTACAAAATGGGGAAATGGGATCTCAAGAAAGGAAATTTAAATATCTTTATTGGGATACAGTCAGTTTAATTTAATATTCTAATACAGTACCTGTAATTACCAAATAGGAATGTCCTCTGCAACGTCCGTATCCTTCAATAATTGGACAAAGAGCAAAGCTTTTACAAAGCATCCGATTTAATAGCACTATAGTCTGAGTCCTTGGCGCGGCACCAAACAAAGCTACATATCTGTCTGCCTGAGGGACTGCATTAGTTGCATGTGATGGCAGAGGACCCAGACTGGGCACATCTGTAGGAGGAGAGGGAAACAGAACACCATCCTGACACAGCTATGATTTACTTATCTAATGAATCAACAGCCTTCTACGCCAGCACCTGAAATTACATCATTTTGAAGCGCTGCATGAGTCTGAACACATCTGGTGTTTTCAACCATTTCATTTATACTCTTAAAGATCCAAAGAAAATCAATAGATTCCTTAACTGTTGGATGGCTCAGAGAACATTAACAGCGGTTTGACATTTCTGTGAAGTGTGGCATGCATGCATGAAATTGTACTTCACACCCCTGTCCTAGGTCAGGGTAATGCTAGCCAATCAGCATCTATAAAATGTTCCTTTTCCAACAAAGGAATTGCCAAATCATGCTGTATTTGGACAAATCCCCCAAATGTTAGCTTACATGCTGATTTTATGTAATGGAATTACACACACATACGGTCAAGAACTGAATCGATATGAAACGGAAATTAATGTCATCCCAAAATAAAACCAAAAGCCCTAAAAAGTGCAAAAAGGTTGTTTTCAGTCTGAAAAGTTCAGTTTAGAAAAAGAGAGGAGATTGGGCTCTTGCATAGATACAAGTTTTTTTTAAAGGACAGTCGAAGGGCCACATCAATGTCACTGGTCATACTGAGTGATTAACTCAGTATGCTTAGAGTTTGTCAGTCAGAGGTTTGCTGTGTAAGCCTGTCTGCAGTGGACACAGAACATGTATTATTATGGCAGGTACCAATAAGGGACCACGGTGGAGATCATAATCAAGATGGCTGCTGCGGCAATTACATTTGACAGAGGAGAATTGGAGCAATGCCTTTGTTATCACTATCTCTGTAAAAGCGGATAGGGAAAATAGTCTTCCTTTCTTCATCTCACGAACCTTCAATTAACGATCTTTGAGAGCTGCCTTGATCCATCTCAGCCAGCTTGGTGGGAGGGAGAAAGGAGATGAGCGACATGTGATTCCTCTTCCTTTATTGACAGCGTGACCGTGCATATCTAAAAAGGTTAAACATGGGTCTTTACAGAGACTAAATTGATACTTCAAGAGCAGTCTGAGGTGTTCAACAACATAAATGATTGCTATTTTTTTTCACTACATACTGTATATCTATCGCTTTGGTTATTCAGCAGTTATTCTTATGTATTGTCATGTTGTAGTTCCTCAGAGATTCACTGTGCAGACTGTTCTGTACAGATGGTTAATTATCAAATTGGAAAGAGAGACACCAAGGCTAGCTCTTGGTGGCCATGTATTATGATTCAGAAGCACTTCTTTGTATCGCTGAAAGTTGGTAAGTAACATCACTCAAGTGGAATAACATTTTTAAAACAAGAACAAATAGGCTTGTGAAAATATAGTGTTTTTGTTCCTGCAGATTTATACTATTTGATTTGAAAAAGAGCGCTGTATAACTGTTTTACAGCAACACAAATGTCAAATAATTTTGTGCTGAACCCTGTTTGATGGCATTAAAGATTGAACTATAAATTGAACCCTGTTTATGATTGTAACAGCAATACAAGTGGCGGGTTATTCTCCAAATGTTATTTGTGCCAGCACATTAAAGTGTGACTGTTTGTTTTCTCTGCAGCCTGCTTTGAAGTCATCATTGAGAGAGGCATTTCAGAAGACTACAAATACTGGTGAGTGCCACCTTTTAAAATTGAAGCCAATTTATTTACATACTGTATGCAGTTCAGGCTAACCTGGGGGGAAGGGGTGAGACATTGCAATGAGAATGAAGATATACTGAAGAAAACAGGATAATAATAACTAAAGAAAACAGGATAATGGAATGTCCTTATTCCCACTAACAGTTTCTAAAAGCTATTCAAATAATATATTTCTTAAACAGACACACCAGTACTCACGCACACACATACATACACAGAAGGAGAGAGCTACACAACTCTGTTCCATACAGCAATGTTCCCTCCCCGTTCCAGTGCAGCTATTTCACCACAACTGGGTTTTTTTATCCTTTCACATAGGCAGGGTTGGGCTTGCGCCACGGCCGTTGCCTCCCAGCCTGCGCAATGGGAGTCGGCTCCATTATCAGAGCTGCTGCCTCGCCACCCTGCAGCAAACCCAGCATCCTCTGCTCCTGCAGATTTCATTTCTTATCTCAATAGGGAAAACAGCCCCTCTGATGAACAGCACAACCGCCCTGGGCTGCTGTGAACATGGCTCCATAATACATACAATAGATGTTTCTGATGAACTTATGAACAGAGGAAAGCACTGATATTCCTCTCAGGAATTTGCAGTTAGTAATAGATATTCAGGGGGATTTGCTATATAAATAATTATAACTGGGATAGGACAAGGGGGAACCTCTCTCCAGCATTAATCCAGTCCCGGAGCAGCTGAGAGCGATGTTTTATACGGGTCTGCCATCCATGACATATCAGTAATATGTTGCTCTTGTGTACTCTGTGTTCTAAAACAGCCAGGCTTCAGGTTATTGATTGCAGGTAGATGAAGAAGAGACAGGTAATAATTTCAAAAAGTGGATTAGTGATGAGCTCTTCACCCACAATGCTCTCTGAGTAACATTTCCTGCATCTTTAAAGTGTGTCCATGTCAACGAGTGGTGATTTTAGCATTTCAATCTTGGTGGGGCAAACTCAAAAAAATATGTTTAGATGCATGCCAGCAAAGCCACTACACAACACAACACTAAACAATACATTAAATGCACTATAACGGTGACAAATGGTGCCCACAAACTGTTTAAAAAAGCCTTCTTGATGGGCACTTCTAATGTAACTATATGGCAGCACCCAAGGGGCTTGAATATCTAGCTCTACCCATAGATTTTGCGGCGACGTAGTGTTCCCATGAGTGACAGAACACTGAACCAATCACGGCGCAACTAGAAAACCTTACCAACCCCTACGCTCCTGATTGTCCGCTGGCTGCCCCACCACAACAGAAAGCACTGAGCTAGGCTGACACACCTGCATTTTTGAGCTGCCTTACTCAAGAAAACAAAAAAGAGACCACGTTTGCGGCTTTATTAACTCAATGATTTATTTATTTTGTTGCAAACTGAAATGTGACACTTATTAATTCCAAAATAACATGCAAAGCATGAAACAACTAAACAGCTAAACAGGTGGATTTGCCCCACCTGCCCTGAATGACAGGTTGCCACTGATGTCACCTTAAAAATAAAATCTGAAAGGGAAGACTGTTTTACTACTTACAAGACAAATGTACTTAAAAATGCTCTGGTGGGATAAAATATGCAAGCTTTGTACTGAGACTAGATTTGGGAAATTGTTTCTATGTTTGCAAGATGCTGTACACTTTTGTCCACAGAGGCCTGAGTCTTTTAGCTGAGCCTAAGCGTTCAACTTTTCCTCTGTTTTTTGTTGCTTTTGCTCACAGCTTCATCAATGTCATGCAGAGCCATAGGAAAAGTAATTGTGTGTCAACACTTCTAGGCCTTAAAACAAAAGTCATTATGAGAGCGGAAAGTATTATGCCCTGATATGCCTTCGGTAAATGAGTTTCCCAATGTAGCCTACTGTATGGGCACCAGTTGTAGTCTCTTATTTTATCATGTGAAAGCTTAGAGTAGCTTCATATCGCTGGCAATTTCTTCATCATTCATGTGGCCTAACCTCCTCAAGAATAATTTATAGAAATAATTTAAGTTAAAGGGGCAATCAGCAGTTGCTACACCCATTTCTGGACTTAATATAAATGGCTCATGAGCTTTGTTTAATTGTCACACCCCATCAGAACTCAAGATATAAGCTGGTTTTACTCTAATGTTTGAAAACAAAGTAAATGTAAACAAACACTATATAGGCTCAAAACATGCTTAAAGCTGTACTTTTTATATCATGGATGGTCTATGAATTTGAGAGTGGTTCCATTTCTCCATCCCTATCCCTCAGCTTTTAACCGAAGCAAGGCTGGGGAGGATACTATGTTATTGTTTCTACTGTTGAGTTAAATTCCTATGTTTGTTATGTAGATATTTTCTGTGAATCTGTACTCTAAAAGCTTTCCAGATCTTTACAAGAAGAACAAAGACAGACTGTACAACACATCTTAATAAGCCAGGCCACACTATATATTAGATTTGACAAGGATAGGGCTTTGAATTCTGCTCATGGACTAACACATCCCTTCCTTCTGGGCTGGCAGAAGTTGCACTTTACATATAATTACTTCAAATCCCGAAATGAAACTATGATATCAAGTTGTTACATAACACTCAGTTGTATTACAGAAGACATTATTTTACAATAAAAAATGCATACCTCAGATGGTGCATTTGCTTAGTGGTGTTGAGGTAAGTTTGTCAGTTCCTAACGATTACACTAATTAGGCACAGAGGACAATTGCTTTCCCTGCTGATACCTTCAGAGATTGACAGAACAATTAACAGACTGACAGTGAAACCAACCATAACATGCTGTGGGTGATACAAAGGACAGTGACATTATGTTGTTGACAAGATAAGGAACTTGGGAAACAATTCAGACACAAAACAAATGTCTTTCATTTAAATGTTTTTATGGTAATGTTTATGCACTTGACCAGTCTAGACTGGAAGGTCCCAGTTTTAAATTGAGCTGAAATTACATAAAATACTTTGAGAAACTGCACAAGCTGGTTTATATGTACCGGTAAGTGAGATTACATAATTTCTCACTATGAAATAGCCATAGCCTCTTCTATTCATGGAAAATAGCCTAGAAATACATTTTGTTGAAGATTTGTGAGTTTTGCACCATATTAAAGAGGGAAATATCGACCCTAGTCTTCTCAGAAATTGGGATTTTGGCTGCAGTTGACATCAACTTCATCATCTGAAAACTCATACTTAGAATGTGGTTTAGCCCCCAGACACTGGTTATTTAAAGCCTGCACATCTGATTTCAATATTCCATAGGAACAGAGAAAGTGAATGTCAGCTCATTTTAGAGTATGCTTATTTTATCCTGATTTAAGTAGAAAATGAATACCTCACTCCATCCCATAATACTCTCACAGAACCTGCACAACAAAGAGTAATGAAACAAACAGTGTACCAGACCTGATCTATATTAAATTAATATGTAGAAACCGTTGGTGGTTTTTCAATGAGCAGCAAATTGACAAATCAATGGGTGAAAATGGTACCATATGCCAGCTAGTAATGCTTTTTGAAGCAGGGGTGAACTCTGGGGTATTTTTTCATTGAATTAGCTTTTAGAAAGTGACAACCCGGAGCTTCTGGTGTGCGATTTTATTAAGATAAGCAGGGAAGTAGATAAGCCGGTCATTTAAAAAGAGATCCCCTTATCCTCACTTTTCTTGAGAAAGTGATTATGGTTTCTTTTAGTGATGAATTGAGTGTAGGAAATGAGACTGACTGACACCTCTGGTACCCAATTATTAGGTTTTACAGATGACTGTGATGCTATTCTCATTTGCCGCCACACTAAAAGCAGTCTTGTTTAAGCACCAACAACCTAGCAGAGGCTGCTAGGAAAAGCTAATAGAATTTGCTTTTTGATTCATCTTCTTCTGTAGTCTGGTCATCATATTTGTTTTGCTCATGTATCTCTGCCACTGTGAATCTAGCAGTGTTATGGTGTGCTGTGGGGAATAAGCAATAGCAGCACATGATACAGACAGGTTAGTTCCAGTTATCATGTTGAATTGTGCATATACCTTGTAGACAGACAACTGTCAGCAGATAGCTCTTCATATGTATGAACTATGAGCTGCATCCAGAGACAGACCTTAGACTACTCTTGCATACTGCATGCACTTTATTGAGAGCAGATTATATTGTCTTAAATGTAAGGCATGCATTTATATTGATTGCTATCTAAGGGTCGCTATTGGGCAAATACAAAAATGTCGACCATACAACCAAGGCATTAACATGTGCTAATAACTTATCAACCTCAGGCAACATAATGTAAACATTTGATTCAGTGCCTTCAGAAATGATTCATACCTATTGGCTTGTTCCACATTTTGTTGTGGTACAGCCTGAATTCAAAATGGATTAAAAACACACACACATATATACAGTGGGGAGAACAAGTATTTGATACACCGCCGATTTTGCAGGTTTTCCTACTTACAAAGCATGTAGAGGTCTGTCATTTTTATCATAGGTACACTTCAACTGTGAGAGACAGAATCTAAAACAAAACTCCAGAAAATCACATTGTATGATTTTTAAGTAATTAATTTGCATTTTATTGCATGACATAAGTATTTGATACATCAGAAAAGCAGAACTTAATATTTGGTACAGAAACCTTTGTTTGCAATTACAGAGATCATACGTTTCCTGTAGTTCTTGACCAGGTTTGCACACACTGCAGCAGGGATTTTGGCCCACTCCTCCCTACAGATCTTCTCCAGATCCTTCAGGTTTCGGGGCTGTCGCTGGGCAATACGGACTTTCAGCTCCCTCCAAAGATTTTCTATTGGGTTCAGGTCTGGAGACTGGCTAGGCCACTCCAGGACCTTGAGATGCTTCTTACGGAGCCACTCCTTAGTTGCCATGGCTGTGTGCTTCGTGTCGTTGTCATGCTGGAAGACCCAGCCACGACCCATCTTCAATGCTCTTACTGAGGGAAGGAGGTTGTTGGCCAAGATCTCGCGATACATGGCCCCATCCATCCTCCCCTCAATACGGTGCAGTCGTCCTGTCCCCTTTGCAGAAAAGCATCCCCAAAGAATGATGTTTCCACCTCCATGCTTCACGGTTGGGATGGTGTTCTTGGGGTTGTACTCATACTTCTTCTTCCTCCAAACACGGCGAGTGGAGTTAGACCAAAAAGCTCTATTTTTGTCTCATCAGACCACATGACCTTCTCCCATTCCTCCTCTGGATCATCCAGATGGTCATTGGCAAACTTCAGACAGGCCTGGACATGCACTGGCTTAAGCAGGGGGACCTTGCGTGCGCTGCAGGATTTTAATCCATGACGGCGTAGTGTGTTACTAATGGTTTTCTTTGAGACTGTGGTCCCAGCTCTCTTCAGGTCATTGACCAGGTCCTGCCGTGTAGTTCTGGGCTGATCCCTCACCTTCCTCATGATCATTGATGCCCCACGAGGTGAAATCTTGCATGGAGCCCCAGACCGAGGGTGATTGACCGTCATCTTGAACTTCTTCCATTTTCTAATAATTTCGCCAACAGTTGTTTCCTTCTCACCAAGCTGCTTGCCTATTGTCCTGTAGCCCATCCCAGCTTTGTGCAGGTCTACAATTATATCCCTGATGTCCTTACACAGCTCTCTGGTCTTGGCCATTGTGGAGAGGTTGGAGTCTGTTTGATTGAGTGTGTGGACAGGTGTCTTTTATACAGGTAACGAGTTCAAACAGGTGCAGTTAATACAGGTAATGAGTGGAGAACAGGAGGGCTTCTTAAAGAAAAACTAACAGGTCTGTGAGAGCCGGAATTCTTACTGGTTGGTAGGTGATCAAATACTTCTGTCATGCAATAAAATGCAAATTAATTACTTAAAAATCATACAATGTGATTTTCTGGATTTTTGTTTTAGATTCCGTCTCTCACAGTTGAAGTGTACCTATGATAAAAATGACAGACCTCTACATGCTTTGTAAGTAGGAAAACCTGCAAAATCGGCAGTGTATCAAATACTTGTTCTCCCCACTGTATATATATATCCACCCATCTACACATAATACCTCATAATGACAAAGTGAAAACATGTTTTTAGAAATGTTTTCAAAAAAATTATCACATTTACATAACTATTCACACCCCTGAGTCAATACATGTTAGAATCACCTTTGGCAGCAATTACAGCTGTGAGTCTTTCTGGGTAAATCTCTAAAAGCTTTGCACACCTGGACTTGCCATAGATTTTAAGTTAAAACTGTAACTAGGCCACTCAGGAACATTCAATGTCGTCTTGGTAAGCAACTCCAGTGTATATTTGGCCTTGTGTTTTATTGTCCTGCTGAAAGGTGAATTTGTCTCCTAATGTCTGTTAGAAAGCAGACTGAACCAAGTTTTCCTCTAGGATTTTTCCTGTGCTTATCTCTATTCCGTTTGTTTTTAATCGACAACAAAAAAACTCCCTAGTCCTTGCGGGTGACCAGCATACCCATAACATGATGCAGCCACCACCATACTTGAAAATATGAAGCGATATGTTGTGTTGGACTTGCCACAAACATAACACCTTGTACTTAGGACATCAAGTTAATTTCTTTGCCACATTTCTTGCAGTTTTACTTTAGTGCCTTATTACAAAAAGGATGCATGTTTTGGAATATTTTATTCAGTACAGGCTTCCTTCTTTTCACTCTGTCATTTAGGTTAGTATTGTGGAGTAACTACAAAGTTGTTGATCCATCCTCAGTTTTCTCCTATCCCAGCCATTCAACTCTGGAACTGTTTTAAAGTCACCATTGGCCTCATGGTGAAATCCCTGAGCGGTTTCCTTCCTCTCTGGCAACTGAGTTAGGAAGGACACCTGTATCTTTGTAGTGGCTGGGTGTATTAATACACAATCCAAAGTGTAATTAATAACTTCACCATGCTCAATGTTTTTACATTTTTTATCCATCTACCAATATGTGCCCTTCTATTCGAGACACTGGAAAACCTCCCTGGTCTTTGTGGTTGAATTTTTGTTTGAAATTCACTGCTTGACTGAGGGACCCTACAGATAATTGTTTTTGTGAAGTACAGCGATGAGGTAGTCATTCACAAATCATGTTAAACACTATTATTGCACACAGAGTGAGTCCATGCTTGTTAAACAAATTTAGGCTTGCCATCACAAATAGGTTGAATACTTTTACATTTATACATACGTTTCAGCTTTTCATTTGTTATTAATTAGTAAACATTTCTAAAAACATAATTACACTTTGATATTATGGGGTATTGTGTGTAGGCCAGTGACACAAAATCGAAATTTAACCAATTTCAAATTTAGGCTTCATCGCAACAAAATGTGGAAAAAGTCAAAGGGTGTAAATGGTTCGTTCCACCAATTAGGTGCCTTTTGAGAAGTGTAACTTGGTCACCAAAAACTTTGAATTTCTCAAAATGTTAACATTCTGTCATAAAGATCACATGTTCAACTACATTAAAAAAACTTTTCCCATTTAAAAAAAAGAAATGACTATGGTAAACGCACATTAAGTGCCAAATAAAGTAACAGGGTTGGCTGTAACAGGGTTGGCTGTAACACAGTTGACGATTTCTTCTTAAATCAGCCATAAATCCCAGTGTGACAAAGGGAGTGGAAGCTTGTTGTTTGCATCACGGAGTGGCAATGGAATGCAAGCTTCACAAAAAAAAATCTTTAAAACATTTCTAGCCTGTCTATCTATGGTTAACAGGGTTGACGTGTTATGCTCAACCCGCTCAGTTTTCCACCACAAAACACCAGAAAATTGACAAGAAGAGTAGAACCAGCTCACCTGCTTTTACTCTATGATTTGACTATTAGATGTTCAATGTTTCTTTTGAAAAAAAATATTTTAAAAGGAATAGTTTCACCATATTAAAACGAGAGTTCAGTTCACGTAACAGGTTTGAACTTAAAATGAGGGACAGATGTAAATGAATCACTAATTACATAAAATAAATAATAATCTACAGAAATGACTTTGTCAAATAAACAAAATAACTAGGGCTTTACAATGATAGTAATTATTTTTAATTAAGTGGGTTAAAATCTTCCTAGAAGTGACACGGGGTTGACAGAGGGACATGTCAAAAGGCAGAAATTGGGCACATTAGCAGGCCTTCATTCATTTCTCCATGTGGTCTATATTAAAGGGCACTTCATTTGATATATAACTTTTAAAAATCAATATTGGTGGACAATTTCTATTTAAAATATCAAAGGGACGAAAAGGCACTCATTTCGTTGAACGACCCAAATACTGATAACGTCTTTGTAATCCCTTAGTAAATCTGTGTAAAATACGGAGATGGAAGCATAACACGAATACTGGAGTTTCATTTCCTGTGTTAGATTGGGTTGCGGTGTGACGGAAATGACACAATTTGTCCCTGTAGTGCCTGTCTGCCTGAGATCGATGGAGGGTTAGAGAGAATTGACAGGGGTAGCACTTATAGTTAGGAATTATGTTGCTTTTCGTATAGGGGCATCATTACACAAAAAGTGAATAGCTTTTGTCCATGTAAATGGCTGTTTTCACATCTTTTGATGACAACAGTTCAGTTGTCACCAGTTGAAGGCTTCAACGATTGTCTTATTTTCTTACACTGTAATTAAACAAGTGTGTGTAGGCTATGAACAATAGATGTCAAACAACACCCCGATTACTCACACAATGGAGACCATTTTGGGGAATGTGTAGGCCCCTACCTAAGTATGGATTCATGAATTAGTCCTCATTATCTCAATGGCATGCATGTCTCAAATTCAAATCAAATGTATTTATATAGCCCTTCGTACATCAGCTGATATCTCAAAGTGCTGTACAGAAACCCAGCCTAAAACCCCAAACAGCAAGAAATGCAGGTGTAGAAGCACGGTGTAGAAGCACGCACTAGGGAAGCAGTTGGTAGAGCAGTTTGCTAAGAAGAGTCGTAATAACAGACCCTTTTCATTCACAGGGATATCCTATTAAATGTGTTTATTTGTAGATTGTTTGGACATACAGTTGCATGTCCTAACAATTTTTACCAACAAAACACATAATAGAAAACCATAATAGAATATTCCTGTTTTTTACAAGTCTTTGGCTGAGCCATACCTCTTTGTACTGTGACTATACCAGGGAATTGTTTTCAATAGAATCATTTCCAAACACATAGACCGGACACAGTGAAAGTTAATAGTCAGTGTTAAGGTCAATTTAGCAGAGTGAATCAATGTTAACATTTTTCATTTGCTTATCTGAAAGGGGTATTCCATCACAATAACCATAATTTAGTAAACACTGATGTTACAGAGTACTTGTTTGACTCATTTTTCATGTGTCAGTGCCTTAGTCCATGCCTACAACACAACTCCTGAGTTGACAACCTCCTGTAGTGATAAACCTTGTTTGTCATCATTAATGTGAATGGGATTAGGCACTCAGTCAGAGATACTCTGTCCAATACAAAAGGAAAGTGAATACAGTACAATTTAAATACAGTACATTCCAAAAAGTCATAAAGAGCAAGAGAATCAAACAACAAACAACACACCTATTTGTCAAGTATTGGTTAGTTCACTGTACTAAGTCTAGGCTTATGCTTTTACATCATAGGGAGAATGACTGCAGCTGGTGTATTGCATGTGTACTTGATTGACCCTACATATTTATGCCCCATTATGGTGCATTAGCGTGGTGATTACATTCTAATGTATGGTAAATGCTGTTTCTACGCCTTGCATTCTGTAATGGACCCAGGATTCCACCGTACCTTCATTTGTCAGTGAAACTACCCTGTAATTTTAAGCTTTGTTTTGGAGCCATGTGTTTCCATAGACAATGATATGGACATAAACAAGGAGGTGTCCAGTATATTGAGGTTTGTAAGGCTCAATGGCTGCTTGCACTAAATGACTGTAATGTGTGTCTAATATGCGGTTGCGTTGGTTGAAAAATGAACATGTCATTTACCAGAGCTGTTTATAATTATGCGTAACATAAAAGAAGCCACCTTCCTCCTGGATTTGTTATCTGTACACCTTAAACAGGGCCACCAATGGCTTAGTAGATTGCCTGGTGAAAACAGACAAATTACTAATTAAATAAATTGCCTAATTTAAATTGATAAATTTGCACAAGGGACCAGGAAGGAAATAATGAAAAAATGACACAATATTAAAAGCTGCACAATGGAGGACTTTTCTATCCCTGTCTTGGGGTCCTGTATCAGCACAGTTTGTGGCTCAATGCTCTCCCTGGATTTGGGTGCAGTGCAGGTGAGCAGCTGGGTAATGTGCTTGGTAGGCGTTGTAGCTACTGTCAATGTTCTAGAGCTCGGGGTTAGACACACCAGATCAGTGGTAGCTAAACAAGCATGGTGCTGCTGACAGATACAAAATAAAAGAAAGGAAATGGCTGCCTCCACAGAAGAAACATACCCTAGTAATTATGCAAAACGAAAATATTCCCCATCTCATTTATCTGTTGTTTTGAAAATTTGAATCGCTAAAATGTATTAACCTTGGCAGAGCATATTTCAGCAGAAAGGCTTAGAATACCGTGTTGTTGGATCACCTAAAACAGAGCGGTTGGCTCTCCTGAGACAGAGCGGTTGGCTCTCCTGAGACAGAGCGGTTGGCTCTCCTGAGACAGAGCGGTTGGCTCTCCTGAGACACAGCGGTTGGCTCTCCTGAGACAGAGCGGTTGGCTCTCCTGAGACAGAGCGGTTGGCTCTCCTGAGACAGAGCGGTTGGCTCTCCTGAGACAGAGCGGTTGGCTCTCCTGAGACAGAGCGGTTGGCTCTCCTGAGACAGAGAGGTTGGCTCTCCTGAGACAGAGCGGTTGGCTCTCCTGAGACAGAGCGGTTGGCTCTCCTGAGACAGAGCGGTTGGCTCTCCTGAGACAGAGTGGTTGGCTCTCCTGAGACAGAGAAGTTGGCTCTCCTGAGACAGAGCGGTTGGCTCTCCTGAGACAGAGCGGTTGGCTCTCCTGAGACAGAGAAGTTGGCTCTCCTGAGACAGAGAAGTTGGCTCTCCTGAGACAGAGCGGTTGGCTCTCCTGAGACAGAGCGGTTGGCTCTCCTGAGACAGAGAAGTTGGCTCTTTCAGAGACACCCCTGTGTGAAGAGTTTCCAGACATATCTGGTGGATTCTGACACCTGCCATGTTGATACTGTAATTACTCAAGAATCAGTAACAGATGCATTAATTATAAACTCATGCGAGAAAAATTCATAAATCAAATAAAGTAAATGTAATACATATGCAAATGAGGAGTATAAACATGACACGCTGAAACAGCATAATCGACACCCTGGTCTCTGTGTAGGACATAAAGCCTCCTCATTGTGCTGCAAAACAAGAGGAACTATCAATTATTCAGGCCCTCTCTGATGGCTGCCCATTTATAGTCGCTTGCTTTAGTCTGCCTGGACACATTCCTTCTGCTTCATTCCTATATGTTCTGACTGACTTAAAATGGCAGCAAAATGCATGTGGCCACTGAGTAGGACTCTGTCTTTGCTGCCCTAATGGTTAATTTATACTTCACACTACTCTGCCTATATCGGGTATGCTTCATGTAGCCCTAAAAGCAAATGGAATATGAAAACAAATGTGAAGGGGGAAAGAATATTGAGGATTATTACTGCAATATGTAAATAAGAAAGTGAAGTGTTGCCTCAGATGGTGCCACGGTGCGAGCATAAGCATGAGGATGCAAGGGCATAGGATGGAGCGTTCATATATCATAATAACGGAAGTTACTCAGTCTACCCCATGAAGGAAACATATTCTTCAGACTGCACAGAAGTCTGCCTGTGATCATGAAAGCATTATGCTGCTGGCTAGCCAGGGTCAGGTCAAAGATGAAGATGTAACCATCTCAAGGGTTTATCTTTTTGGGGAAAGGGCACGCACCTCCTTGTCTAGCTGAATAAAAGTGTTAGGGGAATTCAAACAAGCCCTACATCTGGATGTTTATTGACATTGTGAAACTTTAACGTAGCCTTCCAAGACATCTAATAAAGCACCGCAGGAGAACTTGTGAAGAGACAAGGCTTGACATATATTTGGGTATTTGTTAGCAGGCTGGTAGCCGCCTCCATTTAATGTTCAAATTTAATCACCCACAGCCTTTACACTTACTACAATTACTGTACCTGCCTATGATAGTCTATCATATTTACACAGTGCATTCAATCTATAATGTTATACTAACTACTGATTGTGGTGCACAAATATTCAAGGAACTCTTTTTTTATGTAGCACACGATTGCTTTTGTGAAATGCTTCCTCTCCATCTGGCAAGGCCTGTATTGTGAAATCATTAAAGGCTGTCAGATTGCCACAAGCACTAGATCACTTTCAGAAAATATGATCGTATGATTACAGGTGTAATAGATTTGCGTTATACGTAGGAAAATAAGTTCCTTGATGTTGACAGCCTGTACCCCATTCTATGCTCGACTGACGGCCGCTGAGCAGTTTTTAAATCCTGTTTGTCGTTGAATAGCTTTAGGAAAATATGCAGTCATCAGGAGAGCTAAAGAAACAAATTGAGGCGTAGTCCATTCACTTTGAACAGAGAAGTTACCCAAAGACATGGATCGATAATGGCTCTAATCACTTTGTTACTGTGACTCTGACTGCTTAAATCCTTTTACAAAAGACAAAGGTGAGGAAGGAGCCCAGTGTTTCATACACATTTCCCCACGGGGCAAGCATTCAGCGGCATTATTGGTAATTGCTGCTACATCATTGAAATACATTTAAAGAGAAATCTGTAAAAATAAAGACATCAGAAAATTGTGTTTAACAGAGAGCATCCAATCTGAAAATGTGTCCTATCCCTCCTCATATGAATACCTACAGATGTAGGATCTTAATTTGAGCCAGTTTGCTACAGCAGGAAAATAATCCTGCAGCAACAGCAAATGTGAAGTATTATTTGGAGACTGACATTTTAGATTGGAAATTACAAATGTTAGAAGCCTTTTTAAACCTTGAATACACTACACGTTTGTATTTCCTGCCCTGCAGGAACATTCTCAGCAACAAAAGAGTGATCAAATTAAGATCCTACATATGTGGGCACCAATAATGTACAGTGCCTTCAGAAAATATTCACACCCCTTGACTTTTTCCACATTTAGTTGTGTTATAGCCTGAATTTAAAATTAATTAAATTGAGATGTTGTGTCACTGGCCTACCCCATAATGTGAAAGTGGAATTTACATACCAAGACGACACTGATTGGCTTACTTAAAGTTTACTGAGAAAGACTCACAGCTGCAATCGCTGCCAAAGGGGATTCTAACATGTATTTACTCAGGGGTGTGAATACTTATGTCAATTAGATATTTCTGTATTTCATTTTTAATACAATCTCATTATGGGGTATCGTGTGTAGAAGTGTGAAAAAAAATCTATTTAATCCATTTTGAATCCAGGCTGTAACACAAAAAAATGTGGCATAAATCAAGGGGTATGACTACTTTCTGAAGGCACTGTAGATAAACCCTGGATTGCTGATGCTATGTATTGAGAGGCTTTGAGGCCACCGGTCGGCCATATTGGCACTACCCAGTAGGAACATTCCTCCATAGGAGTTCTACAGTCTTTCAATTAAATGTTTCAAGGACAAAATTACATGTACAGTATTTAAGTATTTGTTGGTTGTAGTGGGGACAGTAACATTAGTAAAGTATATATTTTTTCATTTCAAATGTTTATGTTTAGCTCACATGACATAATTTAAAAGTATGCATTAAGGTGTCTGTAATATAATACATGTGTGGCAAAAACAAATGTCGACATGCATTTTTCTATAGCTTCCCAAAAATGTTTTAAAATGGTGAGGGAGTGCCAAGACTGTGGCACGGTGGCATCAACACAGAGCCCCCTGTAAGTCATCTAGTGTATATTGACAACCAAAACAGTTTTCTGCTAAAAGTTGTCATGGTAATATGAGCAGGATTCCTTTATTGGTGATTAGCCATGCATCCGTGGCCACAGTCAGATGTGCACCTCACTCTGAAACAGTCTGCTTGTAGAGTAGAACCAGACTAAAGCATCTGGATAGCAGGTTGATTAAATTCCCTCTGTACTGATGTCACCTCGTGTCCTCTCCTTTCAACAAATAAATAGGAGGGCGCGGACCTTTCGTCAGATATACATGGCAGGCTTCGAGTGTTAAGGCTTCATGAACCAAGCATGTTGACTTCGATTAATCATATTAATGCTGTTACTGTAAGTGACATCCTCTCTGTGGTTTACTGCACCATCCCCAGCTGTTGCTCAGTGTCCTCCACAGTACCCATGTTTAGCTGTGTGGTAAACAGCACTAGCCTCTGACCCACTGCCAAACTCAGTTAGATTGTTTCATAATAGGAAGGTCCAACGGGGGACTTCTGTTGACTTTAGTTGCACTCAAAAGTAGAATGAGAATGCCTGCAACTTCTGAGTGGAATGGAGTACTTGTGTCGGACTGTGAAGAAGAATCAAATTTGTGAGGTACCGGTATTGAGGGAAAACGCTGGGGAATAAGCTCAGCTCACCATCATATAAGCCCTGTAGCCTACTCTCCAGGAAGCCAGTGAAGTGTAAGGAACTCAGGACTAATATGCTTATATTTCTGGTTGGAGTCAGGCTATTTCAGTGTACACACACTGGTTCATTGAGACTCTTTATGAATGCATTGTAGCAGCTTGATGGTGTGGGACTCGCGGTTCTCCAATATCGATGTTAAGCATGCCAAGAGAAGTCAGCTTGGATACTGTCAAATGTGCTTACTATTTTTAACCCATTGATCTTCGTTATTGTTGTGTTGTGTTCATCACTGACTGGCTAGTGTAGCATCCATGATTCGTATTATTGATTGGACAGTCTATGTTTTTTATTGTAAATGACTAGGTGATTTGGTGGTACTATTTCCGTTGTATTTTTGAGATGCTACTCGTTGAGATAGATGTCAGCTCCAATTGAGAACAAGTGTTTTTTTTGTTTTTTTTACATAACATTTGGCGAACGAGGATAACTGAAAGTATTTCTACAATATCTCAATATCTTCACTCGGGCAAACCAACAATCCTATGGGACAGATTGAAGTTGTCATTTGAGATGTACATGCTAGCTACTGGACTGGATGTAGTCTGCCCTGAGAGGAAAAGGGCCATTCTTCTCCACTGTCTCGGCGCAGAGGGCCTGCGCATCTTCCAACCGCTCGGGGAAGCGCACACATATGATGCACGCGCGCACAGCACGTGGGTGAGTCAGTGACACAGTACATCAGTGATCTTAAAGGGCTGGCGCGGTCATGTCAGTGTGGTTATCTCAGAGATGAAATGATCAGAGACCAGTTCATTGAAAGAACCTCAAGCTCACTCATGTGGAAGAGGCTTCTTCTTGAAGAGGATGATCGGACTTTAGTAAAAGCTGTAGCCATAGCTTCCCAAGTGGAATCAGCAGATCACTGTGCAACTAAGATCTCTGAGGCATAGACACATGCTTCCAGTGCTGTTCAAGCTGTGCAGCAGTCTCAGTGCTCAGACTGTAGCTGTCACTCAGACAGTGACATGAGTGCCTCAGTGCAGTTGACAAGAACCCAGGTGCCAACTGTGGTTCCTGTGGACACAATTCTCATGTCCCTGACTGCCTCGGTCATGGACAGACATGTAGACAATGTCAGAAAACAAACCATTTTGCAAAGTGGTGTAGGTCAGCTCAAGCCCAGGCACCCATGCACCAACGCTCACGCCCCATAGACACACCCCCTGCTGTCATTCACACTGTTGGCTCAAACCCAGCTGGGTTTTCCACCTGTGCTGTATACCTAGGTGACTCCTGAATTTCTCTCGTACTAGACACAGGAGCGAAGGTGCCGCTCCTCAACATGGCCAACTACGAGCAGTTCTTGTCCCACCTGCTCCTTCAGCCACCCAGCCTTAGCCTGTATGGATATGGGCGCTCAGTGATTGATTTCGCCGGCTTTATACACTCACCTGTGCAGTATGCCAACAAGTCCCTCACTCAGTTCCCCTTCCACATCACACGGCTGGGCACTAATATCTTAGGTCTAGACCTGTTCACCAGCCTGGGGTTCTCTCTGTTGAACAACAGTGGCTCAATAATCCTGCACGTCGCCTCCCCATGGCAAGAGCAATGGCCCACCTTCAACGGCGACGGTGCCCTGACAGCATTCACACATAACCCCCTCCTCGACCGTACGGTGACTCCAGTCATTCAACCTCTATGCCGTATTCCACTGGCTTTACGCAAGGAAGTCACTAAGGATCTACAGAAGCAACTGGAGGATGGATTCATCGAGCCGGTGGACGCCTCCCCATGGGTGTCCAACTTGGTCATCACTAAATGGAGGATTGTTGAGTCTGGAGAGCATCGGGTCTGCTTGGATCTGAGAGCGGCCAACAAGGCCGTCATACTTGATCGGTAACCACTTCCGACCATGGAGGGACAGACCACTCACTTCTACAGGTCGACGGTCTTCACAAAGCTGGACCTTCGCAAGGGCTACCTCCAAGTTCCCGTACACCCAGAGAGTAGGAACCTGACAGCCTTCATCACTTATATCAGGGTGTTCCGCTACACAAGGATGCCTTTTGGTCTCAGTTCGGTCCCCAGCTGTTTCCAGAAGATAATATCCACCATCCTTGCCGGGGTCTCTGGAGTGGCTGTCTGACGAACGTCTGCAAGCAGCCTTCACAGCGCTCAGTCAACACAACCTCACACTGTGCTGTTCTCCGTACTAGAGATCGACTTTGTCGGGTTCCGCGTGTCAGCCCGAGTGCTCTCGCCACTGCAGTCAAATGTGGAAACCATCTATCATATCCCAGAACCTACAATTCCTCTCTGCGTCAGCTGTTGAAGAAGGAAGTGTACTGGGCCTGGACACCCGACTGTGGACACTGCTGACCACTTCACCTGTCATGGCCCACGTTAACCTCACCAGCCCAAATGGTCACCTGTGATGCGTCAGCTACAGCAGTGGGAGTGGTCCTCTCTCAGCTTTAGGATGATGTTGAGAAGCCAGTGGCTTTCGTGTCTCACGCATTGAGCCCTACCGAACAGAAGTACTCCGTTGGAGAGAGGGAGGCACTAGCGTGCATCTGGGCCTGCGAGTGGTGGCACATTTACCTCTACGGACGTTCTTTCACCCTGCACACCGACCACCAGGCCCTCACAGCCTTGATGTCTACCTTCGGGTCGGGTCCCAAGTCCCTCCGCATGAACTGCTGGTCAGACCGCCTCCAGCAGTATAATTTTAAGCTGCAGTTTACGCCGGGCAGGGGCAATGTGGGGGCTGACCTCCTTTTGCGCTAAGTTCCCACAGCCTCCACCTATGCCCGGGTTGACTCCGAGGAGGACATCATCCAGCTCCTACACTCACCTCTCCAAGACACAGTGTCGATCAAGGAGCTGACCCAAGAATCAGCCAACGACCCCATCTTCACGACCTTGCGGGAATACGTAGCCAATGTCTGGCTGGCACAGCTCCCGTCGGAACTCCAACCATATGCCAGGTTTGAACATGAGCTGTCATGTTGGAATGACACATGCCTAGCTCGTGGAAACTGCACCATCCTACCAAGCAGCCAAAGAGGATGAGTGTTGGCCATGGCTCATTAGGGCCACCTTGCCATTGTGAAGCTGAAGCAGTGCTGTCGGGACCTGGTGTGGTGGCCGGTCATCGATCATGATATCGAAGGGCTAGTACGTGACTGTGCTCCATGTCTTGTCAGTGGAAAGACAGGCCCACCTCCGCCACCACCACTGCAGCCACTAGCCTGGCCCTCCAATCCATGGGAACATATCGATGAATATTTGCGGTGAACTCTACAATGTGCCACAACACCAACGCTTCTTAGTGGTTGCGTACAATCAAACCTGAAAAATGGGCTGAGAGCTCACCTAGCTCAGGATCGCTCCTTCACTGAGTCCTTGTCGCAAACTCTGCTACACTTCAGAGCTGCTCACCACTCCACCAACGGAGTCTCTCCTGCCAAGCTGATGTTAGGGCGTGAACTAGAGCTGCCCCTACACAGACTCTCTCTCTATTGGCAACCCGACAGCCTTGAAAGTCAAAGCAGCAGTGCAAAGCCAACAGCGTAAAAGTCAGGAGCGCTACAACAAAAGAAAAAGAGCAGAGCTTCCTGGAATCCAAGTGAGGGATTGGGTCAGGGTGCAATGACCACATCACGCAGACAAGCTCTGCACCTTCTTGTCAACACCGTGTCAATTTCAATGTCAGCTGGGCTCAGCAAAATTTTAACTGACGGCTCTCGCTGGCATGCCAGGCGACTTAGGAAGGTGCCACCTCCTGCATGTCCCCACTCTGCCATTGATGCCACCTTGAGTGGTTGACTACCGGTGGCACACGTTCTCTTGGCCCCAACTGAAGTACAAGTGCCAGTTGCTGTCACTGCAACACCTGTTCTGCGGGCTGTATGGGTGCGCTCTCATCCTGCTCACCTTCAAGACTTTATCACCTCCTTTCATGCCTAGTTTAAAAGAGGGAGGGGAAGTTGTGTTGTGCTGTGTTCATCACTGATTGTCTAGTATAGCATCCATGATTTGTATCATCGCTTGGACGGTCTATTTTGTTGATGTTTTTTATTGGAAATCACTAGGTGATTTGGTGGTTTTATTTCTGTTGTATTTTTTAGATGCTACTCGTTGAGATAAACATCAGCTTCAACTGAGAACAAGTGTTTGTTTTTTGTTTTTTTAAACATATCAGTTTTTTAGGTACAGCACCCCGTTCACGAAAATGGTTCCCTCCTACGTGGCTGTGGCTGTGGCTTGCTATATAACGCAGGCAGACGGGCATTGAGGTATTCAGTTACTGTTCGTTTGAACATTACAATGGGCAAAACGAGTGACCTAAGCGACTTTGAGCGTGGTATGATCGTTGGTGCCAGACTCGCAGGTTCCAGTACCTCAGAAACGGCCAGCTTCCTGGGCTTTTCACACACGACAGTGTCCAAGGTTTACAGAGAATGGTGCAACAAACAAAAAACATCCAGTCAGTGGCAGTCCTTGGGGCAAAAACAACTTGTTGAAGAGAGATGTTGAAGGAGAATGGCAAGAATTGTGCAAGCTAATAGGTCGGCCACAAACAGGCAAATAACTGCGCAGTACAACAGTGGTTTGCAGAACGACATGTCGGAATGCGCAACTCGTCAGTCTTTGTCATTTCGCAGCAGACGACCACACTGGGTTCAACTTCTATCAGCTAAAAACAAGAAGAAGCGTCTCGTGGGCACGCGATCACCAACACTAGACAATGGAGGAGTGGAAAAACATTGCCTGTCAGGATTTGGCGTAAGCAGCATGAGTCCATGGCCCCATCCTGCCTGGTGTCAAGGGTACATGCTGGTGTAATGGTGTAATGGTGTAATGGTTTCTGGAATGTTTTCCTGGCACACATTAGGTCCCTTGATACCAATTGATACCAATTGAGCAAAGTTTGAGTGCCACATCTTGTAGAATCCATGCCCCAAAGAATTCAGGATGTTGTGGAGGCAAAGGAGGGTACGACGCTGTACTAGATGGGTGTACCTAATAAACTAATGTACTTCCTCACTATCCAAATCACATAGGGATAACAACTATTACAATCTGAGGAAATATTCATGCCAAGTCATATACAGTACGAAAATGAAACAGCTTGTCTTTTGCTTTCCATCAAGCGCAGAGTCGCAGGTGCAAACACATTATATTGTAGCCCCACAGAGTAGATTAGAACCCCCAAAGCTCTCACATCCAAATCTGTTCTGGATACTTAACATAACCCATTTCATTCTGATGAAGCGACTATTTTTCCATCACTGTTTGAGGGAATCTCTGAAGGCTTGATAAAGAGTAAAATTCATGTTCTATAGCTGCACTCCTGTATAACACAATCACAAAAAACAATGAGCATATTCAAAGAGGCCCACGTTAACATTTCATAAAGGTTCACTGTAACCTCCTGGAGGTGACTTGTTCCACCTCACACTCCTCCAAATCCATTATAGATAACTGGCTTGACTGTGGCTCTGTTACATATGTTTACTGTTGAAGTGTACCTGGAGGACTTAGACTGAGGAGCCCTACTGAGATGCTGCATCCTTTCTGAGCAGGATGGATCAGATATGTTTGCTGGAGTGCATAGCATCAGGAGGGATGATACTACTGGATGAATTCTTATAAAGAGAATGTTCACTTCTAGTCTACGTTGCCTAAAAAAACAGGATAATATGGTGTACTGTAGAGTGCCTCAGCTGCATCTACGGAACATATACAGACTACAGTACGGTGGTAGTAAGGCGTTAAGCTCTGTATAAAGGGTTGAAAACTGGGGCAATCAGATCTATGATAGAAAAGTAGGCGATTGCTTTTTTCCGTCTCTTAAACCGACACCTCTGTTTCAATAACACCTTAGGGAATATTGTGGTGGGTTGAAGTGAAATGGCATTTGAAATGACTTTCAAGTACATGAAAGCTACCACCCAATTAAACTCAGAGAACCGCAGCATCCTCAAAGTTACAGTTTTTCACTGTAAGATTTAAGCGGTGATTTCAATTTTACTCAGACAAATTAGACCACATGGGCACTTAAGGGACTCATTCTAGTTTCCAATGCGTCTTGTCCTGTATTATTAATTCTCAAATGGTAGGGAGTTAGCACTGAGGGTGCTGGGGATCTTTTTTTTTTTTTTTGGGGGGGGGGGCACTTGCATTATATATGAGCCACATAAACTATGATGCGCCAATAATTACAGTAATGCTGAATTGTCTACTACTATCTCATATTTCTGTCACACGTTGTGTAGCTAGCTATGTCAAATGGGAAGCTAGAGGAGTTTAACTGAGATTGATTAAATTGTGAGCTGAGAAAAAAATAAACAATACTAGTTTGGATTGCAAACTTGAAGACAAAGGTAATACGGCTGCTAAAGAACCTTCCAGATCCTGTGCCGGTGTTGTGAGCAAGTGTGTGGGAGGTGAATAAGTAGATAAGGGGGAAATCAGATTGTCGCTAGCTCTACTTTCTACTTTAAGATTAGCTGGCTTTATTCCTGCTTGGTGTATTGCTAATTATCAGATCAGAGTGAGCAGACTCTGTTCTACCTCTGTGTTCCTCCTTCTTTTTTTTTTTCAATTTAAAGTTTTATTAAGTTTTCAAACAACCAACCAAACACATTCCACAGATGTGACAGACTTAAAAAATAAAAAAATGTTATATATATATATATACATATATACATACCTACATATACATACATACACACATACACACAAATAATAATTATAACAAAATTTAAAATGTAGAACTTGCAGCAGCACTATCAAGGTTCTTATTTGCTATTTCCAGCCTTAGCTGAGATGACGAGCCAATGATTCGTTTTTAGATTTTACAGCACCTTACACAACACGCATCTGCTCACCTCCCCGATCCCCCCATTCACTCTGTCCAATTTGAGATATAGTGGAGTAGTGGAGACCAGAGTCTATCAAACTTGGGCTGTCTCTTGTGGAGGTCATAAGTGAGCTTTTCAAGAGGGAGAAAGTCAACAATCTGGTCAATCCACATTTTAAATGTAGGAGAGGTACTAGAGGCCCACAATAGAAGGATACATTTCTTAGCAAAGTATGTAATGGTCATGAGCAAATTTTCTCTGTCAGGATCAAGAACAAAGTCCTGCTGGGCATTAAGAAGATAGAGACACGGGGTCATATCAAACTGTACATCTAGTATTTTCTGTGCAGCAGTATGTATAGATTGCCAAAATCTGTCAATCTCTCTACAGCTCCAAAATACATGCATATAGGTTCCACTTTCAGAGGTACATCTTTTACAGTTAGGAGAAATGTCTGTTTTCATTTTATGGAGTCTCAAGGGAGTGTAATAAAATTTGTACAAAAATTTGTAATTCGATTCTTTCATTTTTACATTAGTAGAGGAGCAGTATACCCTGTCGCAAACCTCCGCCCATAACTCATCACTGATAGTCAGACCAAGGTCCTTTTCCCAGATTATTTTCAAAGGAGTAAAGGAGGAGCCTCCTTTCTCAGAAAGGAGTCTATAGATATAGGATATTTTGCCTTTAATGGATTGTGCTGTGACAAGAAGGGTTTCAACTTCGTTCAACTGAGTTCTAAACCTCCTCTTGGAAGTAAATGAGGAGATGACATGTCTAATTTGAAGATATTTAAAAAAATGGGATCTTGGCACATTGAATTCACTGCAGAGCTCTTGAAAGGATTTCAGTGTAGTGGTCTTCTGATGAAATAGGTCTGAAAAGGTCCTGATTCCTAGAGTATGCCAAAGATTAAAGTTGGCATCCCTCAGGGCTTTTGGCAAGTCTGGGTTGCCTACTATAGGCGAGTGAGAGCATATTTGGGAGGAGATGCCCAGGTATTTCTTACAGTCCCTCCACGCTAGTAGGGTGCTGTAAATCACAAATGTTTTGGCTATGTTGCCCACTTCACTAAAGTTATTAATGAATATAGTTGAGCTTAGTGGCAATGAACCACAGGATTGGGCTTCTATCTGGATCCACGTTGACTCTTGTCTGTTTGTGATCCATGTTAGCATGTTGCGGATTTGGGCAGACCAGTAGTACAATTGAAGGGAGGGAAGGGCAAGACCGCCCTTAGATTCAGGTTTCGATAGAGTGGAGAGCTTGATCCTAGGTTTTTTATTGCCCCATATAAATTTGGTGATGCTTTGGTTAATTGTTTTGAAAAAGGAAGCTGGGAGATAGCATGGGAGCATCTGAAATAAATAGTTCAGTCTAGGGAGGATGTTCATACGGATTACATTAATTCTTCCTACTAAGCTAATTGGGAGGGAGATCCAGGTTTGGAGGTTGTTTTTGATTCGATCCAGGAGTGGAAGATAATTCTCCTTGAAAAGCCTATTCAGATCTGGTGTTATGAATATCCCAAGGTATTGAAACCCCTGTGTCTTCCATTGGAATGGGCATAGTGTCTTCATAGAACTGGTGAGTGTAATATTGAGAGGGCAGACAATGGATTTGTTAAAATTTATCTTATAACCTGAAAACGTGCCATACTGAGCAATTGTGTCTAAAATGGGAGGAAGGGATTTCTCAGGGTTGGATATGTAGAGCAAGACATCATCCGCGTAAAGCGAAATCTTGTGCTGCAGGCCGCCTGCAGGAACACCTGTAATACTTGAATTGCTCCTTATCAACTCTGCCAGAGGCTCCGCCCCCAACAAGTAGAGCAGGGGGGATAGCGAGCACCCTTGTCTTGTGCCCCGTCCCAAAGGGAATCTGTCAGAGTTCAGTCCGTTAGTAGTCACCATGGCATTTGGATGAGAGTATAGTGATTTGATCCATTTAATAAAGTTTGGGCCCATATTGAACTTTTCTAAGACTGAGAACAAAAAGCTCCACTCCATCCTGTCGAACGCCTTCTCAGCATCCAGTGAAGCCAGCAGGACAGGGGTCTTCTGTGCGTTTACTTGATCAATAATATCAAAAAGACGGCGAATGTTATCAGAAGAGTATCTGTCTCTAATAAATCCAGTTTGGTCCGCTTTTATTATTTTGGGAAGAAGAGTGTTTAGTCTTTTGGCCAGCAATTTGGTAATTATTTTGTAGTCGAAATCCAACAAGCTTATGGGCCGGAAGGAGGAGCAGGATAGGGGGTCCTTGTCTTTTTTGAGCAACACTGTAATGCGAGCTGTGCGCATTGAGTCTGGGAGAACTCCGTTTTTGCAAAAATTTTCCAGCATTGGCATGAAAATAGGGCTAAGCTGGGGCCAAAAAGCTTTGTAGAACTCTCTGGGGAATCCATCTGGGCCTGGGGACTTGTTAGGTGGCATGGAGGTAATTGCCTCCAGGATCTCCTCAGGAGTGAAGGGGGAGTTGAGATCTTCTTGGTCAGTCTCTGATAGTTTAGGTAGCGAGATTCCCTCTAGGAAGGAGTGGAGTTCTGCTTCCGTGTGTTTTCTCTCAGAGGTATATAGTTTGCAGTAAAAATCATGAAAAGTTAAATTGATCTTTTTTGGGTCATATGTGACCTCGTCCTCTGCTGTTCGGATAGCCATAATTGTACGCTCTGACTGCTCTTTTTTTAATTGATAAGCAAGCAATCTACTAGGCCTATTGCTATACTCATGGTATTTCTGTTTAGTAAAGAAAACTTTTTTTTTTATCTCCCGAGTATAGTCCAAATTCAGTTTGGCTTTGGCTGCTTTAAGTTGACTCCAGGAGGTGCTGTCTGTGGATTGTTTATGTACTTTTTCACAGCGTTCCAGCTCCCTCTCCAGATCTAGCCTGTGTGCTTCCATTGCTTTTTTCTTAGAGGAAGCATATGCAATTAGATGACCTCTTAGTGTGGCTTTAGCAGCGTCCCACATTGTGGCCGGAGAAACAGGAGAATCTTTGTTGTCTTGTGTGTAGTTGTCTATCCATGTAGTTACCAATGTATGGAATGCTTCGTTTGATAGCATGGAGGTGTTGAATTTCCAGCTCTTTGACCTCGGGATGTTTTTGCAGAGGTCAAAGCGGAGGTGGACAAAGGCGTGATCCGAAAGCGCTATGGGTCCGATTCTACACGTGGCTGAATTTATGAAACTCTTTGGGATAAAAATGTAATCTATACGGGAGTAGGTGTTATGGACATTAGAGTAGTATGTATAGTCCATAGATGAGCTATTAGTCTCTCTCCAGATATCTATCAGTCCCATCTCTTTAGTAAGAGAGTTCAACATCTTTGCAGATCTAGGATTTGTGGTGGGGACTTGAGATGATTTGTCTAGGGTTGGGTTCAGGGTACAATTAAAATCTCCGGCCAACACTCCAAAGGAAACACAATGCTCATTGAACAGGGTTATCATTTTCGACATAAAAGCAGGAGTATCTGTGTTAGGGGCGTATATGTTTAAGAGAGTAATTGGTTGCCCATACAGTGACCCAGTTATCAAAATAAATCTCCCCTCCGGATCAGATATGTTTTTGTCAATTATGAATGGAACATTCTTATGGATAAGTATGGCTGTGCCTCTACTGTTGGATTTGAAAGATGAGAAATACACCTGTCCCACCCAAGCTCTGCGGAGTTTGGCATGTTCAGCATCACAGAGGTGTGTCTCTTGCAATAGCGCGATGTCTGCTTTTTCCTTTTTTAGAGCACATAGTATCTTTTTCCGTTTTATTGCATGACCTAGACCATGGCAGTTCCATGTCAATAGATTTAAGGTACTAGTCATCGTCATCGAACAGTAATCGAACTTTAGTGCAAGTCATCTCTGGGTAAAGGTGGATAGTAGTTACAGCTGCGTTCACATAAAAGGAAAATAAATGGTTTACATAAAATAACAGTCTCTGAACACCCCAGCCGAGTTCCCAAACAACTCGACATATCCCGTTGGATCTATTACCTCCCCGCTCAGTCACAATTCTGTGTTCCAACAACAACAACAAAAAAACCGGGAACAGTTAGCAACGCACAACGTCTCCCCCTCCCCACCAAAGAAATGCCTCATCCTCTCCGCCCCGCATTGGGTAAATGACAACGTAGCCCCCGTCCAGACCACATTAAAAATGGGAGAAAATAAAATCAATAGCCCAGCCTACATATAGTAGGCCTAGGTTATAATATGGAGCCTATCCCTCTCAGCTAAAGGAACATAAATATAGATTAGACGGCTATAATGACATTTAGCAGGGCGGGTGGGTCTTTGGATATCGGCTATATGTTGTCTTACCTCCTTTAGTAATAATAGTAATCGCATTTAGTCATTGGTCCATTTCTCATTGACCGGGGTTGTCTTTCAAAAAACGTTTTGCCTCTTCGGGAGTTTTGAAGTGTCGCAGGGCTCCTTGGTAAAGAATCCTGAGCTCGTTTGGGTATTTGAATCCCCTAAAGATGCCTCGGTCAATGGAGCATTTCTTCACCTCGTCAAACTCTCGGCGCTTTCGGCGTATTCCAGCTGACAGGTCCTGGAGTAAGATGAGTTTGGCGTTTCCCACTGTAATGGTGTTGGTTTTCGCCGCCTGTAGGACTCGTTCCTTGTCGGTGAATCTCAAGAAACGTATGGTGATTGGGCGCGGTGGTTGTCTGGCTGCTGGTGGGGGCCTCAGTGCTCGGTGAGCTCTCTCGAGTTCTATGGGTCTGTCGGTGGACAGGTGGAGCCACTCGGGAAGTTTGTCTTGCAGGTAGCGGATCAGTGGCATGTTTCCCTCTTCTTTTTCGCCCAGATTTAATAGAACACAATTATTCCTTCGCCCCCTGTTTTCCAGGTCCTCTGTTTTCTCTTCCAGCTGCTCTATTTTTTTTTTAGCATATGCTATTGTTTCCATGGCGTCTGTCAATAAGTTTTCCGTGGATAGGATTCGCCCCTCTGCCTCGTCCAGGCGCCCCGCGTTTATGGTTATCTTGTTGTTTATGTCAGGCAAAGCATTTTCCAGGATTGTCACCTTGCCCCCTATCGCACTGAGCTGAGCGTTAATGGCATCTAGTTTAGTGTTGAGTTCTGTACGTTGGGATCTCAGCTCAGAAAAGATGTCTTCGACAGAGTGCGAGGTTGGCCTTCGTTGGGCCTCGGGGGGGAACGGGTCCTCTTGCTCCTGGCTAATGGCGCTAGCTTTTTCTGAAGCTAGCTGCTTCTTGGAGGCTTTTTCCGTCGCTAGTGCTCGAGTCCGGGTAAAAATGTCACCTGTAGTGTCGCCTTTTGTAGCCGCCATGACTTTTTGACTAAAGCTAAATGAGTTTAAACTTGAAGTGGAGGTAAGATTAGGAATTGGAAACTACTTGTGCGGAGCTCCTAGTTCATGCGGCCATCTCGTTCAGGGGTCACGTGATCCCTCCGTTCCTCCTTCTTTTTGTCTTGAAAGACACAAAACCCATGTGTTTTGACAAAAACACAATAAATATAGAAGTGGACGACTCAAAATTACACAATCCATGAATATTGCAGAGCAGCGAGATGTTTTTTTGCCTTTTCATGTGGACAGGAAATGAGAAGCTGTTGTTTTTTTCCCAGCAGCATCCCCCAGCTTGTCTTAGGTTGGTTAGTGTTGTGTATATGATTTACTATTGAGCAGTAGCACAGGCTGTCAGTGTGACAGGTCTGACAAAGCACAGGAGCAGCTCTGACATTGTTTACACACAGAGACTTGGAGAGCAGAGCAGGGAAAAATATGTGGCTTCATCAGCAAGGAGGATTAGTTGATACTCTCGGCCCTTGTTTACAGAAATTGTCACATTCATTTGGCAATGCTGGGGCTATGCTGGAGGCTCTGTGTTAGAATACAGTGTTCAGTAAAGGAGTACTACTGTATGAAGGATAACTGACTGTGGAGGGGGACATCTTTAAATAGCACGTCCTTCTGTAGAAACAGTGAAAGTCATTTATTTCCCACTCAACCAGTCTGGTCGTCTGTGAGCTGCTTGGGACTCAACATTCTGTTTCATTCATCCCAGGATTACCCAGGGACACCATCCACCATCCCCAGGGACACTATCCCCCAGGATTACCAGGGACACCATCCACCATCCCCAGGAACACCATTCACCAACCCCCAGGATTACCCAGGGACACCATCCCCCAGGATTACCCAGGGACACCATCCACCATCCCCAGGGACACCATCCACCATCCCCCAGGATTACCCAGGGACACCATCCCCAGGGACACCATCCACCATCCCCCAGGATTACCCAGGGACACCATCCACCATCCCCAGGGACACCATCCCCCAGGATTACCCAGGGACAACATCCACCATCCCCCAGGATTACCCAGGGACACCATCCACCATCCCCCAGGATTACCCAGGGACACCATCCACCATCCCCAGGGACACCATCCCCCAGGATTACCCAGGGACAACATCCACCACCCCCCAGGATTACCCAGGGACACCATCCACCATCCCCAGGGACACCATCCACCATCCCCCAGGATTACCCAGGGACACCATCCCCAGGGACACCATCCACCATTCCCCAGGATTACCCAGGGACACCATCCACCATCCCCCAGGATTACCCAGGGACACCATCCCCAGGGACACCATCCACCATCTCCCAGGATTACCCAGGGACACCATCCACCATCCCCTAGGATTACCCAGGGACACCATCCACCATCCCCCAGGATTACCCAGGGACACCATCCACCATCCCCCAGGATTACCCAGGGACACCATCCCCAGGGACACCATCCACCATCCCCAGGGACACCATCCACCATCCCCCAGGATTACCCAGGGACACCATCCACCATCCCCAGGGACACCATCCACCATCCCCCAGGATTTCAATGCTAATACTTGTCACACTAAGCCCTGGTAATCTCTATATATGAATTTGTGAACGCGAGGCAATGTCTTTTTGCCACTAAAGACTGATAGCACAATAGCTTTTTATGAAGAAAACCATAATTTAAATAATAATAGGAAATCCATTCCTATGTCAGTGTGTAAAATAAATCCCATGTTATTGGGTACATGTACGCCATAGTCTGTAGTGTAAGACCAAAAACAAGATGGAGTTGAAAGTATAAGCTGCTATACAATAGGGAATGTATAATATTACACTTGATTAAATTATTTGAAAATGATGAACGCATGTTAAATTATGTTGCATGTATTGGCCCTCTGTAACAAATACATTTTCCTGGAAATAGAAGCACCATGCCATATGATTATAAGGAGTCACTGAACCGCAAAATCACTTCAGTATCATGGAGCAGAGCTGCATCCTCAGGTTAAAGCTCAATGGGCCGAGCAAGGGAGTCGTAACAGATTCCCCTACCGTACAGGAACTATCCCGACTTATTATATCAGCGTTGAATATAATAATTACTGTGATCAGAAGCATGCTGATGCAACCGACCACACATTCAGACAACAGTCCAGATTATAAAGCCTCAGAGGACATCACAGTAGACTCTTCTTTATGACAAAAAGTTCCCTCCTTCTGGCTGATCTCATCTGATTCTTCTCATTGATCCACACATTCATCCATCGGGCCATGAAAATGATAATTGTACGATAAATCTAATTTCCTACCACTCTTCGTCCTGACCTATTTTGCATTCATTCACTTCTGCTGAGTTGGTGGAATGTGACAGGAATATTAATATCAAACCGGGGGGTCTTACATTTCTTTGTGAGAGAACAGAGTAGGGGACAATAAACCTCCATTCTGATCAATTCAATTGCTTTATTAGTTAGTGTTCGTGTGGTGGTTGTGGTGGTGCAGTGGTATTTACTGGGAACAACTAAGTAGCCTACCTTTTGGTACTATTGCAGAAGCATAACAGTCATATTTGGAGCATGCGTTCTCTGACATCTGTGCATGTAATCACAAGCACATGTACCTCTGGTGGTTTAACAATCCCCTGTAATGTCTTTCCACTAATGATCCGGGAAAACCAATTAAGGGCCGCGATTTTGTTTGAAATGTCAAGATACCCCAGATGCGTTTTTGGCCTGTTGATCTGACAAGAGCATCTCCCTGCAAATCACACTATGCCAGGTATCACTGTGATACGGGTAGAACTAACCACAGTTTGCGTTTAACATTCAAAGACCGGCCTGTGGAAAGATTACACACATAATCTGTAGAGAATTACCAAAGAATCTTCTGGGAATTAGGTAAATGTAAAATATAATCCTCTCAAGCAATTTGTTCTTACATGAAAATGTAGCTTGGTTTATATACGTAAGGACAGAGTGTTGTAGAATTTGAAACTTACCCAGGGGATAACCATACTGTAAACTGGGAGAAAGAGTAATTTTATAGACATACTCAATCGCATGCCAAGTTCTGAGGCCAAAACAGTACTCCCCAGAGACATCTAGAGAACACTCTTTAATATTTTCAAAAACTATGGCCCTTTAATTTGAATTTATATGCTAAATTGATAATTTCCCATATCTCACAGAATAAACTGGTGAATATAATTTATAAATTGCACATAGTTGATATTATGTTAATGTATTGTAACGGTTCATTAGATGATTTAAACAGATGCTTTGGATTGTTACCATGCTGGGGTGTTTGTGTTTGAAGTAAGCTATGACCTACTGGCAGAGGTTTACAAGATTTTGGCTGAAATATCGCTGATGCCTGCTTGAATCATTCTCTAGAGTCTTCCAAGGGCACCAGTGCCAGAAAAATGTTAAACCTACTCCTCAAGTTAAGAGGAGAAGACAGTATTTTCTGTATGTGCCAAATCTGACACACGCATACACACAAGTATAGCAAAATACGGATTTATACTCAATCTAACCATAACTAAGAATCCACATTTTCCTTGGGATGCAATTTGTAAAATCCCTTCTACCCCTTTATGTAGAGACCTCTACAGGGCTCTTAACCCTGCCCCCTGGCCCTGCACCAGATTGATGGCTATTGATTGGCTAGCAATTTAGCCGTTAGCTTTAACTTGACCTTTAATGCCAAAGGTTGGTCAAAGCTAATAAAAAAATCTATTAACCAATCAAACTGCACCTACAAGCAATTTCAGGGGAAAACATATCCTAGTTCCACTTCAAATAAAGATTGGGCTGACAACCACCTTGCCCCTCTGAGATACCTATTGGGACTCATTAGGAACTATAGTGGATTATCAGCACAACATCTACCCAAAATGGCTGCTTGGCCTCAGTAATCATTACTGGTCAGAGGTTGTTTGTCTTCCAGCTTACACCAAGCATTCCGTATGACATAAAACACTAAGCAATTTGTAAGTCATTAGGAAGACATTATATTTTCTGCTATGTAATTATCTTCAAATGAGAGGGACCGCTTTGAAACAGATTTCAGGTATCTAAACAAAGTAATTTCGGTGAAATCCTTTCAAAAAGTAGTACTTTAAAGTACACCAATGCAACTTAATCCAAAGTTCTGAACAAGTAGTAGATGCCCCTTGGAAAATGGTGTTGTTGTTACATTGTGGTTAAGCTTGACTTTACCTTTGCTACAACTACAATACAATACCAAAAGTATGTGAACACCTGCTTGTCGAACATCTCATTCCAAAATCATGGGCATTAATATGGAGTTTGTCCCCCCTTTGCTGCTACAACATCTCTTCTGGGAAGGCTTTCCACTGGATATTGGAACATTGCTTTGGGGACTTGCTTCCATTCAGCCACAAGAGCATTAGTGAGGTCCGGCACTGATGTTGGGCGATTAGACCTGGCTCGCAGTCGGCGTTCCAATTCATCCAAAAGGTGTTCGATGGGGTTGAGGTCAGGGCTCTGTGCAGGCCAGTCAAGTTCTTTCACACCGATCTCGACAAACCATTTCTGTATGGACCTCGCTTTGTGCATGGGGGCATTGTTATACTGAAACAGGAAAGGGCCTTTGTGATAACGTGCGTCTCGGTGAGAGGTGTAGGAGTCAGGCGCAGGAGAGCAGGGATGTCTGAGAAGCGTTTTTAATCATATAGTCCACCAATACAAAAATGGCACATGCAAACGCACGGAAGAACAAACACAGTTCCGACACTTTACATACACGTGCGTAAATCGTGAACACAACAAACATCAAATACAATCGAGCGCAATACACACAAGTTTAATCCCGCATGAACTAAGGCAGGCAACAGGTACCCTATATACACGCAGAAAATAAACGCAATTGAAACCAGGTGTGAAAAGAATCACAGACAAAACAAACAGAAAAGGAAAAAGGGATCGGTGGCGGCTAGTAAACCGGCGACGCCGACCGCCGAGCGCCGCCCGAACAGGGAGAGGAGTTACCTTCGGTAGAAGTTGTGACAGCCTTCCCCAAACTGTTACCACGGAGCACAGAATCGTTTAGAATGTCATTGTATGCTGTAGCATTAAGATTTCCCTTTACTGGTACTAAGGGGCCGAGCCCGAACCATGAAAAACAGCCGCAGACCATTATTCCTCCTCCACCAAACTTTACAGTTGCCACTATGCATTGGGGCAGATAGCGTTCTCCTGGCATCCGCCAAACCCAGATTCGTCCGTCGGACTGCCAGATGGTGAAGCGTGGTTCATCACTCCAGAGAACGCGTTTCCACTGCTCCAGAGTCCAATGGAGGCGAGCTTTACACCACCCCAGCCGACGCTTGGCATTGCGCATGGTGATCTTAGACTTGGGTGCGGCTGCTCGGCCATGGAAACCCATTTCACAAAACTCCCGACGAGCAGTTAATGTTCTAACACTGCTTGCAGAGGCAGTTTGGAACTTGGTAGTGACTGTTGCTACGTGCTTCAGCACTCGGTGGTCCCATTCTGTGACCTTGTGTGGCCTACCACTTCAAGGCTGAACCGTTGTTGCTCCTAGACGTTTCCACTTCACAATAACAGCACTTACAGTTGACCGGGGCAGAAAGTTGACGAACTGACTTGTTGAAAAAATGCCATCCTATGACGGTGCCATGTTGAAAGTCACTAAGCTCTTCAGTAAGGTCATTCTACTGCCAATGTTTGTCTATAGAGATTGCATGGCTGTGTGCTCGATTTTATACACCTGCTAGCAACAGGTGTGGCTATCCACTCATTTGAAGGGGTGTCCACATACACTATATATACAAAAGTATCTGTCACTCTATACCATAATACCCCCACCAGCATCACTGGTCCCTGATAAAATGGCTCATTGTGTCCAGTGCTGACTCATCCTGACTTTGAGAGTGTCCTTTCAGGAGCTTGTTACAGCTGGAGCTGCTGCTTTATTGCTTGTCTTCATTTCAGGCTCAGTCATCACTGCAGTTAGCGAGAGATGAGGAGGAAGACATCTGCTAAAATGTGACAATCTAAACAAGACCTTTTACTAGACCGATTGAAAAATAATTACATTCCGTGATGAATACAAAGAATGTGCCTCACTTGGTTATTTAGAAATTGATTTCCCATTTAGTGAGAGACTATGAGGCCAGGGTCCTATTTTTTGGACGGGTTAGTTCAGAGAGGTAGAGAGTATAGGCTCCCTAGGCTATGTAGGCTATGTACAGTATGTATTTGGTAAAAATATCTATAATTGATTTGGGCTTGAAGGCATTTTTTTGTGTCCTTAAATGAGGTCAGCAGGATCTGACAGACTATCACCTGAGGCCTTTAAGTCTTTCCTTCTTTAGGAAGAGCCAATATCCCAGTAAATGAAAATCCACTGTCTGTTTTCTCTCTGACAGAAACGGAAGCAGGAGCTACTGCGAGGCAGAATAACTATGCCTTTATTGAATATGTAAATTTCCCAATTTTAGGCATAGATGCCTTTGTTCTTATCAGCACGGTTTGTTTGGATGCAGCATACCAATTATATACAAATAAATTAATCATTATTATACACCATATTTCACATTTACATTATTCACAGTTAGCTTTAAGCCTTTTTAAAGTTTTTTACGTTGGCTTAAAGATTTCCTGATCAGGATAATCGACATCTGGTTACAGACAGTGCCTATCTATCTACCTGAGACAAAGTGTGTCAGTGAAGTGAGGCTTCTTCTGTTAAGCGTGATTGATGGTCAGAATGTAACAGTGTGAGAGAAGAAGAGAGAAGTCACACTATGGCCTGTTGTCGTACCGCAGCCCTCTTAGTAGGAGGGTTGGCAGACGAGGAGAAGAAAAGGGGAAAGACTGCCTTTCTACCATCTGGCTGTCTCAGTCCAAGGAGAAGAAGCACAGTGACGGATAATTACTTGACAGAATCTGTCCTTTGGCCAAACGTAGCCCAGCATTGAAGGATTATTTATCTTTTTACTTCATAAGAGGGACTTGTGGGTGGAAAGAAGGTGAAAATCTGTAGGATGGAAAAGGGAAAATGAAAAAGGAGCTGCTTTGATACAGTGAAGGACACTAGGAGACTTGGAGATAAAGTCAGACAGGAAAAATTGTCCTTAGCTGACCCTATAGGACTTATCAGTGTGAGCCAGGGGGATGGGGTGCCTGAGAGACAGCGATAAAACGGGATATCTGTTGTTAAGCCCATTGTGGAAAAGCCAAGGACATGTTGTTAGAAAACAAAATGACAACTTCATGCACCAGCCAAGGACTGCACTTGTCACACCACTGTAATGTTACAAAGGATAACTAAAGCTGTAGATTCGAAGACGGACTTGAAAATATGGCTGCCAGATGCAGATAATTAGAATAGATAACATGCATGAGGGTATGATTATGAATTATCACCCTCCAAGTGTTTACTGTTCTATTTGCTTTCTGAATAATGACAGATAAGGTCATTTGAGGGCACCCACAGTCAGTCTTCCATTGTTTCCTTGTAACCTCTCCTACGTGATGCAAAGTCTCTAAGTGGAATTGGATTACAGAAGGTGGGACTGAAAGTAACACTCAGAAAAAGCTTCCATCGTAAATACAGTACTTAATTGGATGGATGAATAGCTGGAGGTGACAACCCTGGAACCCCATTCTAAATACAAATAGATGGCAACCCTGAGTAGAGAATTCTGTTTTCATAAATGAGGGGCTCTGTGCAGACAAATGAGAGCAATATGGTAACCTATGTAGCATTGCTTGCCTCTGCTGCCGGACTTGTAACATGTTACGTAGGTTGTTTAAAATTTTTGAGTCAAGTGAGAAAACCGAAGACTTACGACCTTGGCAATACCTCTGAAGTTTTTTTATTTGTTTCTAGCAGTAAAAATTGTTTCCAAAGCTAGTCTTTAACACGGGTGTACATTCTCATGGAGTCGGGTAATTTATCATAAGGGGTGATTCGCTACAGTTTATGGGTATAAAGCCACCAAAGTGAATCACCTCTGTTCTCTTTTAAAAGCTTCATCAGGAAAGAAGAAGAATCAGGGATAATAGATTCCAAGCTCTTGTCAAAATATAATACTTTTTTTCATAATGTTCCTCTTTACACTTTGTTCTTCTTCAGCTACAATAATGCAATGAAATATTCATGATGGGATACACAGCCATAGTCATTCTATCTGGAACTCCCTTTTTTCCCCTGTTGTTTGTGTTTCTTTCTTCAGTTGTGTCTCATAATCAGATCAGTGTTCACATCTCACCAAAGCTGCCAGGTGGAAAAGGAGTAGATATGTCAATTAAATTATGAATGTCTCACTGCTTGTCTCTGGGAGTACTGTCTTCTTTTCTAAGAATATTGAATGGACAGATGACCAACCTCAAACAATGTGTTCAATCAGTCAGGGAAAGTTCCCATGGCTCTGAGCATCAACTTAGTTTAGCCTCAGTTACACTGTTTTAACCAGAGATGTTATCTTGTGTTTCCAGGCCTCTAGGTGTTTCTCTCTAATGCCAGTGGGCGTCGTCCTACTCCCAGAGCTGTGACTGACTGCCAGACGGACGGGATGCCTATACCCATGTGATATCTGCCATGGAGACCAGAGCTTGATATCTGGTGAGTAGCCTGGGCTGTTTTCAACCCTCCCCACGCCTTGTTTACCGAGCCACTGCAAATTGACTTAAGCAGTTGCAGTCTGTTGTTCCCCTACCCGGGGCAACTTTTCATAGTGCGGAAGCGACCTCTCTCGTTAGGGAGGGAGTGCATCATCACATACTTTCAGAGGCAGGATTATGGAGATCACTAGTAGTTGGGAACCAGCTGTTCCAGCTACAAAAAAACACAACAACAACAACAAACTGTTCCATCATCAAGGCCACTGGTGCATGACCAATTATTCAAATGACCTGTTCTGCTACTTTGACAAAGCCCAAAACAGACCAGGGCTTTCTTTTCGCTAATAAACCCCACATAAAGGAGAGATGTAAAGGCAGTTAATCACTGTCTAAATCATATGTAATGTGAGTCTATTAATTAAAGCCGTAGTACACCAGAGGATCCAGTTTAATCATCTCTGCTGTGTCTTCAGAGTGCAACCAGCCAGAGATCAGTGTGCTTCAAAGAGCTGTGCAATACGTACCTGTTTCTCCCATAACATCTGTTTTCTAACTGGAGTCGGGACAAGCAGACATGTAGCCTGAAAATATCACTTCACAGTAACTATTGCTTAAAGTAAATGATGATCCAGTAGGTCTATGTGATGCCAGTAGTGTTGTCTGAGCTGAGGGCATTGGTTTTGTAAGGGAAGGGAGAGCTAGCTGGTGGCCATTCCCACAGGGGGCTGGTGGGGATGGTGGATTACGCTGTCTACTCTGTGACCCCTTGTGGTCAGAACTCCTGTGGTTCCTGTGGTCAGAGGGGACGCACAATGCTTCTAACAAAGAAATATGATGTCTCCCACTTGTCCTCCCCTGCTCATAAGGGAATGAGAGGGCAATGCTAATTAGCCAGCTTGTGTTACTGAGCTGAGCTTAGCTAGTGCACTCACCGCCCTACACACCCACCCATCCCGCCACACACACACCCCCACCCCTTCTGATAACAAGCAATGTCTGCAATAGTCATGCTTTATGGATGCCTCTGCATATTTCCTTGCACCATAAGAATTTCTGATGGGTTGGTGTCATAAAAAAGAATGCTTCCGTGTTTAATTAGGCACTGTCAAGATATGTATATTTTACTGAAATACCCGTCAATAAATAAAAAATAAAAAAAGTAATTTATTGAATGTCTGTAAGAAGCTGGTCCATTCTGGTCCAATCATATTTGTTTAACATCTTTGATCCAGCTGTTCTTTTGTCTGCAGTTTAATAGTTGTCAGGGATGATGCAGGTGATACCAACATGCATAACAAGTAGAGGACCTCTCCCAGTTCATCTCTATTCACATTCATCTGAGCCTACAAAGTGCTCTGTAAACAGGTAGTAAATATGAGTGTTTACTCAAGAATCAGAGCAAAGCAGGACTAAGACGGAGGTTAAGTTGAGGTATCACCCCTCAAACCCTCCCAATCCAATGAAGAAGAAAGGATAAGACTCAGCGACATTACATTACCCAGCGCTCTCCTCCTTTTCCTCCTCCCATCTCATGTGTGGTCAGATCTCTCCCCTCAAAGTAATCTGAACCTTTCCCTCTCTGGTTCCTGGAATACCAAGTATGGGAGGCTGAGCGAGGCAGAGTAATAAGCTGTAGAGGGGAGGCTCAAGGCGTACTCAGGGGGGTTCAGTTCTGCCATGATGCCAAGACACTCTCTGAATCACAAATTGCACCATCATCCCTTTACAGTGCACTTCTTTTGACCAGGGCCCTTAGGGCTCTAGTCAAAGGTATGCACTATATAGGGAATATGCTGCCATTTGGGACGCACATACTTTCTCTGCTAGGCTCAATCCCTGTTATTTGTCCACTAATCATCCACCAAATTAAACCATATGACCAGCCGTATCACACTGAATCTCAGCATCATTTGGTGAACATTCCTAGTAGTGAAGTGATGAAAGACAAAACTTTTTTTTATTGGCTAAAATATGCATCTATCTTAGTCAAGCTTTCAGGTAACCTCAAATCACATGAAAACCATAACACCAAACCAGACACAATGGCTGTGTGACAGAGACACGGGGGGGGGGGGGGGGGCTCAGCGGGTTATATGTTTGACCTCTTGCTGTTTCCTCTTACTTAGTTAATATCTGGTCATGTGCACAGATGCGCTCTCCGCTGGTGAACACATGCAGAACGTAACAGACTCACTGAATCAGCCTTATCTGATCCACCACTCACTCATTTAGATGTCCGTTGGCTTTTTCAGATGCATTGTTGACTGTTTGTTTATTGTGTGGTTGTTGTCTTCGTCCTACTCCTCTGAGGTTTCTGTAACTCATTCTTCCCATCAGACATCAACATGAACAGAGCCCGTTCTCCAAACTCTTCTGAAGTCCCTGATCAAAGATATGGAAACATGTAGTAGTCAGTTCTGATAGATATCTCTGTGACCTCGTTGTTCTACCAAACAGCAACCACAGTAATAGAACTCCACCACTCTGTGGGACAGATTTGAAATATTTACTTTCAAAGTTTCATCATACTACATGCATGAATATTCATGTGAATTATTATGAATAATGTTTTTAGATCTAATGGATATCGTTTCAGTAGTATAAAAGAGTCAACTGGCTAATATAACCAGAACTTTGCACTACTATCAAGGAACTGTGGTGAAACATTGCCTTATTGCATTGATGTATTAGTTGAAAAAGACAACCAAAATGCATTTATGTATCAATTCACTTTCAGTTTCAGTGTATCCGTCAACAGAGGTTGCTTTCCCAACAAGATTTGTTATGTGTTCCTCAGTCAAGTTAATGGCACCTGTGGTATGCCAGCTGTGCATAAGAATGTATTTCACTATCCTCACTCTCACTATTGAAAAGCAGCTATTGCTTCTAAAAAATGTTGAATGGCCTGTTCAGTGTATTGGTGCTATGATCAGTGAGAGGGCCAATATCTCATCCAGGCAGTATTGGTGTCCATCTGTGCAACAGAGTAAACAAGACCATGGAAGGAGGAGCCCAGCCTACTGCTCTCATTTTATGAAGCACTTAGAAGGAGTGGGAGAGCACCATGAGACTGCAGGCAGATGAGCAACAGGTTGTGAGCCTCCTCTCCTTCCATTGTCTGCTCTAGCATATGGGAGACAGACAGAGTGTCCTCAAAGACGCCTGGCAGCACTCCTCTCAGCCTTCATGCCTGGCCATGGAGCAGAGCTCGCACCACTTGAGATTACAGTCACATCCAAGCTGTTACTGTCATTTGCATTGGCTCATGGGTAGGGGGGAGTAAGGAGAAGGAGCGGCACATGAAGCAGGCCTGATATAAGTGGCCCTGGCAGCACAATGAGCTCGCCTGGCTTTAGCTTTCTGGATGAGTTGCAGGAGCAGGGCTATATTAAAGTGTAATAATGGTACCGAGCAGGTTGCTTTGCTGTTAAAGATTAAGCCTGGTGCAGGGTGGTAAATTGCATAAACACAGGGTGGGAGATTTGAAACCAAAGAAATGAGAGTTTAATTCAGGGTTTATTAGACAGAGTCTGTAAATCTGTCCCATGCAAAATAATGAATGTGCAGTCTGAATGTTGTGAACATAAAACAGTGCCGCAGCAACTACATTGGCCAAAACTCAAGTTAAAGGCTTACATTTGTATTGACTTGTTTTTCACTGATTATAAACTTTAGGTGCATCAGAAGCAATATTTTCTGTTACTCTAAATCTAAATGTGGTTGTCTTACCAGTATTACCACAACAGAGCTGAAAGGGAATGCACTTATTGCAGGCGTATTACCCAAGAAGACATTTAAAATAGAAATATTAGACCTTAAGCATACCTATTTATTTAATATGCCATAGCGTAGCTGTCTCAGACCATACATCATAACCAAAAGTCACTGTTCATGACGCTGAAATTACTGAAACTTAATAGTCACACTATTAAATCAGCACCAATATTAGCTTGTGGACCATTATCCTTTAAATCTTGATTTCATGTCTCCAAATTATTAATTAGCCAGTAACAGAAAATGAGAAGCAATTTCAGATACCCCACACCCCCTCCAGAGATGTTGTGCTATTAGAAGTGGGCTAGAAAGGTCAGATGTCTGAGAAATTTAAGTTGTGTTTACCTCCCTAAGGCATTGCTTTAAGACTGCAAGCAGCTCATTTCCACGGTAGCTAAAGAAAAATGGTGATGCAGTCAGTGACCGACTGTTTCCTGGTGGTTCACAGCCGAAGGGACGATTCATTAATGCAACAACAACCAGTGGACACATGGAACATTGACTGAATACTACTCAGCACAGACTAGACAGCTCCCACTGGCCTCTGGGATTGATATCCACCTCCATATCCCAACCTCTACTATCTCCTTCTTTGTCTTCGGCTGGAGCAGACTACTACTTTTAATCATCATGAATCAATCAATCCTCTATTATCTTCAACAAACAGAGTAGGTTACTATCAGTATTATTTTTTCTACAGTCCCTTTTTTTTTTTTACTATTTACATTGATAGAATAAACCGTGCACAAAAGTGTTTTATTACATCAGGGATCTTCAGAATTCAAGTGGAGTAGAATTTGTTTATCTACTTGCAGTCTAAATATCTCCACTTGATAATTTGGATGTCAATGGTATTTCAGGTGAAAAATGCTTTCAGAATAAACAAAGTGGTAATAGTCTTGAAATTGCATAGTTTTTAGCCCTTTATCATGTTTGCACTATTCCATCTCATTTTAATGTTTCTTTTCCAAGTGCCTATAAAAAAATAAGTATTTCACAATAGGAATGCATCCATTTCGGATCAATCTCAATGGGATAATTAAGCAGCATCAATTAAATGTGCTATGTTATATCTATCATTGCCTGGTGACTTTGTGAACTTTAAAAACGGTCTAGACAATCAAATAATCATCCACACTCCTACTTCTGGGAAAGTTAAGGACAGTCAGGAAAATAGTATTATTTTTGGTGGATTTCTTCAACAATCATGACAACTCCTATACTTGATCTATTCAGCTTGGAAAATGTTAGCAATTTGAAAGCATAGATTAAAGTTTCAGTTTGTATTCATACTGTTCCCTTGTCCCTGACATACCTGTGAACAATTTTGTTAGCATATACCAGGCGGACAAAAGCGGTAGAGAACACAATACTGTCCTTGAATAAAGAAACCGGGAGTTTTTGTACAGCTGCCCAATGTCCTAAAGCTGTATGATAGGATAGCGGATAACAGCAACTAGCCTAGAGGACACGTGTTGCAGGAATTTATCTGATATCAGGTTATACAATAACATACAGTAATTTACTTGCTTACTGTGTGGTTCGAGCCCTGAATGCTGATTGGCTGACAGCCGTGGTATGATAAAACATTTATTTTTACTGCTCTGATTCTGTTGGTAACCAGTTTATAATAGCAATACGGCACCTCAGGGGTTTGTGGTATATAGCCAATATACCACGGCTAAGGGCTGTATCCAGGCACTCTGCTTTGCGTCGTGTGGTATGTAAGAACAGCCCTTTACCACACCCCCCAGTGCCATATTGCTTAAATATACTGCCCTTATGGCTGACCTCTATGCATTAATTTAACAAGAAACATAAAAAAAAATAAGTTTAGATGAATTGCTCTCCAAGTGTTCTCAGTTTAGCATTAACTGTGAAATGTTAAAATGCCTTTATTTCTTATTCTCAGCACAGAGCTATGCCCAACTTCTCACAGCATACTTAAAATGGGCAAGTGGCCATCTCAAATAAGAGGATTGTCCTGATTATTATACTAATTAAGGGAACTGACGGGAGGAGGCTTTTTGGCTCTGTGGTTACAATTTACGCTTAATTCAGTTTGGCTTGAAAAACACCACATCCAGTAATTCCATTATGCATAGTTTGTCGTTTCCGTTTTCCAAACCATCCTAATGAAGAATTTCATGGACCTAATCCGGGCATTGTGGAGAAGGATGTATCAGGGTACAATTTGTTTGGTATTACTTCAGAGCAGGGATTCTGTACAGAGCACTTACTGTATTCAGTGATTGTTGGCATGTACTGTATTCAGTGATTGTTGGCAGCCAAGTGGCATTATTTGTTTGTTGAGCATGGGAACACTGTTGTGTTCATCAAATAATAGAAAACTAATCATTCAATATAAATCAAGCACATCATTTGTCTCAAGGCTCAATCAAGGCTCACACACATTTACTCTTCAAATTCACAGCCTGTTCAAATTCACTGTGGAGCAAAACCATTTTGATTTCCTTGGATCTCAGGAAAAAGACTAGCAAAACGTTAATGTAGGTGTAGAATAAACCTCTGACAATTACTTGTTGTTCAAATAACTATTTAATCCTTCTTACAATTTAGTAGGATGGCAAAGTCTTCCTTCTCAGGAATTTGCTATGATTAAAGGCTGTGAGTCTAGTTAGTACTTTTCAATTATTGTAGTTTCCCTGACAAGTTTTTGGGTGAGCTTTGTAATTGAAAAGACAAGGCACATCACTCTGCATCCTTTTCGCCATTTGCATGTGGCTATAATTATAAAATGCAAATGTTCTCTATTTACCAAGGTATTCTCCCTCTGAGACGATGTGACCAGAACTCCCTAGGGTTGTGTAGCACCACACAGAGCTTGGCTTAGTGGCGGAGATGGAATTGACTCCAATGAACTCAGCCTGTCAATAATTATGCCAGTTTCCTGACGAGAGTCACTGTGGGGCAGCTAAAAGTTCACTGCCTACATTGTCTAATTGGAATTTACTCTCGCCTGACAGTCACATATGAAAAAAATAAGCATTACTTGACCACGTTGTGGGTTTGTATACAATGAGGTGGCCTTTTCTGAACTATGGATAGGACATTGTTTTCCTTGTGGTCAGTTATAATTGACCATTTACAATGTTGCATTCAAATTCGCAATAATTAGATTTTAATTGATATAAATGTGTTGATAGCAGAGAATGTTTCATATCATTTACTGTCCTGACATGAAAAAAATGAAAAACTGAGGCGCTCTTTTAGCATTGCTGAAAATACACTATGTTGTTTGCTTGCATTGATAATTTGAATAAGAAGATCCCAAAGACAATGGGGAATTGACATTCTTGATATTCTGTGTGGATTGGTCAGATGTTTTGATAATACATTTCAAAGAACAACCTTGAGGAGTTCCCTCTGGGTAGGGGCTAATTTGTTAATTAGATATCAGACACTAGTTTTTGAGGTTATTTAACTAAGAAATGTTCTGAATAATTAATGAATGTCGTTAGACTTTTAATTGATAATGAATAGTCGTATATTGGAATAATTTAATAGATTATAATGCAAAATCATGGTTTTAAACTCATTATGAAGATTTGACTACAAATGATGGCATAAGTGGACGACAAGCGGATAAGATTTCGATTAAGATATTAATGAGCGAGCGACAACGAACGTAGTCAATATAACTATTTGTTCAGCACTTTTGGAATGTACAGCGACATAATTCAGAACATGGGCCGTTCTTAGTGTTCTCCCTGTACCAGTCAGAACCGTAGGGTAAATAAAGGGGGCATATAAACAGACAATGAAAGCTCTTACAATATTTGATGATTACATTTAATTAAAACAGGTTATAGGCTATTTGTGCACCACCAAGTTAGATTAGTAAGCGAAATTAAGAGGTGAAAATAGACCAAATTATTAGGGTGAGGCTAATTGAACGCCATTTGGGTCTTTGCGTGTCAAAAAATATACGTTATGTAACACTATCTGACGCGTTAAATAAGCTTTTAATTTGACACGTAAAGTAACACAATTCTATTATAGAATGTTGTGTGTGCTGAATTTGCACGTGCAAGCCAAGCACCACAACTACTAACGTTATGTGTTTACAATATCACGTTGGTGAAAATAGACCAAATTATTAGGGTGAGGCACATGGGCTACTAACAGCTTACTACACAACATACACATTGGGCCGGTTTCACAGACGGTGCTTAGATTAAGCCAAGAGTAGGCCTTAATGTGTACTAGTTAAACTAAGACATTTAAGTAGCTTTCATGAACGTGGCTTAAATTTGGCTTAGTTAGTCGGAGACTATGGAGTCCTGGAGTAAGGTAAGTAAGCCTAAATGAGAACACCTGGGTTAAGCCTGATTAGGTTAAGTATCAGCACATGCTGTTGGTCTAATGGTGCTCATAAAAACCCAGAATGAAATAAGAAAAAACATCACTGGTGTGAATCTTGAGACAAAACATTATTTGTTCAAAAAACTTTAGTGAGTATGAAAAAACGCTACTAAAACACATTGTGTCAAACCATCTAGTTATTGAAAAGTAAAAGCCATACTGCTGCTAAAGAAAAAGAGTGGTTGGGCTGCAATTTACAGTGAATTCAATGCAAATGACAATGTAACCACAAGAAGAGTACAACAACTTCAGGTGAGATATCTTCATTTATCAGTATTTCACATTTCTCATATTCATATTTTTGTGACATCACTTATATTGAATGATATCTGCCTTTACACTCTGTGGAAGAACCTTAAACTGGCTTTAAAAAAGAGAGAATGCAGAGATCAGAAGAGAGCGATTTACTACTGGTGGTGGACCACCAAAAAAAGACAAGTCTGATGAATTGAGTGACTTGCTGTCTGGAATAATAGAGCACCAGCAACCTCTGGATGGTATACCAGACGATGACCATTTGGACAGTTCAGATGAAGAACTGAGCACAAATGGTACATATACCAAAGAAAGTAAATTGGTTACTTCCTTTGGTAAATATATTCCACTGTCTGTGTCAATCTTTATTCTTCTTTCATTCTAACGACCATATTAGTTTATTTGTGCTTCTGACAGTGTTCTTTTTCCAGAGGAAAGGAATCTGAACAGGTTGGAAGAGCCAGTGCACAGTGAGTGTGTACCCTCCATCTGCTATAGCATCCCTGAGAGAAGATGCTGCCACCACCTTTCAGCAGAGAACAAAAAAGATGACCATGCATGAAAAAACAGAGAATTTCATGAGCATAAAATGAAATATCTGAGGGAAGAACATGAAATGAAAATAAGAATTCTACAGGTTGAATTGGATATGAAGTTGGAAGAGAGAGGTATGATCCCAACAATTTACAGTAATGAGACAATTGTGATTTACCAGCCGTGGTGAACAATATCATATGTAAAAAAATAAATGTTTTGTCACTTGGATATTCATGAGTGAGAGTATTTTAATCACCACAAACTACATTTTAAACCAGCCTTGGTTTAGTCACTCATTTTACTGCATGCTATTTGAATTGTGTACAGAACAAACATTATCAAAGCAAAAATAATCCATCTCATCTAGTTGAAGTGCTGCAATGTGAAAGCAACTCTGTGTGCAAGTTCTCGTTGGTCATTGCCTGCCTCAGCCATGGGCACATCTGCTTGATCCTGATCTTCCATTGGAGGATCAGGGCAGCAATGCTGCTTCAGGTAGTTGTGCCGCACAGCTGTAGCAATGATCACCTTGCAGCATCTTCTTGGCTTGAAACTAAGTGTATTGTGTAAACACTGAAATGTATTTTTCCATACTCCAAACACGCCCGACCATCCATCTCGTGCGGATATGAGCTCGGTTGGATCTTTGCTGCTCAGCTGTTGTGGGATTTATGTATGGAGTGAATTGAAGAGTTACTCTGACCATATCCACTGTCAACAAGTAGTAGTCCGCAATGTTGTCCTCTCGGAAACTGAGCACACAATGAAGATATGAGAAAAATCCTTGAATCGTGAGTTGCACCTTTCCAACGGGCAACAATGTTTGAAAACTCTAAATTAGGAGTGCATACACCTTGAACATTGATGGAAACCAGTTCTTACAGTTCCTGTACTCCTCAGCATCAGGAGTTGATGGACACTTGATGGGAACATGACATCCATCTATACAGCAATCACTCCTGGGAAGTGTCCATGTTCATAGAATTGCACTTTAATGTTGGCTTGGCCAGCAGCATCAGGAAACTTGATGTAATGACTCCTCAGTTCACAAATGGCCCTGCAGACGGAACTATTTTACACACCGTTGCTTCACAGGCACCACACAAATCACCAGTTTCCCGATGAAAGATTCCAGATGCCAAAATCCTCAAAGTGACCAGAACTTGGAGAGAATTGGGTAAAGGCCTTCCTCTTTGAGACAGAGAGGAAAGTCTAGGCTCAATCAAAGATATTATCTCCAATGCATTTTATTTGTATATACGAAAGCGGCCTCGAAAAGCTATTTCATCAAAGTAATTTAATGGATTACTCCTATCCACAAGTACTCGTCTGGCTGGCCTCTGTAGTGGATAATGGTCTTCATTTAGATATTCCAAATAGTCCATGATCCATCACAACCAGTACTAAGCAGAAGTTAAACCTTCCTCTTTGAAGGATTATTTTTTATAGAGGGGGGGGGATCAGCTTTAATATTGAGGATAGATGGTTGCTTCCATCAATGTAATTGTCTGCATCATTTCCAATCCCCCATATCTTTTTGGGGTAAATAAATAAATAAATATATATATATACATACATACATACATACCCATATTTGTATGCATAAACATTCATACATATTTTTTTGAATATACCTTTATTATTCCCTGCAAACCCTACCAACCCTCCCCCAATTGGAGTAAACAAATAAACAATAGCACTTAGGATTCTACCTTCAGTTTATACATATTATACATATTTTACAGACACAATCTATTTTACAATAGTTATATTTTGTTTGTTTTTAGTCCTTCCTCTATGTCTGATGTCCATCCAGTTTGATTTCTATTTGTAACTGTGCTATTTCACAACATTTCTGAACCTATATACATTTTACAGACCCCGTATGTTTTACATTGGTTATCTTGTTGTTATTAGTCCCACCCTTCAGCTCCATTCAACCCCTCCTATCTATCTATCTCTTAACACCATCCATTTTGGATTTCTATTTTTCAACTGTGCTGTGATGCTTCACAAAAGTACTGAACCTTTCTATTCTCATAGCTTTATACAGATTATAAATTATAGAAACATTTTCGCTAAAATAATTATTATATTATTGATTGACTATGAATTTTCAAATCACCCAGTATGGCTATCTACACCGTTAGTTGTAGGTAAATGTTGCAATTCTTCAGCCATTCCTGGACCTGTGACCAAAAACGAGCTACATCTGGACAGTAGCAAAATAAATGATCTAATGACTCTGCCTCCTCACAGCAAAATCTGCAGAGCTGGGAAGATTGTATCCCCCATATATATACCATTCTATTGGTTGCAAGAATTTTGTATAATAATTTAAATTGAAAAATATGAAGTTTTGAATCCGCCGTTGTTTTGAGTGTTAATTCATAAACCATGTGCCATGGAATAAGTACATGGAAATTCTCTTTCCAAATATTTTGACATTTACATGGCACAGCTGTCAATTTTTTGGTCCTTAAATGAAATGAGTATATGTTTTTTTAATCACCATTTTCTTCAACCTTTAATTCAGGGCTGACAGACAAGTTCCTTACTTTTTCCCCCTTCTAATTGCCTCTTCCATTTTTGTGGTACTGCTGCAATTAGTTGGTTGTAAAAAGCCGTTTAAACAGCTTGGAAAATTCCCAAAAATTGATGTCACGGCTTTAGAAACTTCTGATAGGCTAATTGACATAATTTGAGTCAATTGGAGGTGTACCTGTGGATGTATTTCAAGGCCTACCTTCAAACTCAGTGCCTCTTTGCTTGACATCATGGGAAAATCAAAATAAATCAGCCAAGACCTCAGAAGAAAAAAAATTGACCTCCACAAGTCTGGTTCATCCTTGGGAGCAATTTCCAAACGCCATGAAGGTACCACCTTCATCTGTACAAACAATAGTATGCAAGTATAAACACCATGGGACCACGCAGCCGTCATACGAGTCCTATATCGACAGAACCTGAAAGGCCGCTCAGCAAGGAAGAAGCCACTGCTCCTCGTTATGTTTGGAGCAAAAAGGGGGAGGGTTGCAAGCCGAAGAACACCATCCCAACCATGAAGCACGGGGTGGCAGCATCATGTTGTGGGGGTGTTTTGCTGCAGGAGGGACTGGTGCACTTCACAAAATAGAATGCATTATGAGGAAAGAAAAGTATGTGGATATATTGAAGCAACATCTCAAGACATCAGTCAGGAAGTTAAAGCTTGGTCGCAAATGGGACTTCCAAATGGACAATGACCCCAAGCACACTTCCAAAGTTGTGGCAAAATGGCTTAAGGACAACAAAGTCAAGGTATTGGAATGGCCATCACAAAGCCCTGACCTCAATCCTATAGAAAATTTGTGGGCAGAACTGAAAAAGCGTGTGCGAGCAAGGAGGCCTACAAATCTGACTCAGTCACACCAGCTCTGTCAGGAGGAATGGGCCAAAATTCACCCAACTTATTGTGGGAAGCTTGTGGAAGGCTACCCGAAAGGTTTGACCCAAGTTAAGCAATTTAAAGGCAATGCTACCAAATAATAATTGAGTGTATGTAAACTTCCGACCCACTGGGAATGTGATGAAAAAAATAAAAGCTGATATAAATTATTCTCTCTACTATTATTCTGATATTTCACATTCTTCAAATAAAGTGGTGATCATAACTGACCTAAGACAGGGATTTTTTACTAGGATTAAATGTCAGGAATTGTGAAAAACTGAGTTTAAATGTATTTGGCTAAGGTGTATGTAAACTTCCGACTTCAACTGTATGTATGTATGTATGTATGTATGTATGTATGTATGTATGTGTATATTTAAAAAAAATCATGTTTATCTTATTTTACGTAATTAATATTTGTAGTAATGTAGGCAATTTAAGCAAAGGATTTTTATCTCTCACCAGTCTCCCCATTACCAAAATTATATTATGGCAAGCAATTATTATATTAGCAAACTATTATTGTGAATCATCCTATATTGTCCCTAAAATCTTTTACTCCCTCACAAAAGTTGTGGGATGCACACACACCCACACACTCATACACACTCAACCCCTTTCCCCCACAACAACCATAGATTCACATTCTCAACAGTTGTACCATCCCAGAGCCCAACTCAAGAAAGGTCTTGATTAACGAATGCATATACAGTTGCAGCTGTATGAGAAGGCCTGCAAAACGATGCAAAGAAAATGGGCAGAAATGGGGAGATTTGATTAACCATTGTCACGTCCTAGATGATGAAGGTCAGATATACCCCCTTCCGCTGAAACACCCACAACATGGTACCCCGGTGTGAACATATTCCCAAGCATCTCCATGCAGTCAGACCTGTGATTTTGTGCCACCAGTGCCACAATAATATGCCCCCTCTCTGAATGTCCGAGTGTGACCCCCCCCCCCCCATGGGTTACTGCAGCTAGTGTTGCCAGCACTGCCGCTGCCTGGGTGGGGGCACCCCACCGGAATCCCCACCGGCTAGGTACAAGGTCGTCAAGGTGCTCATTAGCAGCTTTGAAAATGTCCTTGTATATTATGCTCTCCCTTCAGGGGGCTTTGGCTTTGCAGGACCAACCCTGCCAAGCAGGCTCAGAATCTTGAGGGGGCAGTGGTGCTCTAGGTCTCTGACTGCATTTTGGCTTCATACAGGCCGCTTACAGCAGGCCGATAAAACAGTTAGGGACTTCTCCTTAGTATCTGGGTCATACAGGTGGGTGTCTAGGGTATAGGTTTGTGGACCGTTCCATCAATATAGGACCATAAATAAATAAATGATAAGTACTGTATAATTTATTTTACAAATTTAGATCCCCATGATAGGACAATAAATAAATTATATGTATAATTTATTTTAAAACGCTGTTCCACCATGATAGGACATTAAATAAATAAGATGTATAATTCATTATAAAATGTATATCCCTCATCTGAACAACATTGAAAGCTCTCTCACAACCCCTGCTCACAGCAATACATTGGTTCTGGGACATGCAACCATTTCCTTTCTCACTCAACACCACACTTTCCCAAACACCAAAAAACACACACCACACCATCCATCCACACATACTGTGCCTTCTGTTTACTGAGCATTTATCTCCACCATGTTGAATTAGTACTTTTGTGTTCCAATTAGTTATATTTGAAGATAGATAGAAAAGCCATATTTTTTGCTGTATTATTATAATCCATAACCAGGCTAGAATTGTGAGTTTCCTTATTTGCCAACTCTATGAAAACTTTGTCATGTTTATCGACGACGAGAACTACGCGTTTCCCTTTCAATCTATTTTCCTTGAAAATTGGATACAGAACTTTACGCCGTTCTGCAATTTCCTTCGGGAACTGGTCACTCATGCCAGCAAGTCTTTTACCCAGGCTTTTAACCATTACTTTATATTTAAAGAAAGAAAATTTGGCAACAATTGGGCGTTCATACCTCTGCCTGAAGCGGTGTACACATTCGAGTTGGATTTTGTTGATAGCTTCGTGTGGAATCTGAAGCGCTGTAAGGAGGAACTCTCTAACTACATATTCAGGAACTTCTCCTTCTTTCTCTTGGATACCTGTAAGTACCAGATTCTCTCTCATGGATCTAGTCTGTATGTCAAGTAAGGCTTCTCTCAGAACGATGTTCTCCTTTTTAAGTTCATTCACTTCTGTTTCAATCTTATTGACTGTCCATTTTAGCTTGTTTGTTAGCTTCTCCAATGTCGCAGCTTTTTCGTCACTCATCTCGAGGCCTTCCTTCAACTCTTTTATATCCTTACTGACTAGTTCAAGTATACCCCGTTTGTCATTTATGGATTTTAACAGATCGGTTTCGACCTTTACCATTCCCGGTGGTGAAAATATTAAATTGTCCGTGTCTGTTGAAGAGTTGCGTTTTCGTTTTGAAATAGGTTCCCCTGTCTTACTCTCCGTCATGTTAGGGTGTTGCTTGTTTTCATAATATTTGTTTTCATAATATTTGTCGATAAGTCTCTAGTCTCATGATTTGTTTTGTGCTGTTATCCAGATTGAAGGTTATTACCCACCAGATTGTGTTGTGCTAATATTTAGTCTAATTTACCGATATTGAATATTACGTTTTTATCTTGAGGTGGCCTACATAGCTGTTTTCAGTCCGCCATCTTGCCACTTCCGCCTCTTTGAAGGATTAATTTAAACTTCAATTTAGTCCTAGAGTAGCTCTAATCCTCCTTCTTGAAATCGGCTTTGTTTAATCCAGAACAGGCTAAATCTACGACTATTTTAAGATAAATCTGTGCAAATCGCTTTGAGTTAACTCACAGGCATTTTAGTCTGAGACTCACCTTGTGAAGGTGGAGCAGCGGTCCTTTGTGGGAAATTTTGTCATCAAAGTCTGGCATTCTCTGGATTTATGGCGGGAACTCGTGGGGAAAAAACAGCCATTCTGTTGAATAGCAGGCTAACGTTAGTGGTTTCTTTGCAACGCCTGCAGCTTGCCACTGATTCCTTCCAAATGACTCATTGTTGAATTTGGATTTCCAACTTGTTGTGTAATCTTTGTGTCCATGGCCGATGAGCACCGATACGTTTTATCTATAATTTCTCTTCATTATTTCTCTTCAGATGACAAGGATTAAAAAGGATTGTCGACTTGATGATGACTGCTAGCTAAGACTTTGAAAGTAAGATGTTGAGTCCAATCAAAACTACTGTAGATATAACGTGATTTGATTTCATTCTGTGGCCAATGACCTTGAGACTTCTTGGATGGGCACTTCTAATATAACTCTATGGCAGAACCCAAGGGGCAAACATTTTCAAGCTCTAACCTTAGAATTAGGGATGACTACTGTACCATGAGTGACAGAAAACTGAGCAAATCAGGCACAACGCTCTGTATTGTCTGCTGGCTAGCCCCACCACAACAGAAAGCACTGAGCTAGGCTGAAACACCTGCATTTTGGAGCTGCCTTACTCAAGAAATGTCTCTATGAAATGTATATATTTTTCTTTTTTACATTTTTGCAAACTGATATGTGACACGTATTAATGCCAAAATAACAAGCAAAACAGGCAAGCCCCCCCTAAAAGTGTGGTGCTCAAAACAGGCAAGCCCCCCCTAAAAGTGTGGTGCTCAAAACAGGTGCCCTGAATGACGGGTCGCCACTGATCAAATACAAAGACAGCATTGCCACCAGTGTATTACTATTTCATTCATTTCAGTTTGCACTTGAATTCCAATGCATAGTTTTATATGCTCCTCACGTACTCCTCACCTATAGACACACTTAGTGTGGTTTTGAAGTGGTTGGCTGATACAAGGTCTTGTAAATGTCCTTATCTTCCCTATCTCCATTAGGATTGAAGCCTCGTTTTTCTGGCAGCTTAACATCTTAATGTGATTCAAAGACCTACATTCTACACCGGAGTTGCCTTGGCAACAAAGTTTTTTTTCTTCACCGGAGATGCTGAGAGATCAATAGAGTATCCGCGACAGTGATGGCAGGAAACGCTAGAGCACAGATGGTCCTCAGAGAAACCATGAGCTCTGTGGCCTAGTTACCATTTGAATGCTTACACAATTATTGGAGAACAATATTCTACCTAAAAGTATATGAGACAAAGTTATTTTTGCAGTGATGAAACATATTTTCAGCCTAACCAAGAACACATTGTGTAAGACTTTTGTTGTATGAAATAAGATTAGTTTACAATCTACTTCATTAATGTAAACTCCCAAGCTTCTAAAAAAAGGTCACATTGGGAGAATGAATTTACACAAGCCAGGCATAGTGTGCTGCCAGCAATAAAGGGGCTTTTCTATATAAATGGATTCTATCTGGAGTTTAGAAAGACATTCTGTCTCATAGAAGAACCCCCCCCCCCCCCTGTTTGACATAGTCAAACTTAGTAGATATTGTTAATGTTCTGCTCTCTATATCTTGAGTTTCATTGAACAAAAAGTTGAATATCTGTTTTTTCAATACAGTACAACAATCAAAAGATTCATGTCATATGGTATGAATCACTTGATGTGTGAAATACGATAAAGAAATGGAAAGAACATCTGATCCACAGGAAAAGACGAAAGGCAAGCTAAAGACAAATCAAAAGCCTGGCAGTCTAGACAAGTAGACAGTTGTTATTTTCAAAACACATAGCCAGGAATGATTGGTTACCTGTGGAGAACAGTCAGTTATCATCATATCCCTGAATGGTCTCCATCTGTGATAAACATCAAGGGTTAAATGCATGAGCAACAAAGATTGATGCCGAAAATAGGAAAAACTACTGCATGGCAATATGGCAGCCGTCATGAAAGAATGGGGTTCCATTGGGATTTGGTGGTTATTACACCCAAGGTTCTCTTTTTGCACCTGTCACTTATGCTCTCACAGAGCTGGAATCAATAGCACTAAATGGGGATCAGAGAATCTGAAGATCAGCCTCAACACCTAAGAACCATCTAATAATACCTCCAACTGATGGATTTAGAACCAAGGTCTCTCATCTCACTTTTCACCTTCATGTTTTGTTGCTATGATTTACTTGACAAACTCATGTCTAATTCTGCAGCACATTTCTAAAGTATGAAGAGTGAAGGGAGCACGAAAAGGTCATATAAATCCTTAAGCAGTGCTGACAAGCACCCTTTCTCCTCTTAATTCCCTACACTGTTGTGAAGTTCAGAGCTAGAAAAACACACAAACCATACGGTATGACAGGGAAGTTTATGACATATTAGCTCCGTGTAAAAACGACACTGTAATTATTCAAATTTGTAAGGGATCGACATTGATGCAGCAGTCTGCTGGCATATTAACCCGTTTGTGTTTGTTTTGCTGGCGATTCTGTGTTTTCTTACTGGAATAATGGGTGGGCTGGGGTTCAGTCTTCTATCATCTCACAACAACCTCTAACATGTCTCACATGTCTCTCTGGTGATCGGTACCCTACTAGCAGTTTTCATCATCTTGATTAATGACTTCATTTGTGTAACATCTGTTCATTAAAAATGATATGATTTTAAACGCCCCAAATAAACCAGTTTTAACGTATCTCTGCCATTTCTCTCTCTATCTCTATCTTTATCTGTTCCAGGATCTGGAAGTTGACACAGACAGACAGACAGACAGACAGACAGACAGACAGACAGACAGACCATGGAGCGGCTGGTTGTGTGTGTGCTGCTGTGTGTACTGCTGTGTGCGGTGCTGGTGAAGGGCTACAACTGCCCCGGCCGCTGCATCTGCCAGCACCTCTCGCCCACTCTGACTCTGCTCTGTGCTAAGACTGGTCTGCTGTTTGTGCCCCCAACCATCGACCGCAAGACCGTGGAGCTGCGCCTCACAGACAACTTCATCACCATCATCCGCAGGAAAGACTTTTTCAACATGACCAGCCTGGTCCACCTCACCCTGTCCCGTAACACCATCAGCCAGATCACGCCCAACGCCTTCCTGGGCCTGCGCTCCCTACGAGCCCTCCACATGGACGGCAACCGCCTCAGTGTCATCAAGAGCGACCACTTCAAAGGCTTGGTCAACCTCCGCCACCTCATACTGGGGAACAACCAGATCCACCACGTGGCCCCTACCTCCTTTGATGAGTTTGTGTCGACCATCGAGGACCTGGATCTGTCCAACAACAACCTGAGGACCCTGCCCTGGGAGGAGATAGGCAGGATGAGCCACATCAACACCCTCACCCTTGATCACAACCTGATCGATCACATCGGAGCTGGGACTTTCACGCTCCTCACCAAGCTGGTTCGTCTGGATATGACCTCCAACCGGCTGCAGAAGCTACCTCCAGACAGCCTGTTTCAGCACGCCCAGGTGCTGTCAGACGCCAAGGGCTCCAACCCGTCCTCCCTGGCAGTGAGCTTCGGAGGGAACCCTCTCCATTGTAACTGTGAGCTGCTGTGGCTCCGCAGACTGACACGGCAAGACGACCTGGAGACATGCGCCTCCCCGGACCACCTCATGGACAAGTACTTCTGGTCCATCCAGGAGGAGGAGTTCATCTGTGAGCCCCCGCTCATCACCAAGAACCTATCCACCAAGCCCTACGTCATGGAGGGCCAGGGGGTCACCCTCAAGTGCAAGGCCATGGGAGACCCAGACCCGGCCATCCACTGGCGCTTCCCAGACGGCAAACTGGTGCACAACAACTCCCGCACCATCCTGTATGACAACGGTACCTTGGACATCCTCATCACCACCCTGAAGGACAGCGGTGCCTTCAACTGTGTGGCCTCCAATGCTGCAGGCATCGCCACAGCTGCCGTGGAGATCAACATGATCCCTCTGCCCCTGTTCGTAAACAACACATTGCACCACATGCGCGAGGCTGATCGGGGCCTCTCTGACATCACCACCTCCTCCAAGTCAGGCAACGACACCAAGGGCCATGACAAGCACCAGGACAGGAGGGTGGTGGTGGTCGAGTTGACCTCCTCCTCGGCTGTGATTCGCTGGCCCTCCGAGCGCCACATCCCAGGCATCAGGATGTACCAGATTCAGTACAACAGCACTGCAGACGACACACTGGTTTACAGGTAAGCCATGTGGGGGCTGGTGCTGGAGGAATGGGAGCACTAGGGCTGGAGGACTGGAGCTGGTGGAAAGGGGGTTTAGTGCAGCAGCTACTCCTCCTGGGGTCCACATAAAACGTACAAATACATGACAAGTATAGAACAGTTATAGACAAGGACATTCAATTCAACAAAAAAAGGGGGTGCAGGTGGGGATGAGGCTGCGGTGGGGTGGGGTTCTGAACCAGCTCTGGAGACGTTCTGAGCCATCTGGAATGCCCATCTGCTGAATGGCATGACAGTCCATTATAATACATCCATAACTCCCAGAGCTGAATAGGTGCTGTATGATTAATTATGTCACTACATTTAAGTATGCACAAAATATATTGTGGTTTAGGGATAAAAGAGGGTATGAACAGACCATACGTTGATTAAAATTGATACAAATGCATAGTATGACTTTACATTTCCAGTTTATTAGCTCTAAGCCTATGAGAAAACAAAGATTACACGATTAAGACATATGACTTGGCCTTTAGAGAGTAATTATAAACTGGGTGGTACAAGCCCTGAATGATGATTGGCTGACAGCCGTGGTATATCAGACCGTATACCACGGGTATGACAAAACATTTATTTTTACTGCTCTAATTATGTTGATAACCAGTTTATAATAGCAATAAGGCACCTCTGGGGTTTGTGATATATGGCCAATATACCACGACTAAGGGCTGTATCCAGGCAATCCACGTTGCACATTTTTTAAGAACAGCCCTTTACCACACCCCCTCAGGCCTTATTGCTTAAACATACCCTTTTGTCTCAATTATTATCCAGGTTCAGCAGGCACTATCACATCCCAGTCCTTAACCCCAACCCAACAATAACCCCTTCCCTTAACATAATCCCAATAGGACATAATTGTGCCTAGGACACCCGTGAGTCAGATTCTGGGACATGAGCATGCTAACTTCTGCAGATAGAGGCTTCTCACATTTTAATTACTATCAGTGGAACATTAGGGTAACCCTGTTTAATATGATAGATATTAAAACATGTAAATTATTTCACATTGATGAATGACTCATGTCTACTCCAATTAAATCATTAATTTCAGTCCATCTTAAAAGAGAAATTCAGTGTATTCGGAAAGTATTCAGACCCCTTGACTTTTTCCACATTTGTTTACGTTACATCCTTATTCTAAAATGTATTAAATAGTTTTTTCGCTCATCAATCTACACACAATACCCCATAATGACAAAGCAAAAACAGGTTAAAGAAATATCACATTTGCATAAGTATTCAGACCCTTTACTCAGGACTTTGTTGAAGCACCTTTGGTGCTAAAGGTGCTTCAACAAAGTACTGAATAAAGGGTCTGAATACTTATGTAAATGTGATATTTCTTTAAGCCCGGATTTGAACCCGATCCAACATCTCTGGGGAGACCTGAAAATAGCTGTGTAGCGACACTCCCCATCCACCCTGACAGAGCTTGAGAGGATCTGCAGAGAAAAATGGGGGAAAACTCTCCAAATACAGGTGTGCCAAACTTGAGGCGTCGTACCCAAGAAGACTCGAGGCTGTAATTTACATGGATCAGGTTCAAATCTGGGCTCTGGCTGGGCCACTTAAGGACATTCAGAGACTTGTCCCGAAGCCACTCCTGCGTTGTCTTTGCTACGTATGTGCTTAGGGTTGTTGTCCTGTTGGAAGGTGAACCTTCATCCTGGGCGCTCTGGAGCAGGTTTACATCAAGGATCTCTCTGTACTTTGCTCCGTTCATCTTTCCCTCGATCCTGACTAGTCTCCCAGTCTCGCCGCTGAAGAATATCCCCACAGCATGATACTGCCACCACCATGCTTCACCATAGGGATGGTGCCAGGTTTCCTCCAGACGTGACGCTTGGCATTTGGGGGCCAAAGAGTTCAATCTTGGTTTCATCAGACCAGTGAATTGCCTTTTGGCAAACTCCAAGCGTGCTGTCATGTGCCTTTTACTGAGGAGTGGCTTCCGTCTGGCCACTCAACCATAAAGGCCTGATTGGTTGAGTGCTGCAGAGAAGGTTGTCTTTCTGTAAGGTTCTCCTATCTCCACAGAGGAACTCTGGAGCTCTGTCAGAGTGACCATCAGGTTCTTGGTCACCTCCCTGACCAAGGCCCTTCTCCCCTGATTGCTCAGTTTTGCTGGGCGGCCAGCTTTAGGAATAGTCTTGGAGGTTCCAAACTTTTTCCATTTAAGAATGATGGAGGCCTCTGTGTTCTTGGGGACCTTCCCCAGATCTGTGCCTCGACTCAATCCTGTCTTGGAGCTCCACGAGCAATTCCTTCGACCTCATGGCTTGGTTTTTGCTCTGACATGCACTGTCAACTGTGGGACCTTATATAGACAGGTGTGTGCCTTTCCAAATCATGTCCAATCAATTGAATTTACCACAGATGGACTCCAATCCAGTTGTAGAAACATCTCAAGGATGATCAATGGAAACAGGATGCACCTGAGCTCAATTTCGAGTCTCATAGCAAAGGGCCTGAATACTTATGTAAATAAGATATGTTTTTTTATTTGTAACACATTTGCAAACATTTCTAAAAACCTGTTTTCACTTTGTTATTATGGGGTATTGTGTGTAGATTGATGAGGATTTTTATTTATTTAATCAATTTTATAATAAGGCTGTAACCAAACAAAATGTAGAAAAAGGGAAGGGGTCTGAATACTTTCTGATTGCACAGTATGTGCTAACACTGCCATTTTGTATTACTCATTCAAATACCCTTATTGAATTGAGAGTACTTAGGTCTATTGGATGTGTGTCTATTTGACCCAGCACCACCAATACCGGGGCACAAATTAAAACAGTGAACTGGAAAGTTTTCTCAAAGGAATCAAAAGGTCAAGTTTAAAGCTGTCGTTGTTGTTGGTTGACTTTGCTAATTTTATCGTTTCTGATTTAATTAGCTATTCTCCTGTATAATGTTCTCCCCTGTGTTTAAACAGTGACCTGCGTGTTGTTTAGTCTTTAGGTGATATATTATTACCTACAAGTGACAACCATCAAAGTGTTCCTTGAGGGGAAAATTGTCATGTTTCTAATTATATTAACACAGATGTCCGCCTAAAGACAACGTCTTTCTCCTTCATGTTCACAGACAATGTGTTTATTTCACACAACATCAAACTTGGGCATTTGGCCAGAAGCCTGCGTTGTCTTTCCTTGAAGATGTTGTGACATATACAATATATATATATATATATATATAGTGATGGCTTGTTTGTCACCTTGCTGTTAAACTTTTGCAATCATAGTATACATAAAATGCTGGGGGAGATATTTTGCACTGTCACCATGTAACATTGCCTAGAAGTCAAGTGTCAGCACTGTTGTCTTTACTTGGGCTCCAAATATATGGGAGATATTTAAAGCCTCACTGGAGCTGAAGTAAGTTGGCATGGCTGTCTTTTTTCAGTGTTTTTTCAAACACCTTAGTGTCAGGTTAAATCTTCTTATGTGCATGCCGTTAATGGGAATGCAGTGTGACAATGTCTGGCACTCTTTTGTTCCATACAGCATATTGGTGGTAACTGAAGGGGGCAGTCAAAACTGCCCTGGCAAAGCTAACCTTCACCACTCATGTATTCCTTCCTTTTTTCTGCAGAATGATCCCTTCCACCAGTAAGACCTTTCTGATCAACGACCTGGCGGCAGGCCGGGAGTATGACCTGTGTGTCCTGGCGGTGTACGACGACGGCATCACCTCTCTGACGGCCACGCGCGTGGTGGGCTGTGTCCAGTTCCACACGGCCAGCGAGGTCAGCCAGTGCCGCTTCATCCACAGCCAGTTTCTGGGCGGCACCATGATAATCATCATTGGCGGCATCATCGTGGCTTCAGTGCTGGTGTTTATCATCATCCTCATGATCCGCTACAAAGCCCACAGCAGCCCAGAGGACAGCAAGGTCAAGGTCAGCTCCAGCATGCACTCCCAGACCAACGGCAGCCAGCACAGACTCCAGCGCTCCACCTCCAAACAGCCTTCTGAGGACAGCCACCAGAGAGAAGCCCAAACAGTGGCAGCCAAGGAGTGCATGGCCCTGGTGCTGAAGGTCGATAGTGACAAGAGGGAGTGGGACACTCCTCTGGCCACCACAGCCATCCTGGAAGTGGAGCTGCCCCCCCTGCTCACGGACAAGGTGAGGAGGACCAGCCTGGACGCCCAGCGCTCTGGATCTGGCCCCCCGTCAGAGGACACACAGACAGAAAGCAGCCTGACGGGCTCCACAATGTCCTTGTGTCTCTTAGGTCCCAACGCCGGCACTAAGGAGGCCCCCAGGCTCAAGGACAAGAAGAGCGCCCTGGCCAACATGGGGTTTAATAATGAGCTGGCACGAACTAGGCACAGGTTCAGCTTTGACGGGGGAGACTACTCCATATTTCAGAGCCACAGTTACCCCCGCAGAGCGCGGACGAGGCGGCACAAGTCTACAAACCAGCTCAACGTGGAGTCCTCGCCGCTCGCTAACCGGAGAGTCACTTTCAGCAGCACTGAATGGATGCTGGAGAGCACAGTGTAAGAGATACAGCCTGGCCTCTCTGGCTCTCTCAAAGACACACACACACACACACACCAACAGTTTGACACATTTACACATCTAACAAATAAAGCTACATGCATACACACACAGACTCAGAGAGTTGCTAGAGAAGAACACAGTCCCCTTTCATCCTGCCTCCCCTCATACTCCCAGAGCGACACAGAGTTGTCGGCCATTTCATTAGTTTCTGCAGCAGTGCCTTATTCTAAAATATGTACGAATGGAGGATGCTGCTCATTGTAGTCATTAACTTTCCTTTCTATCATGGTTTTCCCCCTGTTTCATGGGGAGTGATTCTTTGAGATTTTTTTGTTCTATGACATGCCAAGGGTTGGGGCATTTGTAACTTTTCCTTGTTAAAAAGACCCCACTGTAAAGTGAACAACCAGGTATCCTGTATGTTGATCATCCTTTGGGTTCTTTCAAAGACTTTTGCACACGAAGACACGACGATACGAGAACAAGTATCACACCAGTCTATACAGTAATAAAAAGATTATAGAACTATACACATGCCGATTTCAAACGTTAGCAGAGAGGATGGACCTGAAAAACCTGTGGACTCCTCCATGCTGGTTGGACTGTATGATATTACTAGGTATTGTTCCTGATGTGACTGTATATTAATCGGTATTGTATCTGGCTGGTCTAGATAAAAAACAAAAAAAATACATATAGAAGTATATTAAAAACATTGGTGTATGTGTACTATATAAGTCATATGTCACAACTTTTTACTGAGCATTTGGGTGTTGGCCACAAGTTTTTACATTAAAAACCTGCGTCCTCACACTTCCCCCTATTTAGTATGACAAGGTTTGGACCACTGATCCCTTATGAGAGGGTATTAAATTTTTTGTGTGGGTTAACTGTACCGGTGGTGCACTGTCCTTTTCTTATGGTCATCCTGGATCCTTTCATCAAAATCATGAAAGCTGCTTGCACATGGATCAGTGGGAAGGCCTATATGCATTAAGGCATGTATCTTATCAAATATATATTAAGATATCATATCTTGTGCCTGTTGAGACAAACATGTGGGAGACTTCAAGGGTCTCAAAGGAAGCTGTTGTCAAAGTATACAAACATCAGGTCAGAAACAATGTTGCTTTATATGTCACAAATAAATTATTTATTCTGATGAAGTCAAAAGCAGCCATGAGTCAATCAATCCTCAGGGTGTTATACACTGTTGAGCCACCAGGTGGAGACAACGCACCATAGATAACAGGATATTAGACCCTGTAGGCCTCCTCGCCCTTCCACTAAATAATACATTAATGATCATCACGCTGTACAAGGTTAAGGAAAAAGGCATGAACTTGAAAAGATACCATATAGCAGTGGCCTGCTCTCGACATAAGAATAAAACTATGAAGCTCAAACCTGTTTTAGACGACAGCACCTTTTTCAGCAGGTCTCTTAAAAGTAGTTTATATAGTAATGTTAGAGATTCTCATTCAGTGCTGACCTATTCCATTTTCATGCACATTAAATCTACAGCGAGTACTGTAGAAACTTAACACTAGAGGGAAACCGTACACCATTTATACAATGTTATATGGTTAATGGTACCCAGTTCTGGATGTATTCAACCCAAGGGGCAAATGGAAGCAATATTTCATCAAATTGGATGCATGAAGAGTAAAATTCATGCTCATGAAATAGAAAGGCTATAGGCCTAGAGAAGACTAGTGAATGATAGTCATGTAGATATCCTGTAGTCATAACATGAGATCCATGTGATATGTCCTTCCTGTCTAAAAGTATGGTGTGATAACCAGAGTACATTTTCAGAAAACAACTAAATATGCATTTTATTTTTCAATGTCCCACCTGACATTCTGTTAAATCCCGACTCCCATAAATCATAATTTAAAAAATACATAAATACTGAATTAAAAAATGCAGAAAAGATTGTCACAATTGGTTGGGAAATCTGCATAAAATGTCATCATTTTCCATAGTATAACAGCTAAAGTCGAGCCAGGACACTAACTATGAGACAAGGCTCTACAGTCAATCAGCTTGTCATGAGGTGGAATTAGGTGGCTTTCGTTTAGTCCATATTTGTGCAGTGTCAGCTCACTATCTGAGCACTGCAGCTTGAGCACTGCCAGTACCAGAAGGTGAGGTACTGCTGAATGCCCTTAGGGGAGAACACAGGTTTGTGCTCAGCTGTACACAGAAAGAGAAGTACAGAACAGAAGAGTATTGCAGAGGAAAGTTAAGGGAAGAACAATATGCTTTCCCCTGCCAGTAGGTCTGTTCAAAAGTTGTATTTGTACTTTAGCCAATTCCTCAGTTGTCTTGTTATTGGATAAATCACAAACATGTCTAGCAACTAGCTATGGTGATGCTGTGTTCACAACAAATCTAGTGGGAAACAATGGGCACTAAAGTGGAAGTGGGGTGTAACTGTGAAAGCTTTGCCCACTCACTTTCAGCAACTGAAAGGGGGTTCAGCAGTATGAGGGTACAGGTTACTGGCTGCCAATGGAAAAAGGTTCAATCCTCAGAACTGTCCTCCGATTTGTCCTCTCCTGCTTTCCAGTTTTTCCTCCTCTTCTTGTGTGACTCTGGTCCTGAGTCTCTGTGGGAGTCCATCTATCATTTCCTCCTTCTCTCCTCCTCATCATCATCATCATCATCCTCCTCTGAGCTGCTCTCCTCTCTCTCCCTCTTTTTCCTCTTATGTTTGCTCTTGCTGCTTTTCCTCTTCTGTTCCTGTTTGACATTGTCGCTCGTGTCATTGCTGACTCACCGTCTGACTCACCTGTCCTTCGCTTTTCCTCTTTCTTCTTCTTGGAGGACTTCTTCAGATGTTTTGATTTGGCTGTTTTAAGTCTGGACTTTTACTTTCTCCAATGCCCATTCTGATCATCACCACGGTCTCTCTCCCTGAAAAGACAAATCAGGCATTATAACAATGCAACAGTTATTGTATTGAAGCAAATAGTGAGATTTCTACAACAAAGACGACGCACAGGACATTCTCCAAACACCCCACAGGACCGACATCCCCGGTATTTGCATAAGGAAGCGACGCAGGTACAGAGGACAAAGAGCCGGATGCCTGGTCAGGACCCGGGGAAAGCGACTGGGAAAGCTGCCGTTACCGTCAACACTACTCGCCAACGTGCAATCATTGGACAATAAATTAGATGAGGTACGATCACGAATATCCTACCAACAGGACATCAAAAACCGTAATATCCTACGTTTCACGGAATCGTGGCTGAATGACGACATGGATATTCGGCTAGCGGGATATACGTTGCACCGGCAAGATAGGTAAGACTGGGGGGGGGGGGGGGGGGGGTCGGTCTGTGCATATTTGTAAACAACAGCTGGTGCACGAAATCTAAGGAAGTCTCTAGATTTTGCTCACCTGAAGTACAGTATATTGTGATAAATTGCAAGCCACACTATTTGCCTAGAGAGTTTTCAGCTATACTTTTCATGGCTGTTTATTTACCACCACAGACAGATGCTGGCACTAAGACCGCACTCAGTCAGCTGTATAAGGAAATAAGCAAACCACTCACCCAGAGGCGGCGCTCCTAGTGGCCGGAGACTTTAATGCAGGGAAACTTAAATCAGTTCTACCAAATTTCTATCAACATGTTAAATGTGCAACCAGAGGGAAGAAAATTCTAGATCACCTGTACTCCACACACAGAGATGCGTACAAAGCTCTCCCTCGCCCTCCATTTGGTAAATCGGACCACAACTCTATCCTCCTGATTCCTGCTTACAAGCAAAAATTAAAGCAGGAAGCACCAGTAACTCGGTCTATAAAAAACTGGTGAGATGAAGCAGATGCTAAACTACAGGACTGTTTTGCTATCACAGACTGGAATATGTTCCGGGATTCTTCTGATGGCATTGAGGAGTACACCACATCAGTCATTGGCTTTATCAATAAGTGCATCGAGGACATCATCCCCACAGCGACTGTACGTACATATCCCAACCAGAAGCCATGGATTACAAGAAACATTCACACTGAGCTAAAGGGTAGAGCTGCCGCTTTCAAGGTGCAGGACTCTAACCTGGAAGCTCACAAGAAATCCTGCTATGCCCTGCAACGAACCATCAAACAGGCAAAGCGTCAATACAGGGCTAAGATTGAATCATACTACACCGGCTCCGACGCTCGTCTTATGTAGCAGGGCTTGCAAACTATTACAGACTACAAAGGGAAGCACAGCTGCGAGCTGCCCAGTGACACGAGCCTACCAGACGAGCTAAATCACTTCTTTATTCGCTTCGAGGCAAGCAACACTGAGGCATGCATGAGAGCATCAGCTGTTCCGGATGACTGTGTAATCACGCTCTCCATAGCCAACGTGAATAAGACGTTTAAACAGGTACACAAGGCTGCGGGGCCAGACGGATTACCAGGACGTGTGCTCCGGGCATTTGCTGACCAACTGGCAGGTGTCTTCACTGACATTTTCAACATGTCCCTGATTGAGTCTGTAATACCAACATGTTTCAAGCAGACCACCATAGTCCCTGTGCCCAAGAACACAAAGGCATCCTGCCTAAATGACTATAGACCCGTAGCACTCACATCCGTAGTCATGAAGTGCTTTGAAAGGTTGGTAATGGCTCACATCAACACCATTATCCCAGAAACCCTAGACCCACTCCAATTTGCATACCGCTCAAACAGATCCACAGATGATGCAATCTCTATTGCACTCCACACTGCCCTTTCCCACCTGGACAAAAGGAACACCTATGTGAGAATGCTGTTCATTGACTACAGCTCAGCGTTCAACACCATAGTACCCTCAAAGCTCATCACTTAGCTAAGGATCCTGGGACTAAACACCTCCCTCTGCAACTGGATCCTGGACTTCCTGACGGGCCGCTCGCAGGTGGTGAAGGTAGGTAGCAACACATCTGCCATGCTGATCCTCAACACTGGAGCTCCCCAGGGGTGCGTGCTCAGTCCCTTCCTGTTCTCCCTGTTCACCCACGACTGCATGGCCAGGTACAACTCCAACACCATCATTGAGTTTGCAGACGACAACAGTGGTAGGCCTGATCACAGACAACGACGAGACAGCCTATAGGGAGGAGGTCAGAGACCTGGCCGTGTGGAGCCAGAATAACAACCTATCCCTCAACGTAGCCAAGACTAAGGAGATGATTGTGGACTACAGGAAAAGGAGGACCGAGCACGCCCCCATACTCATCGACGGGGCTGCAGTGGAGCAGGTTGAGAGCTTCAAGTTCCTCGGTGCCCACATCAACAACAAACTAGAATGGTCCAAACACACCAAGACAGTCGTGAAGAGGGCACGACAAAGCCTATTCCCCCACGGGAAACTAAAAAGATTTGTCATGGGTCCTGAGATCCTCAAAAGGTTCTACAGCTGTAACATCAAGAGCATCCTGACTGGTTGCATCACTGCCTGGTACGGCAATTGCTCGGCCTCTGACCGCAAGGCATTACAGAGGGTAGTGCGTACGGCCCAGTACATCACTGCGGCTAAGCTGCCTGCCATCCAGGACCTCTACACCAGGCGGTGTCAGAGGAAGGCCCTAAAAATTGTCAAAGACCCCAGCCACCCTAGTCATAGACTGTTATCTCTACTACCGCATGGCAAGCGGTACCGGAGTGCCAAGTCTAGGACAAAAATGCTTCTCAACAGTTTTTACCCCCAAGCCATAAGACTCCTGAACAGGTAATCAAATGGCTACCCGGACTATTTGCATTGTGTGCCCCCCCCCCCCCCCAAACCCTCTTTTTACGCTGCTGCTACTGTCTGTTTATCATATACGCAGTCACTTTAACTATACATTCATGTACATACTACCTCAATTGGGCCGACCAACCAGTGCTCCCGCACATTGGCTAACCGGGCTATCTGCATTGTGTCCCGCCACCCACCAACCCCTCTTTTACACTACTGCTACTCTCGGTTCATCATATATGCATAGTCACTTTAACCATATCTACATGTACATACTACCTCAATCAGCCTGACTAACCGGTGTCTGTATGTAGCCTCGCTACTTTTATAGCCTCGCTACTTACTGTATATAGCCTGTCTTTTTACTGGTGTTTGATTTCTTATCTTACACCCAACACCTTTTTTGCACTACTGGTTAGAGCCTGTAAGTAAGCATTTCACTGTAAGGTGTACACCTGTTGTATTCGGCGTACGTGACAAATAAACTTTGATTTGATCCTTACTACAGCTACTACAGTTATGAGACATGGTATTTCATGTTAATGCAGTTAATTTCTTTCCAGTCACTTTTAAACTCCTCTGGGTATAGCTCCTTAAAACCGCTGTGTCGCCATCTGTAGAGGAAACATGCACAGTACCAATGAGATTCACCTTTCATAGCATGTCGCCGTTTGTCAACTCAAACTTATGAACTCACAAGGCTATAATACTAGAGTTGTAAACAGAAAAAGATGCACCTGTCTGGATCATTGGCCTCAAAGTCATAGTCTCTTGGTCCAGTAGCGTGCCTCCCTCTTGTCCTGGCTGGAAACGTGTTCTCTTCTCCCAGTCTGTCTACAGACCCATCCTCCACACGATCACAGTCCATGTGACTCCTGAGCAATAGACAACATGGGTGAACTCTAATTCTGATGTCTGTCAACCTGTTCCATATAACACGCTTCTAAGCTACTGTAAGGCTGCATCCCGATTCTCCACCCTTCTATCAAAACGTGCACTTGCACACTTCCCATCATGAATCTAAAAATGGTGGAAACTGCCTCCAACAAATGACTACACAAATACATTGCTTTTATATCCATGACGGGAAATAAGTGCACACTTTGGGAAAAGGGTGGGGAATTGGGACAACCTAAGATAGCTAGCTATCACCGGCTGATATATCAGGCTAACACTAACGCTATGTACCGTCTGAGACAACGCAATGTCATTATTTGGAAAGGCTCCTCTCAGGACCTCTACACTCTCACCTTGTTGTGGGCATCTGTGTGACGAATAACATTTCGCAGCAGCACCTTGCCCATCGGCACCCTGGACATGATGATACCTGAGAAGAGAAAAGATATAAGGTACTGTACACACAACACTGTGAATTACATTGGCAGCAACATACTGGGGTTGGAGTCACAATACAAACAGGTCAGGACAAGTGCATTGGAGAATGTATTCTGTTTCAAATTCCCCCATCATAATGACCAACCATCCTGCCAACCAGAACAATACGTTGAAATGGAATAGTATTTCACTTCCCACGGACTGTTTTTGTGCTCCGAATACTATTGAAAGCAACTCTAGTATTAGCACAATATTGGACTAAAGGTGCCTAATGTTGTTCCTTAGTCCAGTGACCTTACATGTTCTGTTTAATGGGGGAATTGCCACTGGAAGCCAAAACAGCCAAATACTCAATCTAAACATTAATCAATTGCGGTATGATTCTAGAAACATAAATCATTGTACTTTCATATCACATCAAAATAATTTTACAAACATAAAAATACACACTTACTCAGCAGTGGAGGCTGCTGAGGGGAGGACGGCTCATAATCATGTGTGAAACGGAGGGAATGGCATCAAACAAGTTTGACGTATTTGATAATATTCCACACCACCCATTACCAATTAAGGTGCCACCAACCTACTGTGCTGCACTGTCTTAACACTGGTACAGCAGACAGTACTTTTCTGTGACAACACGTTTGTTGCGTCTGTCTTCCGTTTACACACAGGTGTTCAGAGACGCAGATAGCTAATTAGTACAGGTAGTCCACGCTTCCGTATGTTTTCTGCGAACAAGCTCTGTAAAATGGAAATATGACCGCGTAGGAGCCCAAACCAGCTGAGCATCAATTTATCCTTATTTTAATAAATATATATTTAATCACCAATAGGAAAGGTCCTTATGCTTCCAAAACCGTACAGCAAGCGATGCGTATTAATGTTCAGACAAAACTCCCCCTACGTCCAATGATTTATGTGTAATTTAATGGAAGGGCATGATCAAGGGCTACGCTAGTGTATCTACACCCGCGTTGCTAAAAGCACATACTAGCTATGAAGCTACAGCTGGTTCGCGTTAACGGGTAGTTTTATCAACAGGAGCTTTGCTAGATGAGAATTCAAATCCAGATATTAATCCTATGACGCTCATTCCAACCCTGATTAAATATTTATTAATCAGAATTACCGTTTGATCTTTAACGTTTACTAATAAAAACACACAACAGTCTGTCCATGGCGTATAGCGGAAGAAGCACACGCGTAATACCCTTCTGCATAATCCCGCCCATGTGGGGGTTGTTGCGTCACAGGACGACTAGGACGCTGATTGGCCATGTGTCTGTCAATCATTGGTGGGGGGGTCCTAAGAGGTGGTGGATGTGGTGATTGAGAAACTGCACAAATTCACTCTTTGTGAGCCAGTTGTTCTTACTTGATAATTCTAGTCAAATGGTTATTAAAGGCCAAGCTACATGGCATCTCACTAGCCACTATCCACATCACAGCTAGGTCTTTATGGCCGATATCATCATAGGTACAAAAGGCTTCTTAACAGCTTCTAACCCCAAGCCATAAGACTCCTGAACAGCTAATGAAATGGCTACCTGGACTATTTGCATTGACCCACCCCCATTTTTATGGTGCTGCTACTCTCTGGTTATTATCTATGCATAGTCACTTTCCCTCTACCTACATGTACATATTACCTCGACTAAACTGTGCCCCCGCACATTGACTCTGTACCGGTACGCCCTGTATATAGCCTCGCTACTGTTATTTTATTGTTGCTCTTTAATTATTTGTTATTTTCCTATTTTCTACTTCAGTTTATTTTAGTAAATACTTTCTTAACACTTATTTTTCTTAACTGCATTGTTGGTTAAGGCCTTGTAAGTAAGCATTTCACTGTAAGGTCTACTACACCTGTTGTATTTGGCGAATGTGACAAATAAAATGTGATTTAATCTGAATAAAATGCAATGATTACCTGTAGTAGTTATGTAGCCTATTTTGATTGACTATATTTCTAACAATAACCTATTTCCTAATTAGCACAGAATGTTTGGCACACAATGATACAGAAGGCCTATCAATAACTTTTAAGTGTAGGCTCTAGGCACCATTGAGACTGTTGCACTACTGTTGTGTATAGAAGCAGGATTCACTTTTCAAACTGTTATGGACACAATATAAAACAGATAGCAATGAGCTGTGTTTGAGAAACAAGTCATTGTTGACTGATGCAAGATATGGGTTTTATAACAACAACAGATAGTTTTGTCAAGGGATGTGCCCTGTTCCCCCTCAGGAGGCTTAAAAGATTTGGCATGGGCCCACAGATCATCAAAAAGTTCTACAGCTGCACCATTGAGCCATAAGACTTCTAAACAAGACTGCTAAATAGCTAATCAAATGGCTACCCGGACTACCTGCATTTACCCTTTTTTTGCAATAACTCTATGCACACACTGGACTCTACCCACACACACAAATACTTACACTGACACCCCAACACACACACACACACACACACTACATATGCCCACACACACACACATAGCATGCACACAAATGCATACTGACGCCACACACACAAACACACACACACACACACACACACACACACACACACACACACACACACACACACACACACACACACACACACACACACACACACTCACTCACTAACTCACTCACTCACACACACGTTCACACTAGCTATCTCAATTACTTCGTACCCCTGCACATTGACTCGGTACTGGTACTCCCTGTATATAGCCATGTTATTACCTGGTACTCCCTGTATATAGCCATGTTATAACCTGGTACTCCCTGTATGTAGCCATGTTATTACCTGGTACTCCCTGTATATAGCCATGTTATTACCTGGTACTCCCTGTATGTAGCCATGTTATTACCTGGTACTCCCTGTATGTAGCCATGTTATTACCTGGTACTCCCTGTATGTAGCCATGTTATTACCTGGTACTCCCTGTATGTAGCCATGTTATTACCTGGTACTCCCTGTATGTAGCCATGTTATTACCTGGTACTCCCTGTATGTAGCCATGTTATTACCTGGTACTCCCTGTATGTAGCCATGTTATTACCTCGTACTCCCTGTATGTAGCCATGTTATTACCTGGTACTTCCTATATATATAGCCATGTTATTTTTACTCGTCATTGTTATTTGTTATTAACTGTGTATTTATTCCTTGTGTCAATATTTCTATTTTCTATTATAACTTTAACTCTGCATTGTTGGAAAAGGACCCGTAAGTAAGCATTTCACTCTGTTGTTTACGAAGCATGTGACAAATAAAAATGTGATTTGATTTAATGGGGCAAATATGATACTTAGTGTTAGTTACAAGAACAACTCAATCCCTTTCCCCTGCTGATGCTGCTAGGCCCCAAAAGAGTAAACACGTATCATTAGCATTCCATGTCAACAAAGCCTTTTGTCTTCATTGCCTCCCTTATTCAAACCAAGATGATCCAAATTTCCCACAGTTTTGGTCAGGCTGATAATACTGTGTTGTGCAGGTGCTATATCTGTCTCCAATCAACAAAAAATGCATTTAAACTCAGGTTGTGAGTATTTGATTTAATAGAATACGGATGCTTATTTATCCAAATCATATAGTTCATGTCACATGCTATGATTATAGCTTTAAAATATTATTATCCGTGCTTAATAAGCATTATATGTCCCAGTGTCCTCGATCTGGTTGTTCGAGGTACTCACTCTAAGATAATATATCATTACCCACTCACACATGCTTCAACTTGTTTGACGTGGCTCCATGCAAACCTGTGATTTAGAATCAGCCAAAAATGGTTCAGTTGGAAACCACACACCACACAGTGTTAGCCTAGAATATACTGTAGATTAACAGCCCAATGTAAAGGAGATATGTCCCATTTCAGCTACAGTAGCAGCACATACAAACCCCCTCCTCTAGTGAGAGGGGAAGAGTGTGGGAGGGGAGGTATGAAAGAGAGTGTGGGAGGGGGAGGGTAAACACTCCGACAGAGTTATGTCTGATAGCCTTGCTGCTCACTGAAAGAACAAGGGACAGAGAAAAAAGTCTGTGCGGCTAAGCACTAGAAATACTGTGAGGCGGAGGAAGGAAGATATAGCGTGAGGGTGAGAGAAAAAAATAGAGAAAATATATGGAGGAGAGCTCAGCCACAAGGGGAGTGTGTTCTGAAAAACCAGGCAGAATTCAGCCGCTGGTGAGCCTGAACACCAATCCTCTCCCTTCTGCCACAGGCTGGGAGGGATTGAGACAGGATTTCCATTGGGTTCTTCCAGGGAGTGATTTATAGAAGAGTCCATGGCTGTTGATTAGGATTTGTAGCTTTATGTAGGGAATACGCTGGAGAGGATTTGAGTACGCTGTTCGCTGTTATTGCAAATTGCACACAGTAGTGTCTGCGACGTGGAGGCTAAGTCTGCTGGTTAGTGTTGGCAGTGCTGCTCCCACCTCTGCTGCTGGGGTTGTTTGGGGGCTATGTTTCTGACTGACTAGGGCAGCATCACCCACATGCAGGGCAGAGGCTGAATGGGAGGTAAAGAGTGCAACTAACCAGCATGGGAGCCAAACAGATGAAATGGTAAGAGTTGGATTTCACAAATGATTTGCATTATCTCTTGATTTACACAACATAACTGTCTCTCTCCTTCTCGTTGTTACAATCAGCGGTTGTAATATATAAATGCAGTGTTTGTTCATTGACCAGTGCCTCTACATGTGCCTTGACAGTATGGTGCTACCTTTACAGTGACGGGAGTGGTTATGACACCTCGATACAGTGCAAGCACTATGTAATTTAGAAGATGTCATTTATTTGTCTAATCAATATTATCCTATGTTCCTACAATATATATTTCTGATACACGTGTTAGAGAAACGAATCATAGTGTGATAGCTCGTAGAAATGGAGTAGTTCACATAATTTTCGGCTTTTGTCTGAATGTAGGTGTGGGTGTGCCTCTCTGGTATGGATACTGTGCGTCCGTGTATTTGTTTGTCTGGAAGAGAATCTATAGTCTATGTGAGCTGAATGAGTGATATTGCCTAGCAACGGCTAACTACAGTGTTTGGCATTGCTGTGATTTCCATTTGCAGATCGGCTTACATCTCAGATTTACTTTGATCAGACTGATTAGCATCACACTGTATATGGGCATGTCCAATCTCACATGGTGTTTTAGTGTTATACAGTATTTAGTTCCAGAGATTAGGATAATTTATGTTTAATATTTGCCCACCATAGTGGAGGTTTTATTTACATTTACATTTAAGTCATTTAGCAGACGCTCTTATCCAGAGCGACTTACAAATTGGAAAGTTCATACATATTCATCCTGGTCCCCCCGTGGGGAATGAACCCACAACCCTGGCGTTGCAAGCGCCATGCTCTACCAACTGAGCCACACGGGACCGTGTCATTTATCAATGCAAATGCTCGAACGGCAGAGTCGATTTCCGCGCTTATAAACCCAGGGTCGTTACAATACAATCAACCAACCCAAAATATATTTACAGTAAATACACAAATTACATTATACTGTAAAATAGGCCACAGGTGCATGTGATCCTCTTTCAGATATACAATTGAAAAGTTAAATCAATGCTCATTCAGTTAAATTGAAGACAGATTTGAATTAAAACATGTTATTTCAAGAAGATTTACTTTATTTGATATAAAGGGATTAAAAAAGACATTCAAAGGCTAATCTCTTGCTAATCTAGGTATCTCTACTGTATGTTGTTGTTTCAGTTGGCACAACAGATCAGCAGGGTACATCTTTTAAGGGAACCCCCAGAAAGTAGAATATGTAGCGATAAAACTACCCAGGACAAAGGAAGGGCGGTGCCACGATGAGAGATTTACACAGAACATTGGTTGGCATGTCCTTCATACTTATTTGCCTGTAGTTCTTATTACAAGGTTATTTGAAATGATTTGCAGTGTTTATCAATGGGGAGTACTTAGGCATAACCACTTCAGTAGAATCAGATAAGATGGCCACCAGACCACAGAGGCTCTGTTTATGTAACCTACTGTCCCTGTTTCTCAGCAGCTCAGTAGAATCAACAAAGTAGGCCTCTTATGACAGAAAATGTCCCAAACTTCCTGAATATGATATCTAAATGGTATATAACCTAATTGTCACAACTCTATTGAAGTCATCATACTGTATCTACCATACATCCCTACCAACTCAATTACATATCAATCCAAGCAAGCATCATATGGTACCTGCCTCCACATACAGTATTAATCATTTACAGCTGAGGCACAGTAAGAGAGCACATACAGACTCTCCTGTGGCCCAATTAACCCTAATTAATCTCCCTCTGTTCACAGTGTTAGTGAATGGATAAAGGGTGGATAAAGGGTAATTCCATGGTAACAGAGTGATGCTGAGACTCAGATGTTTCACTTTAAAATGTATGTCAAACAAAAACCAGTGATTGCAAAGTTAACAAACCATATAACTATATGCACAAGGACTACTTTTAACAATTTCCACTGAACATTTTATAAAAACACATTTACTTGAAGAACAGTGCAGATGCAAAGTTTGGGAACAGAATGACGGTACAAACATTCATTCTGTTCTTCAAGTAAATGTGTTTTTTATATATATATTTTCGGTAGACATTTTTAAAAGTAGTCCTTATGCATAGAGTTGTATGGTTTGTTTAAAGAAGACGGATGCCATCCTAACTACATTAAACCAGACATTAATCTCACAGACTGTAATGTGAGTCTAATTACTCATGTCAATTACGCTTCACACTAATTAACATATGGTTACATAAATGCAATCCATCATAATCCACCCATCTTGCCTTTTTCTGTAGAAAGATTTGAACATAGTCTCTCTCCCCTTTTCAACATGTAATGCCTAAGGGTTTTCGGTTTAATAGTGGCAGAAACTGGCAACAATTATAAAATACAAATGCAAATGCTCGAACGGCAGAGTCGATTTCCGCGCTTATAAACCCAGGGTCGTTACAATACAATCAATTACAAAATATCCTAAAAACCAATGTATCAAAATAACATACATAATACTTTTGCAAAGTATTGTATTGAATTAAAATACAAGTATCTTGTATTTTCAAATACAAAATAAATTTGCAAGTACACCCCTAACATTTTCAGTAATGGTAACAAAAGCTTTTTACATGCTATGACTGTGATAATGTGGTTGTTTCTACTATGGTTGAATGCACTGACTAAGTTGCTATCGATGCTAAATAACAAATGCTAATGTAGATGTAAAAATAAACACTTTATCACGACTCAGGATATGACCCAGATGCAGACACAGGAGGCGGATAGTACAGATCTCAGATGATTTATTATAAACACGGGTCAGGCAAAGGGCAGGTCGAGGGCAGGCAGGGGTTCGTGATCAGGTCAGAGTCAGGCATGTACAGGATGGCAGGCGGGCTCGGGGTCAGGGCAGGCAGAATAGTCAGAACCCAGAAAACAGAACTTGAACAAAAGGAAGACGGGAAAGCACGCTGGTAAGACCTGACGAACTGGCAACAGACGACATGAGAACACATGTATAAATACACAGGGGATAATGGGAAGATGGGCGACACCTGGAGGGGGGTGGAGACAAGCACAAAAACAGGTGAAACATATCAGGGTGTGACACACTTGCACAGCATGCTAGATATTATTATTCTCATGAGCTCCACCTCCGAACGAGACCAAATTTGAATAAAAATGTGAATGACTGTAGAGATAGGCAAAGATACATTGAAATGTATCTTGTTATAAAATACCCTAAAGAATGTATGAAAATAAAATAAGAAATACTATTATCAACAATACAGAAAAGTCAGTCAAAAAATACATTTAAAGTAGGCAAAATAAACCACAAAAGGAATCATAGACAGACTATTTCAGTCAAATGTCCTGTGCAGTTGTAAATCAAACAAATACATGTGTGAACACAACGTTTTTGAAATTTCAACTTATTTTTTAAGAAATAGGCTCTATATAATTGTCTATCAGGACTGTTGAAAAGTATTTTGATAATACAAAATGCAGCTCTCTGAAGTATCTTGTTAGAAAATACATTGGACTGTTTATTTCTTTTATTTAACCAGGAAGGGCTCATTGAGATTTAAAATGTATTTTTCAAGAGCGTCCTGGCCAAGATAGGCAGCACCAAGTCATTAGAAAAATTACAGACAAACAACATGAAAAACTACAAGTAATTAGTAAAAAACATAGAATTCACAAGAGTATAACAAAAATCAAAAACAGCAAATTAAAAACATTGACAGGTCAGGGAATCAGCCTCAAGATCATTCATCAGTGATTTAAAAATACCAATCGGGACAAGTTCTTCCAGTTTAAAAGTATTTTATAAGGTGTTCCAAGACGATGGCGCAGAGTACATAAAAGCCCTTTTACCAAATTCAGTTCGGACATTTGGAACAGTTAGCAGGATAAAGTCCAGCGAACGAAGAGAGTACCCACCACATTTCTGAACAATAAAAATGCCAGAATAAAAAGGTAGTAAACCCAAAATGGCTTTATAAATAAAAGTATACCAGTGACTGAGCCTACGAGTGACTAGAGAAGGCCAGCCAACCCTGGTATACAAAGTGCAGTGGTGCGTAAGGGTTTTGCAGACTGTAGTCTAGGCCAGTGAAATACAAATGAAAAAATATGCAAAATACATTTCAAATACATGTAACAGAAATACTGCACATCTCCGAATGGTGGTCTATTTGGTCCACACAGACAGAAGCATGGTTGTTTTCCCACAGATATGAAGAAAAGGATCACGGAATCCCCCCTCTGGGAGCCATATCTAATGCCTGGGGTTATAGACCACATGTGGCTGGATCCCATTTCTAAAAAACAAATGAGGGAACATGACAAGAGGCCCAGACCTCAGGGTGCTTGGAATGTACTCAGAACAGACAAAGATCATCATAACATACAGACTGAGTACATAACAGACTCAGTACATCCTGAAAGAGGAAATCATCCTCTCAGAGACATTGAAATCATTGTCAGTTTTGAACTGATGTCTCCGGAGGAAAAAACAATCCTAAGAATGCGTTGTTACAAAAACTAAAACAGCATGTTTCTAAATCCCGCCCCTATCTGACTGTTTGAAAAAGGAAATAGTTGTTTGACTCAAATGTGTCCCATTTGTCTGAAGTTGCCTGTAAAGTGCATTTTAATTTAAGTAAAACTTAATATTTTGGACAGTCACTTATGTTTGTGTCAATTAAGTTGAATGAATGAATTAATGAATGAACAAACAAATTCCATCTCTGTGTTTACTTACACCCCCCTCCGTATTCGAAGGCCCCAAAAATTGCTGCTACTCTCTGTTTATTATCTATGCATTGTCACTTTACCACTACCTACATTAACATATTATCTCAATTACCTCGACTAACCGGTGCTCCCGCACATTGACTCTGTACCGGTACCCCCTGTATATAGCCTCGCTAATGTTATTTTATTGTTGCACAATTATGTTATTTTTCTTATTTTTCTATTTTACTTCAGTTTATTTTAGTAAATACTTTCTTAACACTTATTTTTCTTAAAACTGCATTGTTGGTTTTAAGGACTTGTAAGTAAGCATTTCACTGTAAGGTCTACACCTGCTATATTCGGCGATAACATTTGATTTGATTGATTGATGGACAGTGAAGCTAACACTTTTAATTTGGCTCTATATTCCAGCATTTTGGGCCACTATTTGGTCACTATACAGAATGTCATCTCTTATTTGAGTGTATTTTAAAACAACATGTCTGTTGCATGTGAAACATTTGATCTCAAATCCAAAATGCTGGAGTATAGAGCCATATTAAAAGTTTTAGCTTCACTGTCCAAATAAATACAGAGGGAGTGTATGTTCACAGTGTATCATTCTGTTGAAATATTGCTTAGTCTAGATGGCATTTACAGTATGTACAGTATATGTAATTTCAAGAAGAATGTCTTCCATGAATATGTATTTATTATATTTTATTTGGCTCAGCAGCAAACAAACTCCTTATTCCTGTCTTTTCTCACCATCTGTTGCAGCCTCAGTTCAGCCAGCCCTGCACACTCCCCTAAAGAAGAGTACATCATCGCTCAGTCCACAGACACTCCTAAAGGAGTATTTATCTCAGCTCAATCTGAAGACCACGCCGAGCCTGGAGATGACAAATCAGAGTTGACGGAAAGGAAATCTGATACAGGTTGGCTGCACATTAATTTGCTCATTCCTGAAATCTGTTTCCATTTGATTTATCTGCTACAGAAATGACGTTTTATCATGCCCCGTCTGTTTCTGTCTGTCTCTGTCTATTTGTCCATCCGTCCATCTGTCTGTCCATGCCTCCATCTCTCCCTCTGTCTGTTTGTCCGGCTGTCCGTCTGTGTGTCTGTGCCCTCCAGAAGAGGTGTCTCTCTGTGGCCTGTGTCCGACCTCGGGGCATAGTGGGCCAGAGGAGGAGAGATCATGGGACGAGCAGCTGGAGTGTCACCAGGAGCAGCTGGAAAAGGAGATGCAGGAGGCCAGGAGGATGGTGTTCCGCCTGCAGGTAACTAAAGGCTCCTCACACACACACATACGCACTCACACATGCATGCACTCGCACACACCTACACACACACACACACACACACACCAAGGATATTGTAGTAAACTAAAACAAAAACAATTTAGTAAACTGAAATAAAATAATTAACAAACCTGTTTCAAAAACTAAAACTATACTGAAACTATTGTATTTGACTCCAAAACAAACTAAAATAAGTAATAAATAAAAACCATCATGAATTACAGTGCATTCGGGAAGTATTCAGACCTCTTGACCATTTCCACATTTTGTTAAGTTACAGCCTTATTCTAAAATGTATTAAATAGTTTCCCCCCCCTCATCAATATACACACAATACACCCATAATGACAAAGCAAAAACTGTTTTTTAGAATTGTTTGCCAATGTATTACAAATAAAAAAACTGAAATATCACATTTACATAAGTATTCAGACCCTTCACTCAGTACTTTGTTGAAGCAACTTTGGCAGCGATTACAGCCTTGAGTCTTCTTGGGTATAAAGCTATAAGCTTGGCACAACTGTATTTGGGGAGTTTCTCCCATTCTTCTCTGCAGATCTCTCAAGCTCTGTCAGGTTGGATGTGGAGCGTCGCTGCACAGCTATTTTCCGGTCTCCAGAGATGTTCGATCGGGTTCAAGTCCTGGCTCTGGCTGTGCCACTCAATGTCATTCAGAGACTTGTCCCGAAGCCACTCCTGCGTTGTCTTGGCTGTGTGCTTAGGGTCGTTGTCCTGTTGGAAGGTGAACCTTCGCCCCAGTCTGAGGTCTTGAGCGCTCTGGAGCATGTTTTCATCAAGGATCTCTCTGTACTTTGCTCTGTTAATCTTTCCCTCGATCCTGACTTATCACCCAGTCCCTACTGCTGAAAAACATCCCCACAGCATGATGCTGCCACCACCATGCTTCACCGTAGGGATGGTGCCAGGTTTCCACCAGATGTGACATGTGGCATTCAGGCCAAAGAGTTCAATCTTGGTTTCATCAGACCAGAGAATCTTGTTTATCATGGTCTGAGAGTCCTTAAGATGCCTTTTGGCAAACTCCAAGCGTGCTGTGCCTTTTACTGAGGAGTGGCTTCTCTCTGGCCACTTTACCATAAAAGGCCTAATTGGTGGAGTGCTGCAGAGATGGTTGTCCTTCTGAAAGGTTCTCCTATCTCCACAGAGGAACTCTGGGGCTCTGTCAGAGTGACCATCAGGTTCTTGGTCACCTCCCTGACCAAGGCCCTTCTCCCCCGATTGCTCAATTTCATCGGGCGGCCAGCTGTAGGAAGTCATGGTGGTTCAAAACTTCTTCCATTTAAGAATGATGGAGGCCACTGTGTTCTTGGGGACCTTCAATGCTGCAGAATTCTTTTGGTACCCTACCCCAGATCTGTGCCTCGACACAATCCTGTCTCGGAGCTCTACGTACAATTCCTTCGACCTCATGGCTTGCTTTTTGCTCTGACAAGCACTGTCAACTGTGGGACCTTATATAGACAGGTGTGTGCCTTTCCAAATCATGTCCAATCAATTGAATTTACCACAGGTGGACTCAAATCAAGTTGTAGAATAATCTCAAGGATAATCAATGGAAACAGGATGCACCTGAGCTCAATTTCAAGTCTCATAGCAAAGGGCCTGAATACTTATGCAAATAAGTATTCAAAAAAACTGTTTTCGCTTTGTCATTATGTGGTATTATGTGTAGATTGATGATTGAAGAGGGAAAACATGTATTTAATCAATTTTAGAATAAGGCTGTAATGTAACAAAATGTGGAAAAAGTCAAGTGGTCTGAATACTATCCGAATGCACTGTATGTTCAGTTTTAGTTTTGGGGGGGACAAAAATCGAATGGGTTTTACAAGCTTTTTTTTCTAATGGGGTTTTCAAGCTTCTGAATCTGGTGGGTTAGACATTTACTTAATAATTTAAAGATAGACTCAGTGAGATGACTTTGCCACGAGCAGCACCATAGATATTTGGCGCGTTTGAGTGGTAAGGCTAAAGCAACCGACTGTAGACGAAAGTCGAGGAGTGATCAGTGCATCTGATAAGAAGCAGGCGCTCCTGGTTGTTGCAGAAATTGACCCACTACTACTGTTTACTTGGTGAATCTACGTCATCTCGCTGAGTCTACCTTTAAACCTATCCTAACCTATGACCTGACCCAGCACCTTATGCATTACTGCCCCACAGGGTCAAGAAGTGACCTCCCAAAAAACACAAACACTTTGCAACACATAAATGGCTCCTAGCCTCCCACGCATAGGCTTCGTTCTGTCCCTAACACTAAAACGAAATAATATAAAAACATAGAAATGTTTTTATGAAACTTAAACTAAATACAAATGAGTAAAATGGAACTGAAAACTAACTGAAACTAAACTGATTTCAAATGAAAATGTTTAACCTAATAGAAAAAACTAATATAAAAACACAAAACTATAATAACCTTAACACACACACACACTCTACAGATACACACAGATAGATACACTGTCAGACATACAAACATAGCTTTATGTGAACATCTTTAGTATGTCTAAGATGTATCCCTCCAAGACTCCAGTTAAGGTAAGTATACAATGAGATTGTGATCATCCAAACATAATCTGGTATCAAGGAGCTGAGTGCTCTTAATCTAGCACAATCTAATCTATCCTGTCAGGTATAAAAATCACCCCCCACCTCTACCCCACCCTGCCCAACTGAGGATGATCACATGAAAGTGTTCTGCACATGTCCAAGCCTAGCATTTGCTCTATGTTCACTGTCCAGTTCAGGTTGGCAGCCTTGTGGTGTATGTGAGGTCGTACGTCCATATCGGTGTGTGTGTGTGTGTGGTCATGTGTTCAACAGGCTTTATTTCTCTCTGGTATGTGTTTATACTGTAAAATGTATTCTGGGTGTGTAGGCTTTATCTTATGTGTACAGTATGTGTCCATCCCTCTCTTCTCTCTCCAGGCTCTACTGCTGCACGGCTCTCTCCCTGAGGACGAGCAGGATGTCTCCATGGGCTTCGGGGATAGCAGAGCTAACTCTGAGCAGCAGCTGGTACTGTGTCCACCCCCATCCTCTCTCTACATTCACTTTAGATAGTATGGCATGTTCAGCCACTCTGTGATGTAGCAGTGTCAGACCCTGGCATACTATAATGTTTTCACTGTCACTCTAGAGTCCAGAAAAGACGCAGATACTGTAGAAGTGTGAATGAGTCTGTTATCTGCTTAGCCTGCTTTCATGCCAGGCCACTGTCTCTATAAGCTCTGGCATTTCTCTATTTCCCATAATGCCGCTCATCCCCTCGCTTTGAAGGTTCTAATCCGCAGTCGTCTGGACCAAAGCATGGAGGAGGCTCTTGATCTGAAGGTACAGTAAGTAAAAGTAATTGGGCTTAATGTGGATGAGCTGCCATAAGAGCACATACCCTAATGAAATGTCTCTGATTCTGTCTGTCTTTCTGTCATCTCAGAGGGAGCTTCTGAGGCACAAGCAGGAGGCACGCCACCTTCAGGCCATTAAGGTAAAACCTGCCAGTCAAACCCTTCAGTTTGTTTGGATTGTTACTTATACATAGATTGGTGGTTTTTATTCAGTTCTCATGCCAGCTCTGGGTAGAGAAACAGACCCTTTTAGCCTCCACTGTTCCTTTACAGAAGAGTTGTGTGCTCTCTTTAAGGCTTCATAATGATCCATATTATTGGGTCCTTACTCTTTGGTAGGCAAGCCGGCCTCTCTAGCGTTGTCTTTGATCTGCCTTTCCTCATTAGGATGCTCTTCAGCAGCGTATGTCTGTACAGGAGGCTGCGGTGCTGCAGCTGAAGCAGGAGCTACTGAGGTGCAGTATGGACAAAGAGCAATTGGAGGGGGAGAACGTGAGTCAAATGATATGATAATACATACGTTGACATTTAGAAGGAATATTTGACCTTTATATTCAATGGCTCTATCTATTTATGTATTCAAATATTCACATTACACATTCATCCACATTACAAATATAAGTATATATTTGTATATTTGTAGGCAGAGCTCAAACGGAAATTGAGCGATCGGAACAAACTGCTCAGTGAATACGAGGTAAGATCAGAAAAAAACATACTAACATACTTTAACATTTGGATATGATTATGTAGTTGAAATGTATCAAAGTATCACAGATATCACAGTGATATGTCTATAAAACCAGCAGCAACTTGGAAAAAAGGATAGACTACTTCAGCAACAGCAATTGAAACTGGACGATGCTCGGCACAACTCTAATGAAGGAAGCCACAGGGTATGGTACCATAATCAAACTGCTTCCACTGCACTTACAGTAAATGACATGTATTCGTTGTAGCTTGTGAAGTTGGTAAGATATATTATGTCTGTTTTTCTTCAGTCATCTAGGAGTGAAAAGAGTGGGTACAGTAACTCTGTGGGCCCACCCCCTGGTCCGGCCTTCCAACACACAGCGGTGAGTCATGCACACCTATGTACATTTCCTACATGTGTTTACATGTTGGTTGGAGGGAGGGGGTGATTCATTAAATGTGTGTTTTAGATATGTTTCATGTCATCATTATAGCTGTTTCTAGAGCTAGAGACCTAATAGAGGTTAAAGGCCATGGCCAAATGATCAACAACCTTCAAATTTGCCTGGACACCAGTTCTAGTGGTTTATGTCATTATGTGTGTGTGTGGGTTTGTGTGTGTGTGTGTTAGCAGGGGGAGGAACTGCAGCTAGTAAGGGAGGCCCTGCGTAGTCTGAGGGATGGCTTCTCAGGTCACGACCCTCAGCATCACACCCTGGACACACTGGAGCAAGGGGTGGCCAGTCTCATGGACCGCCTATACACACTCGACACACGCCGCAGGCAGCAGGACAGAGGGGTACACACACACACGCACACGCACACACACACACACACACACAGAGGATCACAGAGATGGGTGCTGTGTGTATGCTGTTAGCGTGATATTATGCACCTGATGTGATAATCGTGTTTATCGTGTGCACATCGTGACTGATTGAATTGGCATTTCTCTTAGTAACTGAGACTCTGTCTTCTTGTAGGGTCAGTACAAGTCACCAGGACGAAGAGCCAACCCCACAGACAGGGACTCATGGCCACCCAGCTCAAGTAAGATGTACTGTTTGTTTTGCCGTTCTCAACAACCTTGCTAATTCTCTTCACGCAACTTTATATAATTGTGTAATTCAATTACATTGAGCACATGTTAGGAGGTATTGAGGATTTTAATTAGCTAGGCTGGCTATCTGTAGAGAAAAGGGTCATATTAATCCAACTTGGTCTGGTCCACATAATTATTGAAGACAGCCTCCAGGTACCTGTCAAAATATTTTACTTATATTAGAGATTTCCATCAATACAACACCAGGGCAATAGACTCTGATATTGCCTGTTTTAAATGTAAGAGTCTATCTGGTAAGAACACCTTTTTATATACTGACGCTGTTGAGTGGAACAAACTATCACAGCAACTCAAAGCCATGCCGACCATAGTTGTACCATCGGTGTCGGCTAATGGGGATATCCTAATAAATCAAATCAAAACCACAACTTCCTTTAAAAAGGGTCTTAAGCTGGCTAATGATCGAGCAATAGACACATTTATTCATTTCTGTATCTATGTAATGTGTCTGTATCTATGACATGTGTCTGTATTTATGTCATGTGTCTGTATCTATGTCATGAGTCTGTAACTATGTCATGTGTCTGTATCTATGACATGTGTCTGTAACTATGTCACGTGTCTGTATCTATGTCATGAGTCTGTATCTATGTAATGAGTCTGTAACTATGTCATGTGTCTGTATCTATGGCATGTGTCTGTATCTATGTCATGTGTCTGTATCTATGTCATGTGTCTGTATCTATGTCATGAGTCTGTAACTATGTCATGTGTCTGTATCTATGTCACGTGTCTGTATCTATGTCATGAGTCTGTAACTATGTCATGTGTCTGTATCTATGTCATGTGTCTATCTATGGCATGTGTCTATCTATGGCATGTGTCTGTATCTATGTGATGTGTCTGTATCTATGTCATGAGTCTGTAACTATGTCATGTGTCTGTATCTATGTCATGAGTCTGTAACTATGTCATGTGTCTGTAACTATGTCATGTGTCTGTAACTATGTCATGTGTCTGTATCTATGTCACGTGTCTGTATCTATGTCATGTGTCTGTAACTATGTCATGTGTCTATCTATGGCATGTGTCTGTATCTATGTGATGTGTCTGTATCTATGTCATGTGTCTATCTATGGCATGTGTCTGTATCTATGTGATGTGTCTGTATCTATGTGATGTGTCTATCTATGGCATGTGTCTGTATCTATGTGATGTGTCTGTATCTATGTGATGTGTCTGTATCTATGTGATGTGTCTGTATCTATGTGATGTGTCTATCTATGGCATGTGTCTGTATCTATGTGATGTGTCTGTATCTATGTAATATAATGTTTTAGCACCATGGAAATAAGTATGACTTTCTTGTGATGTCCCTGTCATTTTTATTTTCATATGTACTATGTGTATGTTTTTTAATTGGCAAATGAAATCAATCAATCCTGTCTTTAAGCTGTAGCCAGTAAGCCGACCTATATGTTTTTATTTGTTTTCAGAAATAGCTCACTCTCACAGTAGCCCTGGCCTGGACTCCACAATCTCCACTAAAGTGCTCTACTTCACTGATCGCTCACTCACTCCTTTCCTGGTCAACATCTCCAAAAGGTACGAATCCAGAATCCCTCTTTGGGTCTTGAAGATGTCCATTGCATGTGTATCATTGTGTTATATGGTTGTGTGCTGCCTGGATGCAATGTATGTTAGTACACGTGTATATTTTTAGGGTATTGAATGCATGCGTGTCATTGGTGTGTATGTTGTGTGTCTATGTGCTGTAGCGTTGTGAGGGAATGTGCATGTCTGTGTCTCTGCACAGATCAATGTACCATGATGCCATCTGACAGTGAGACTGTGCTGTTAGGCTGGGGGAGGTGACTCTGAGAGACGTCAAGGCAGCGGTGGACCGCCAGGGTAGCTTCAGGTACCACTTCAAAGCCCTCGACCCAGAGTTTGGGACTGTGAAGGAGGAGGTAGGCATGTTTTGGATTACAGCTTTGGGGTTACATTTAGATAGGGTCAACCACTCAGGCAGAAATGACTGAATGACCAAAATGAAAAGATAAAACACCTGGAATTGGCAATAGTTCCGAAACCCAATAACTATTTTAAGATCATAGAGACGAGGATTCTCTATAAAGGTTGATAAACTAGTTTAAAATCGGAAGTTTACATACACCTTAGCCAAATACATTTAAACTCCGTTTTTCACAATTCCTGACATTTAATACTATTAAAAATTCCCTGTTTTAGGTCAGTTAGGATCACCACTTTATTTTAAGAATGTGAAATGTCAGAATAATAGTAGAGAGAATGATTTATTTCAGCTTTTATTTTTTTCATCACATTCCCAGTCGGCCAGAAGTTTACATACACTCAATTAGTATTTGGTAGCATTGCCTTTAAATTGTTTAACTTGGGTCAAACTTTTCAGGTAGCCTTCCACAAGCTTCCCACAATAAGTTGGGTAAATTTTGGCCCATTCCTCCTGACAGAGCTGGTGTAACTGAGTCAGGTTTGTAGGCCTCCTTGCTCACACACGCTTTTTCAGTTCTGCCCACAAATGTTATATAGGATTGAAGTCAGGGCTTTGTGATGGCCACTCCAATACCTTGACTTTGTTGTCCTCAAGCCATTTTTGCCACAACTTTGGAAGTATGCTTGGGGTCATTGTCCATTTGGAAGTCCCATTTGCGACCAAGCTTTAACTTCCTGACTCATGTCTTGAGATGTTGCTTCAATATATCCACATACTTTTCTTTCCTCATGATGCCATCTATTTTGTGAAGTGCACCAGTCCCTCCTGCAGCAAAGCACCCCCACAACATGTTGCCACCCCCGTGCTTCACGGTTGGGATGGTGTTCTTCGGCTTGCAAGCCTCCCCCTTTTTCCTCCAAACATAACGATGGTCATTATGGCCAAACAGTTCTATTTATGTTTCATCAGACCAGAGGACATTTCTCCAAAAAGTACAATCTTTGTCTGGCTTTTTATAGTCTGGCTTTTTTTATGCCAGTTTTGGAGCAGTGGCTTCTTCCTTCCTTAGCGGCCTTTCAGGTTATGTCGATATAGGACTCATTTTACTGTGGATATACTGTATATAGTGCCAACTGTAAAGTTTGTTGGAGGAGGAATAATGGTTCGGGCTAGGCTCCTTAGTTCCAGCGAAGGGAAATCTTAACGCTACAGCATACAATGACATTCTAGACCATTCTGTGCTTCCAACTTTATGGCAACAGTTTGGGGAAGGCCCTTTCCTGTTTCAGCATGACAATGCCCCTGTGCACAAAGAGGTCCGTATAGAAATGGTTTGTCGAGATCGGTGTGGAAGACCTTGATTGGCCTGCACAGAGCCCTGACCTCAACCCCATCGAACACCTTTTGGATGAATTGGAACACCATCTGCGACCATGGCCTAATCGCCCAACATCAGTGCCCAACCTCACTAATGCTCTTGTGGCTGAATGGAAGCAAGTCCCTGCAGCAATGTTTCAACATCTAGTGGAAAGCCTTCCCAGAAGAGTGTAGGCTGTTATAGCAGCAAAGGTGGGGACCAACTCCATATTAATGCCCATGATTTTGGAATGAGATGTTCGACGAGCAGGTGTTCACATACTTTCTGTCATGTAGTGTGTGTTTAGAGACTGTCTGTCCCTGTATATGTCATAGTTTATATTATAAGAGCATGACTGTCTGGTTCTGGTTGGTGTTCTCAGGTGTTCCAGGATGGAGCCCTGGTGCCTGGCTGGGAGGGGAAGATAGTGGCCTGGGTGGAGGAGGACCATGGAGAGAGACGGTAGAAGTGGGAACCAACCAACCATAGAGGGAACCACTTGCCTCAAACTGTGACCACTGGACTATGATGCCATAACACCTTCTCAGTATTCTCAGCAGCCCTGCAGAGGTAGCTATTATAACAGTTGGGATCAATCTATTTATTACTGTTTCGAGATAAAACCATACTTTTAAAAATGTCTCTTTCCTATGGACATTTGACTTACAGTAACTGTTTGAAGTACAAGTTCTAGTTGCCAAATATGAATGAATACAATTTTTACGTTTTAATAAACATTGATTACTGCATGAATATTGACTATTTGTGAATTATTTCCTAGACATGCAGTTAATGTAACTCATGATCATGGAGGACTATAACTCCACTTGAGTCATTAATGTTGCTCTGAATGTCTTTACTGAGGTACTGTTTACTACTACAAAAGGTTCAGACCCACAGCTTGTAGGATGTATAGCAGAAATGACATTTATTTTGGTCCATTTGCTTTGAGGTAACTGAAGTTACTGCCTTCTCTAATGGCCTTCTTATATTTCCAAAGTGAAATATATATTATTATATACTTCTTATATCTCCCTTCAGAGAGACAAATCACCTACTGGGTGTAAGTGTGACATGCCAGAGCAGACAGTGTTTTTTGTTGTTGTCTGAATTAAGGTGTGTGCTTTTAGTGTCTGCAGTAACGGCACTAGAGTATAGACACTTGCAAAGTTAATGTCCGTTTCTTGTTGAACGTGGCAGAGGCCGACTCCTCATTCACAGTCTCGGGCAGCTCCAGGTGTAGATGGTACATATCCTCCACTTCTAGTAGTATATCATATTATAGAGAAATACACACACAGACATTTAGACCAACAAGACCACAGAAAGGCTAACTTATAATGTAACATAGGCTATTATGTCAACATAGGAAGCGCTTAAGCAAAATCAACATCGTTTTTGTTAATCTGTCACAGGGCCTTATTCATAGCACAAGGGAAGGGGAAGCAGAGTGGTCCCTGACCTAGGAAATGCTGAGATGGCACTCTGTGATGGACTGAACCTTTGGTAGCTCCACAGTCAGCTCCAGGCTCCGAGAGAGGTCCCTGGGGTCAGAGTTGACAGTGAGCTGGTGCTGTGGCTGCTGAGGCTGGGCTGTCACTGAGCTAGAGATCACCTGGATCAGGTTCTTGGTCTTGTAGCTTTGGTCCCCTGGCCCAGATGATAGCTGGACAGATGTGATGAGCTGCACAGGTGTACTGTCCTCAGGTCTGCCCTTCACGCAGAAGGAGATCTGCTGGAGCAGGGAAGCTGGGGTCTGGGAGGCTGGGAAATGAATGTCAAAACATTCATCTTTAGCTACAGGACACCTTTAAAAAATATTCATACTACATAGTTAGTAGGTATTGCTCAATACATTGTGGTTAAATAATCTCGCCTTTAACTTGATGGTGTCACCTTAATAAAAAATAAAACTGTTCCCTTGAACCAGGGAATGATTACGTAGAGGCCTTGCCTGTGTTGGTGGCTGGACTGTTTTAGAGAACCCAGGCGGCACTGCATGTCCTCTAGGCCATGTCCGCTGGACCAGACGCAGGCCATGCTGCTGCTGGGTGAAGCTCAGGGCTAACAGGTGGACCTGGTCCTTCTCCCTCTTGTCCTTCTGAGCCTGCTGCTGCACCGCAGGGCTGAACGCCACATCCACCTTACTGTAGTCATCTAAGTACAGGGAACACAAGTTGTAGTTAGGGATGATAGAATTACCGGTTTCACGATAAACCATGGTAAAATTCCCAACGGTTAGTATTACCAGTTCAAATTTGAATTATCATAAACACGGTTTGAAAACCTCACGGTAAATACTGTCCAGCATCAACCAAAGTTAGCAGGTCTGGCGCAGACGCAGCAGGCAACGTGGGTTTTGTTTTGGGTAAAAACATGGCGGAAGGCAGTGACAGCGCTTGGGAGATTTTTCAGCCTTCTAAGAGGACCAAATCTGAAGTGTGGTCGTATTTTGGGTTTTACAAGAGTGCTGAGGGAAACTTAATCGAAGATGGTCACCCTGTCTGCAGAACAAGCAAAAGAAAATTGCTACGAAAGGGGGCAACAGTTCAAATCTCTTGAGTCATGTTTGTGACCACCACCCACTACTTTATAGCGAATGCAAGGTAAGTTAACTTTTAGCTCAATGCATGATGTGGGGACTTCGAATGGAGGAAAATGTCATGGTTTGTCTGTCTAACTTGCTAATAGCTTGTCAATAATGTAAACTGAAGCTTTCAGTGTTACCTACTCTTGTAAAAACACTACACATTGTTCTGCTGCTGTATGCATCGTGTGTCTGCAGACTCTATTTGCCCATTGCACACGATAACACGTTATGTAGTTTAGTCTCCCAACCAACATATTTTGATCATTTAAAATCCGTCAGTCGTCGACTTGGTTGTAAAAGTGTTCAAACAGGAAAACACTATATACTCCTATATTTATGTAAATTGTTGGGCTCATTGCAACTACTATCACTGTCTTCTTAAAACTCATTTGTATTTATGTAAATTGAGCATGGGGCCATTGCATATACTCAAATGCAACACAGAAGACAGACAGGGGCTGGGTTCCAAACACTTAAGACACACCCTCGTCCACTTACCCTCGCCTTATGCCCTTGGGGGAATCCCCGTCGCCATCTTGGAGGACGGTCCAAATGATTAGCCAAGCAAGGGAAGTTTGCAACGTAAGCCCCTCAGCCCTCATTTTTAGTCGGCTTTGCAAGTGTACAATTATGTTCACTTCCTCTAAGAAACAACATCAATGGAGAAGTCAACATACAAGTTTAAGTAAAAACGAATGCAAATAAGTTAGAAATTGTGCTACTAATGCACATGATGGCACGTCTCGTAAAAAGTAAATATGTTTTTGTAGAATTAAAACATTTTCCTTCTTCAGAAGTTCCAGCCAAGCAGGCTGACGTTAGTTAGCTAATTCATTTGCTAGCTATCATACAGTAGGCGTATATTAATAATTATATTTTTTAATATAAGTAGACATGCACTCATAATTGACTGTAGCGCATATAAAGCACCCACAAGCTACTGGAGGCTGAAAACACAATCATCGCGGGATGAAGGGTGTCCATTTAAAAATCATTCCTTCTTCCCTCGCCCTGCAAGTGTATACTCGTCAGACGTCATGATACGTCATCAGAAGTGTCCACTTAATTTGAGGGCTGAGGGGATAGGTGTGTCTTTTAAGTGTTTGGACCTGCGTGTGTGTGTATGTGTGTGCGTGTGCGTGTGTGTGTGTGAATGAGGTGAGTGTGTAATAATTACAATGTAACAACACCAATAATAATAATACATTTGCTATTCCCTTGTTTACAAGGGACACTCGAGCAAGCATTTAAAAAGACAGGCTGCTTATGCACCCACATCAAAACATGCTCAAGACCTCATTGCAGCCCTTTCATATTACATTGCAAAGGACATGATGCCATTTCAAATTGTTGAGAGGCCTGGCTTTCTGAGGCTGATGAAGGTTGCCGTGCCATCACGAACATTATTTGTCAAGACTGAAATCCCAAACCTGTACAACCAGGTTAAAGCTGATGTTTGACTCAAGGCACATGGTTTGCTGCAACTACTGACCTCTGGACCAGTGACCTCTGGATCAGCTTCACTAACCATTACCTCACCCCAGACTGGCAACTGGAATCAAACTGCCTGGAGACACAGTTCTTCCCAGAAGATCACTCGGCTCACAACATCAAATAGTGTTTTGCGAATATGCTGGAAGAGTGGAGGAATCAACAAGAAAGACCTGGTCTGCATAACCACAGACAACGCAACAAACATGATCAAGGCTTTTGAAGAGTTCCCAGATCTGTGGCTTGGGTGCTTTGGCCATAATTTGAACCTGGCCATCTCAAAGGCTCTGAAAATTCAGAGTTTACCCAGCAGTCAAGGCCTGCCGTCATCTGGTCCAAGGCTTCTCACTGAGCTGGAAGAGAAGGAGAGAACTGAGAGAAAAGCAAGCTGCCCTCAACATGCCACAGAAGGCTCTGATCCATGATGTGGTGACCCGATGGGGATCTACACACAAGATGCTTGAGCGTTTCCTCAGCCAACAGCAGCCAGTCTGTGCGACACTGGCTGGAGAAAGAGGAACATGGCATCTGATGGCCAAGGATGCCGACATAAGTGTCATGGAGCAACTGTGCCAGCTCCTTGAACCTCTGAGCAAGTTTACAGATGCACTTGCCTCCGAGACACGAGTGACACTGTCAGCCATCAAGCCTGTCCTGGACCACATCACCCGGGATGTTCTGGTGGAAAGGGATACGGAGCCATCTCTGACCAATGAGATGAACAGAGTAATGAGAGAAGACCTTATCAACAGATGCAAAGAGAGTCATGCACATGGCTTGTTTCATTGACCCCCGCTTCAAAAGGCGCTTTTTAGATGAGCCTGAGGCTGCAAAAGTTGACACTGACACCTGTGTCCAGGAGGCCTTGAAGCTGGCAGCTGTGTCCAGGAGGCCTTGAAGCCGGCAGCTGTGTCCAGGAGGCCTTGAAGCTGGCAGCTGCACAAGTCAGGGAAGAAACGCAAAGCACCAGCAGCACCTCCATCACCAACACCCCCACAGCGGCATCAGAGGGGAAAGGCCTTGCTGGGTTGCTGAGACATATTACCTCAACAAGGCAGCAGAGCGGTGAAGAGGGTCAGATTCCAACCACCTCAGAAGACAAGAGTGAAAGAAGAGATCAAGGTCTACCTGTCTCTGCCACCCATTCCAGCAGAAGAGGATCCACTGATGTGGTGGAGGGGCCATGCATCAGAGCTGCCTCACCTTGCCAGGGTTGCCAGGAAGCTTTTGTGCATCCAAGCAACCAGCGCGCCATCAGAGAGAGTGTTCAGCGCCAGCGGGCACATTTCCAGCACATTTTAACAATACCGCGATAATATTGATAACCGTGATAATTTTGGTCACTATAATCGTGATATGAAATTTTCATACCGTTTCAATGAAACACCTTTTCAGGTCAAACAGTGTTAGATAACATTGGTATCAAAACCATTAAAAAGTGATAAGAAAGTCAGCTGTCGTATACAGTTGGAGTCGGAAGTTTACATACACTAAGGTTGGAGTCATTAAAACTTGTTTTTCAACCACTCCACAATTTTCTTGTTAACAAACTATAGTTTTGGCAAGTCGGTTCGGACATCTACTTTGTGCATGACACAAGTAATTTTTCCAACAATTGTTTACAGGCAGATTATTTCACTTATAATTCAGCCTGTTCAGCTCATCACAATTCCAGTGGGTCAGAAGTTTACATACAGTAAATTGACTATGCCTTTAAACACCTTGGAAAATTCAATAAAATTATGTCATGGCTTTAGAAGCTTCTGTTAGGCTAATTGACATCATTTGAGTCAATTGGAGGTGTACCTGTGGATGAATTTCAAGGCCTACCTTCCAACTCAGTGCCTTTTTGCTTGACATCATGGGAAAATCAAAAGAAATCAGCCAAGACCTCAGAAAAAAAATTGTAGACCTCCACAAGTCTGGTTCATCCTTGGGAGCAATTTCCAAATGCCTGAAGGTACCATGGCCATCTGTACAAACAATAGTATGCAAGTATAAACACCATGGGACCACGCAGCCGTCATACCGCTCACGAAGGAGACACGTTCTGTCTCCTAGAGATGAACGTACTTGGTGCGAAAAGTGCAAATCAAACCCAGAACAACAGCAAAGGACCTTGTGAAGATGCTGGAGGAAACAGGTACAAAAGTGTCTATATCCACAGTAAAATGAGTCCTATACCAACATAACCTGAAAGGCCGCTCAGCAAGGAAGAAGCCACTGCTCCAAAACCGGCATAAAAAAGCCAGACTATGGTTTGCAACTGCACATGGGGACAAAGATCATACTTTTTTGAGAAATGTCCTCTGGCCTGATGAAACAAAAATAGAACTGTTTGGCCATAACGACCATCGTTATGTTTGGAGCAAAAAGGGGGATGCTTGCAAGCCGAAGAACACCATCCCATCCGTGAAGCACGGGGGTGGCAGCATCATGTTGTGGGGGTGCTTTGCTGCAGGAAGGACAGGTGCACTTCACAAAATAGATGGCATCATGAGGGGGGGAAATTATTTGGATATATTAAAGCAACATCTCAAGACATCAGTCAGGAAGTTAAAGCTTGGTCGCAAATGGGTCTTCCAAATGGACAATGACCCCAAGTATACTTCCAAAGTTGTGGCAAAATGGCTTAAGGACAACAAAGTCAAGGTATTGGAGTGGCCATCACAAAGCCCTGACCTCAATCCTATAGAAAATGTGTGGGCAGAACTGAAAAGTGTGTGCAAGCAAGGAGGCCTGCAAACCTGACTCAGTTACACCAGCTCTGTCAGGAGGAATGGGCCAAAATTCACCCAACTTATTGTGGGAAGCTTGTGGAAGGCTACCTGAAACGTTTGACCGAAGTTAAACAATTTAAAGGCAATGCTACCAAATACTATTGAGTCTATGTAAACTTCTGACCCACTGTGAATGTGATGAAAAAAATAAAAGCTGAAATAAATAATTCTCTCTCCTATTATTCTGACATTTCACATTCTTAAAATGAAGTGGTGATCCTAACTGACCTAAGACAGATAATTTTTACTCGGATTAAATGTCAGGAATTGTGAAAAACTGAGATTAAATGTATTTGGCTAAGGTGTATGTAAACTTCCGACTTCAACTGTAAATATTTTTGGGGGACAATGTAAACTTTTTTCCCCTGCACCTCTTATAAAACAGGTTAAAGTCCAGGTAATTATGCAGAAATACAGGTTTGTGTTCTGCAGGACAACAGTGACTCTTGGTACCTCCTCCTTCACCAGTGTCTGTCTCCAGTCTCCCTCCACACACAGGCTTGTTCTCATCAGCAGGGGTAGGGACGCACTTCCAGCCACACACATTGATGTACAGCAACCCTTTCTTTGTCTCCTGACACAAACAATAACGCAACAGTTCAGCCTCTTTATAGTTCACACCTCCATATTATTAGCCAGCGTTGCACAGTCAAACGTGCACTGCAAACAAATGAACCAGTATTCTCTTATCAACACACTTAGTTGTGTTATTTTTTATGTAGGCCAGTGTTCTAAGTGTGTGTTTTGAATCTATAAACTCTACAGTGTGGGTGTAGCTGCTCATAGAAAGCAGGTCATTTGTGGTTCCAGCATTTCAGTGAGTAGGCAGGAGTCAGGCTGAGGTAGTGCATTATTATTAGCTCCCTGTTTAATTTGTTTCTCGATAAACATCTGGTAGCTTTGGGGGTCATTCTGTGACAGGTCGTCTAACATGGACCAGAACTGGTTGAACTGCTGCAAAACTTCCTGCTTTGTACTTTGTACTACCAGGGAAGAAGACATATTTCTGAAAATATGTTGAGGGATTTAGTTCAGTATACACACAGCTCATTGGAGTTTTGCATTTGATTATGGCATGGCAAGGCACGCTAGCTATAGATGAACAAGCATGGAGAGAATTCCTTGCTAGGTTAAATAACGTTTATGTTAGCTAGCTAACGTTACAGTAGTGTAGCTAAATAGCTACCCCAATACACCAGCCAGCAATGCCTTGAATACAATCAAACCATTTGGTACGAATGCTGTGAATCAGATGGAGAACAGTAGTTATCATTTTAACACAAAACACATGGAAATACTCACAGTAAACTTGCTTCAAATTTTTGCGACCCTTGTTCTAACGTTACAGCTAAATGTTGACAAACTCAACTTTTGTCGCTAGTGTCCTCTTTTACTATGGAAACGAGATGAGAGGGGTGCATGCACGCCCTCTTCTGACAGGAGAGAGGTGCTACTACTTTGCACTCAACGGTGAACAGTGTCTGCATCCTTCAGACACGATGGCCCAGACACATAAACCTCTTTCATCACACCAGAGTAAACAATGGACATGTTTAATTATGAAGCATAATTTATTTTCATTACAAGACAAATATATGATATAAATATGTTCTCATTCAGGTGCTAAAAATAAAATGTATGACAAACACATAGTATAAAATTATTTCCTAAATAATGTATGCATTTCTGCAATAAACATGGCCATTATAAGGAGGTAAAATGACAGATATAGTACAGGAGGAAGAATGTCAGGAGCATCTTATGTTTCAGTTTGCTCTAGGCCTGTTCTGGTCATACATGAGTCTCCCTGATCATCCATTGTCTTATTCCTCTTCCTCCTCAGTAGCTCTGGGGATGGATAAACAAATGTAACATACAGTATTATGCAATTTCAGGAGGAGAAAAAGAAGTGCACAGCTGATGTGTTCCTGATATGTAAAAAAAAATCAACACGTAGACCTATGCAACAAAGAGTTCGTTTAAGGTTACCTCAATCATGTCGTAGATCCAGCCGAGGAACTCGGCCACCTTGGTGTAGACTCCGGGGTGGTTGGGCTCAGCGCAGCCTGTACCCCAGCTCACCACGCCCACCAGTCTCCATACATTGTCAATTTGACAGACCAGAGGACCCCCACTGTCCCCCTGGGAAGAGGACAGGAGCAGATACACACTGCTGTCAATCACACTGGTTACCAGACCACCACACTGATTGCTAGGGGTTGAGATATTGTTAAGTCACAGTGATTTAGGGATTATGGGTTGGGATATTGTGAAATACTGAAACCTGAGCTCAAGTGAATTTGATCGGTTGGACCTTGAATAAAGCTGGTGTGCCCGCATGCCTAATGAGCTTTGTCTTTGATAATTCAGAACAGTAATGGTGAGACCTGGGGGAAAATATTCTCATTATCAAGAACCAATTCTACTTTTGTAAGAAACAACTCTCTGACCTTTGGTAAATCTCTTCATAAAACAAGCCACAGGAGGAAGAACTCAGTTATGTTTTATGAACTAACCTGACATGCGTCCACTTTGCCCTCGGTGTATCCAGCACAGAGCATGCGGGGGGTGATCTCTCCATTGTACATGCAGGAACTGTTGCATTTCTTGGTGCTTATCAGTGGAACCGGAGCTTCTTTTAGCGTGGCAGGGATGAGAACTGTCAAAGAAAGTCAAACTAATGTAAATATACCTCTTATTTTTAGGACTTGACTGACTTTGTGCTATGAAAAAAACATTGAACCATTGATAGAGATACATGAAATTCTTCTATTTAAGTTATATTATTCATTTAACATAGTCACACCATCATCCGGTTGAGTGTAGCCCCAGCCAGAGATCCAGCACTGTGTTCCTCCTGGAAGATCACGCTCGTACTGTGGCAGACAAATAGGCCTGATGGTATCTAAAAAATACAATTTAAGAGAATATTAAGAATATTAGAAAACAGTGTAGGTGGATTTTGAAGTTAATTTCAGTAATATTGGAACATGGTTTGGAACTGATTGCTGTAAGAATATAGTTGAGTGTTCCCATCAGCCAAAGGACTATGTGGTGCATTCAAAACAGAAGCAATCAAGTTCCCTGTCACCTGAGAAATTCAGTGGGGTTCGCAGTTTCATCAGAGCAATGTCATTGTCGTGGCTCCTGGGATTGTAGTTCTTGTTGTAGAGGATCTTTTCCACTGCATATCCAATGTACTGAGCCATTTTAGCTGAACTGCGTGTGACAATACCAGCGTAGACCACCCAACTGGACACCTGTGGTAGCCTATAGCTGGAATGTGAAAAAAAGAGATGAAGCAATTTATATCGGATAGATGGCTCTCCAATTCTCAATTGCATAAAATATAACTGACTTTGCGCAAAATAAAGTGAGAGCTATTACTGTCCCTAGTCATCACTACACTGTCATGAGTCAGTGACCTTTGACCTCAAACATCTAACCTCTTATCCCAAGGGGTCCTTGGGGGTCTTACTTGTGCACACAGTGGGCTGCGGTGACCACCCATTGGCTGGTGATGATGGTGCCTCCACAGGTGTGTCGGTTGCTGTAGTAGAGACTGACTTGCCAGGGCCACCTTCCCAAGGTAGCCTCCACTCCCCCAATTATCCTGGGCAGCTTAGCACGCGTCCCACACTCTACACAGGCACAGGAAACAAACATGAAGGCATTTTTTAAATTATATTTATTTATTTAAACTTTATTTAACTAGGCAAGTCAGTTAAGAACAAATTCTTATTTACAATGACGGCCTACCAAAAGGCAAAAGGCCTCCTGCAGGGACGGGGGCTGGGATTAAAAATTAAAAATAAATTAAATAAAAATATAGGACAAAACACACATCACGACAAGAGAGACAACACAACACTACATAAAGAGAGACCTAAGACAACAATATAGCATGGCAGCAACACATGACAACACAGCATGGTAGCAACACAACATGACAACAACAGCAACACAATATGGCAGCAGAACAGGGTACAAACATTATTGGACACAGACAACAGCACAAAGAGTAATAAGATAGAGACAACAATACATCACACAAAGCAGCCACAACTGTCAGTAAGAGTGTCCATGATTGAGTCTTCGTATGAAGAGATTGAGATAAAACTGCCCAGTTTGAGTGTTTGTTGCAGCTCGTCCAGTCCCTAGCTGCAGCGAACTGAAAAGATGAGCGACCCAGGGATGGGGACCTTTGGGGACCTTTAACAAAATGTGATTGGCAGAATGGGTGTTGTATGTAGCGGATGAGAGCTGCAGTAGATATCTCAGATAGGGGGAGTGAGGCCTAAGAGGGTTTTATAAATAAGCATCAACCAGTGGGTCTTGCGACGGGTATACAGAGATGACCAGTTTACAGAAGAGTATAGAGTGCAGTGATGTGTCCTATAAGGAGCGGCAAATCTGATGGCCGAATGGTAAAGAACATCTTTTACCCAGATCACTTTACATACATTGTATTGAGATAACTCATCACCCTACAGTATATACTGAGTGTACAAAACATTAGGAGCAGCTTTTTAATATTGATTTGCACCCCCTTTTGCCCTCAGAACAGCCTCAATTCGTCAGGGCATGGACTCGAAAGTGGCGAAAGCTTTCCACAGGGATCCTGACCCATGTTGACTCCAATGCTTCCCTCTGTTGTGTCAAGTTGCCTGGATGTCCTTTGGGTGGTGGACCATTCTTGATACACACGGGAAACTGTTGAAAAACCCAGCAGTGTTGCAGTTCTTGACATGCTCAAACCCGTGCGCCTCGTACCTACTACCATACCCTGTTCAAAGGCACTTAAATATTTTGTCTTGCCCGTTCACCCACATACACAATCCATGTCTCAATTGTCTCAAGGCTTAAAAATCCTTCTTCAACCTGTCTCCTCCTCTTCATCTACACTGATTGAACTGGATTTAACAAGTGACATCAATAAGGGATTATAGCCTTCACCAGGATTCACCTGGTCATTCTATGTCATGGAAAGAGAAGGTGTTCCTACCAATGTGTAGCACTATGAAGTCATGACTGAGAGGTCATATGAAGGTCATTGGGTCCTACTGGTGTGTGAGATGCACAAATGTACAATGTAGTTAATCCACTATTATGTTAGTGTTGTTAGTACCCTGCAGAAACTTACCAAAACATTTCAAAGCTATAACCTTCCCTGTGACGCAACTCCCCCTAAATAAAAACAAATAGGTACATTAGAAAACCTTGATAACTTTGTTGTAGCACATCCATTCTTTCTGCATCATTAGGTAATGTATTATCTCCTCAGACAGCTGCCGTACCTTAACTGCCATATATTTTCCAGGCTGCTCTTGTGTTCGGAGGTAATCTGTATAAAGCCATCTGTGTAGTTTGGTCCAATGTCGGTTAAGTTCACCCCTTTTTGCTTGGTCAGTCTGGAAAGAAAATAAATCAGTTATATCTTCTATAAAAGCAGGCAAGATGGGAGTGTCCCTTTTAAAAAGTAATGTCTGATCTATGGGGCATAAAGGCAAGCCTATAAACGAGGTATTAACAGAGCATTAAATAATCCATCATTAACTGGGAGCAATCAGCCTTATGGTTAGGTGAATGGCCTAGTATGTTCCCAAGATGCTTGGGCTTTGTAGTAAGAAAGTGGTCTTAGTAGACTAGCCTTAGATATCCCAGCTGGCGGCAGACCAAGGTCCCCAGGGAAGAGTTCCATCTCTCATAGCACACAGGCAGCCAGGTGGGAACCTTCTCTAACTGGATCTCCAAGAGAGAGTTCTCCGAGCTGATTCTGTAAAACACTGAACCTGATTGATAGAAAATAATCCCTCCAGAGACCAACTAGATCAACAGTAATGAACTGTGGTCTTGTTTGAGAGGGAAATGTTAAGCAGCTTATATCCAATAAATAATGTAGTCAATATAAACAGATCATTATTTCAGGTTTTGATGTCGGTCGATAGACAGTCTCCGCTCCTCTCCACTGACTGTGACCATGTAGAAGTTGTTAAAGAATGTATTAATTAACATATGTACTGTTATAAAGACAATTATAGCTGTTATATAAACACATGGTTTAAATTACACAGCTCCAATCCAGATGTGTTGGTCATTACTGACATGCTGACCACACCGCTCGCATCGCGTGCCTGAGCGTTGCAAAATAAATTTAAACATACATGTTATTCAATTATTGCACCCACACTGCTCGTGCGCGCCAACGAGCGTCTGTGTTGCCAAGGGCTAACATGCTGACCACACCGCTAATGTGGCGAGCGTTGCAAAATACATTTAAACATTTAAACAAACATTATTCAATTATTGCACCCACACTGCCGTCCGCGCCAACGAGTGTCTGCGTTGCCAAGGGCTAAAATAGAAGTCAGTTCTATTTGTGACACTGATCATGGTGCAAGTCCTGCCTCTCCCATCTCCTCATTGGTTTATAGAAGCAGATACCCACTTGCCATCTCCTTATTGGTTATACCCACCGGGGGTGATTGAAAGATGAAGTGAGTTTGGTTGGTCATCATGGTAACTATGAAAGTTAGATGCCAATCGCCATATAAAGTCTAAAGAAGAAAAAGCCTGAAAGGAGGAGAGATAACTAGAAATGATTCAATTGACCGTTTTATGTGTGGATTAATTGTCGGAGTAGAGGACCTTTTGCATTTGGGGTAAAATAACAATTCAACGTTTATATCCCAGGACAAATTAGCTAGCAACAGCAAGCTAGCTATATAGGGCACATTAGCTAGCAACTGCAAGCTAGCTAGCTAAATTGCCATAAATGTTTAATGCTTTTCGACCTGTCCCCAAATTCATATAATTGGTTCAGAGTTTGTTTTTATATTTTAACCTGCGTGTCGTGATCGTGTTTGGTGTGGGGGGACAAAATCAATTTGCGCACGATGGCGCACAATAGCGCACGCGCACAGCCGGTTTGGGTACGGTGTGAGACGTGGTTAAGGAAGAGTATTTTGAATACTGATGTTAAGCTTTCTGGTTATAACCTTTTCGGCAAGACAGCTCTTCTTAGGGTGCGGGAGTGGCAATCTTTACCAAGGATCACCTTCAGTGCTCGGTTGTCTCCACCAAGTCTGTCCCCAAACAATTTGATTTGCTGGTTTTAAGCATTAAACTTTCAAATAGCTCTTTGTTGACTGTTGCTGGGTGCTATCGTCCTCCATCAGCACCGGCCTGTACCCTACCTGCCCTAAGCTCTCTCCTGGCCCCTTACACTAAGTCTGAATTTGTCCTGCTAGGTTACCTAAACTGGGACATGCTTATAACACCTGACCAAGTCCTAAAGCAATGGGACTCCCTAAATCTTTCTCAAGATTATTACCAATCCCACAAGGTATGACTCCAAACACCCAGAAAAGGCTACTCTCCTCGATGTCATCCTCACAAATAATCCTGATAGGTATCAGTCTGGTGTTTTCTGTAATGACCCTAGTGATCACTGTTTTACAGCCTGTGTTCGTAATGGCTGCTCAGTGAAACAACCTTTCCTGATTTGTCATAGACGCTTGCTAAAACTTCAATGAGCAAGCCTTCCTTCATGAACTGGCCTTTGTAAAATGGTATAGAATCAGCTTGATCCCCTCTGTCGAAGACACTTGGACCTTCTTTTAATATTTTCAGTGGTATTGTTAACGAACACGCCACCATAAAGAAAATGATAATTAAAAACAGGTTCAGCCCCTGGTTCGACAGTGATCTTGCCGAGTTACTCCACCTCAAGAATTGCATTTGGCGAAAGGCTCGGCACACGCATACTCAGGCTGACTGGCTATCATTCAGGCAAATGAGAAATAAGTGCACTCAGGCTATCCTGAATGAGAAAGTTAGTTACTTTAACCCTTGTGTTGTCTTTAGGGTAATAAATGACCCGCCACTATGTTTAACAGCAGAGAAAACCCCCTAAATTATATTTTTTCAATTTGAAATTTGATGACTTTTCCTATAGTGACCCCAACATTAGAAAAAGTGAAACATCACCTTTGTTCATATTTCCATGAAAGCTGTACACCACCAGGGTACAAAGATTGTCTTTGGGTCATTTTTGACCCGACAGTTATAAAATAATTTACACACCACATAAACCACACACACACACACAATGAGAAATTGAGATTATGTGTGCTACTGATTGATCTCAGACAAACAAACATTTTCTTGTGCATGTACAGCATCTCCCCTCCACGACCCCACACATGACCCAAGTTCACAGACAAAATAAAAACAATTTCAGACAAAATAAAAATGTATTGAAACCATTGTTTACTAATGGGGAATGCAGTCAGAGGCTATAAAGGATCTGCAGATGGCAGTTCCCCCAGTTCTCTCTTTGCTGAAGCCATGAGTGCACGTTTCAGTGCACTCATGGCACTGAAAAAAAAGAGATCTACGTTTAAACAAACAAACGTTACCCTTGCCTTTTTTTACTCCAATCGGTTTTTCATTTTCTATACATTATTCAAATGAACTATATGTACGCGGCGTTAAACCGCGTACATCTACAGGTCGTAGATCAGATTTTTTCAGATGTCCAGGAGGAACAAGAGAACAATGATTTAGAAGAGGAGGAGGTATCTGAAGAAGAAGATGGGGAAGAATATAACCCAGAGCACGATGCATCAACTTCAGATGAATAAGAAATCCCCCAAGCTGAAAGAGAGACATTTTTGTCAAAGAACAGCAAAATAACATGGTCCTTGTCACCATATGTCAACCAGGACAGGATGGCAGTGCAAAATGTCATAATGATTACCCCAGGGCCCACAAGACATGCAGTTGCCCATGCTCAGGACATCGCCTCAACATTCTACATGTTCATCACACCAGCCATCGAAAAAATCATCCTGGAGATGACAAATTTGGTGGGTTTCCGTAAATATGGAGACAACTGGAAAAGGATGGATGAGATTGACCTGCGTGCCTACATATGACTGCTAATCTTAGCGGGTGTGTATAGGTCCCGAGGCGAGGCTAAATGTAGTCTCTGGGTTGCAGAGAGTGGAAGGGCAATTTTCCGTACCACAATGCCACTGAAAGTCTTTCACACTTTCTCAAGAATGCTACGATTTGATAACCCTGAGTCAAGACCTGCAAGACGTGTGAGAGACAAACTGGCGGCCATAAGAGAGGTCTGGGAGAAGTGGGTGGAGCATCTACCATACCTCTACAACCCTGGGCCTGAAATAACAGTGGATGAGCAACTGGTTCCATTCAGAGGTACATTTTTATTTTAATATCTGTAATGTAAGTGATTTTCAATTTTAATTGTATTATGTATTGCTGTAAGATCACTGATTTCTGTGATTGTTTTCTGTGACACTGATACTAATTACTGATAGTAATCTCTTTTGTCAAAAGGTCGCTGTCCTTTCCGGCAGTATATGCCCAGCAAACCAGCAAAGTATGGCATCAAGATATGGGTGGCCTGTGACGCACAATCCAGCTACGCTTGGAAGATGCAAGTTTACACAATGCCGACCAGTGGAGGCCCGGAGAAGAACCAGGGGATGCGGGTTGTGCTTGATGTGACAGATGGACTGAGGGGGCACAATGTTACGTGTGACAATTTCTTCACCTCTTATAAACTCAGCCAGCAGCTCCTGCAGAGGAAGATCACCATGGTTGGCACAGTTAGAAAAAACGAGCCTGAGCTCCCCCCTGCACTCCTCGGAACAAGGGGGAGAGAGGCCTTCTCATCAACGTTTGCCTACACCCTCACCACCACTCTAGTTTCTTACCTCCCAAAGAGGAACAAGAATGTGGTCCTCCTGAGCACACTGCACAAAATGGCTGAGATCAGTGATTGTGAGGACAGGAAGCCAGCCATCATCCTGGACTACAACCACAACAAAGGAGACGTGGACAACCTGGATAAGGTGAATGGAACTTACAGCTGCAGGAGGATGACTGCCCACTGGCACCTGGTCATTTTCCATAACATCATTGATATGTCCTCATACACTGCCTTCGTGATATGGAACAAGGTCAACCCTACCTGGATGCCAGATAAGCGGAACAAGAGGAGGGTGTTCCTGGAGCAGCTGGGAAAGGCGCTTGTAACCCCACACATTCAAAGAAGGGAGCGCCTTCTTCCGCACAGCAGCCACTGCAGCGCTTGTGAAAGCTGTTCAGGGGACTGAATCTTGTCCTGATCCACCTGAGGCTGCAGCTGGGGCAAGCAAGAGGAGGAGATGCCAATTCTGCCCCCCAAAGAAGGACTGTAAAACAAATACTATGTGCTGCACATGTGAGAAATACATCTGCAAAGTCCATGCACACACACTTGCATACTGTCCTACATGTGATAATTAGAGTTGATTTTGTTTTGTATCTATTATCTTATTTTATTCTTATTTATTGTTGTTGTTTATACATCTTGTGGGTGGGGGCAATAGTTTTAAAAAATGGGAGAAGATTAGTATTTGGTAGTTGAATTCCTCATTGTACAGTATATAAGAATATATCACTATGTTGCCAAAAAAGTTCCAGACTGTTATTGTTTCCCTTCAATAAAATGCATTCAAAACTACTTTCTGCACATTTCTGCTACTTTCTTAGGCTATACAAGTGCTATCGCTTGCTGAAAAAATGATGTTTACACCTATGCAGTATCTTTAGCAATAATAATAAACCTATACTTTAGTAAAGAAAACAATTATGACAGGTGTGTTGTAATAAACACGAGTGGTGTCCACTGATTAAATGCAATATTTTGGCATTGTGAAGAGGGAAAATGCAGGTATTCACAAAGTTTGTGAAGAATGACAGGTTTTTTCTTAATGCAAACTAGATTTGTCTCCTGACCCCTCCTGTCTCAGCCTCCAGTATTTATGCTGCAGTAGTTTGTGTCGGGGGGCTAGGGTCAGTTTGTTATATCTGGAGTACTTCTCCTGTCTTATCCGGTGTCCTGTGTGAACTTAAGTATGCTCTCTCTAATTCTCTCTTTCTCTCTTTCTTTCTCTCTCTCGGAGAACCTGAGCCCTAGGACCATGCCTCAGGACTATCTGGCATGATGACTCCTTGCTGTCCCCAGTCCACCTGGCCATGCTGCTGCTCCAGTTTCAACTGTTCTGCCTGCGGCTATGGAACCCTGACCTGTTCACCGGACGTGCTACCTGTCCCAGACCTGCTGTTTTCAACTCTCTAGAGACCGCAGGAGCGGTAGAGATACTCTTAATGATCGGCTGTGAAAAGCCAACTGACATTTACTCCTGAGGTGCTGACTTGCTGCACCCTCGACAACTACTGTGATTATTATTATTTGACCATGCTGGTCATTTATGAACATTTGAACATCTTGGCCATGTTCTGTTATAATCTCCACCCGGCACAGCCAGAAGAGGACTGGCCACCCCTCATAGCCTGGTTCCTCTCTAGGTTTCTTCCTAGGTTTTGGCCTTTCTAGGGAGTTTTTCCTAGCCACCGTGCTTCTACACCTGCATTGCTTGCTGTTTGGGGGTTTAGGCTGGGTTTCTGTACAGCACTTTGAGATATCAGCTGATGTAAGAAGGGCTATATAAATACATTTGATTTGATGATTTGATTTGGGGTTTAAAATTAAATTAAGATGCTTTATTGTAGGGGATACGTGAAGGCGGGTAATTTTTTACCCTTAGGACAAGGGGAGTATGCAGAATGTTAAGACTACACAAGGGTTAAGGAGCAGTTCTCTCTCTGTGGGTCTAACCCCAAGAAGTTCTGTAAAACGGTTAAAGACCTGGAGAATAAACCCTCCTCCTCACAGCTGCCCATGTCCCTTAATGTTAATGATGTGGTTGTTACTGACAAGAAGCACATGGCTGAGCTCTTTAATCACCATTTCATTAAGTCGGGATTCCTATTTGACTCAGCCATGCCTCCTTTCCCGTCCAACATTTCCTCATCTCCCACCCCTTCTAATGCGACTATCCCCGATGCTTCTCCCTCTTTTCCCCCTGCCCCACTACAAAGTTTCTCCCTGCAGGCAGTCACTGAGTCCCAGGGGCTAAAGGAGCTCCTTAAACTTAAAAAATCTGGGTCAGATGGTTTAGACGCTTTCTTCTTCAAGGTTGCTGCCCCTATCATCGCCAAGCCTATCTCCAACCTTCTTAACCTGTCTCTCCTTTCTGGGGAGGTTCCCATTGCTTGGAAGGCATTCACGGTTCATCCTTTATTTAAAGGGGGAGATAAAGCTGATTCTAACTGTTATAGGCCTATTTCTATTTTGCCCTGTTTATCAAAAGTGTTGGAAAAACTTGACTGGCTGGCTTTCTTGAAAAAATCAACTGACTGGCTTTCTTGATGTCTATAGTATTCTCTCAGGTATGCAATTTGGTTTCCGCTCAGGTTATGGATGTGTCACTGCAACCTTAAAGGTCCTCAATGATGTCACCATTACCCTTGATTCTAAGCAATATTGTGCTGCTATTTTTTATTAACTTCTTGTGGCTGCAGGGATAGTATTGAGTAGCTTGGATGAAAGGTGCACAGAGGTGCCCAGAATAAACAGCCTGCTCCTCAGTCATAGTTGCTAATATATGCATATTATTAGTAGTATTGGATAGAAAACACTCTGAAGTTTCTAAAACGGTTTGAATTATGTCTGTGAGTATAACAGAACTCATATGGCAGGCAAAAACCTGAGAAAAAATCCAAACAGGAAGTGGAAATGATTAGGCTGGTCGATTTTCAACCAAGATCCCATTGAAATCACAGCGAGATATGAATAAGTTTTCACTTCCTACGGCTTCCACTAGATGTCAACAGTCTGTAGAACTTTGTCTGATGCCTCTGCTGCGAATGAGTGAGGAATTAGTCAAGTCTGCCATGACCTGACCATGCTTTCACCATGCGCGTTCACATAAGAGGGAGCTCTGTTCCATCGCTCATCTGAAGTCAATGTAATTCTCCGGTTGGAACGTTATTCAAGATTTATGTAAACAACATTCTAAAGATTGATTCAATACATCGTTTGACATGTTTCTACTGACTGTTACTGAACTTTTGGACATTTCGTCAGCTTTTAGGGAACGCGCTTCGTGACTTTGGAATTGTTTACCAAACGCGCTAACAAAAGTAGCTAATTGGACATAAATAAAGGACATTATCAACAAATCAAGCATTTATTGTTGTCACGTTCCTGACCTGTTTTCTGTTAGTTTTGTATGTGTTAGTTGGTCAGGACGTGAGTTTGGGTGGGCAGTCTATGTTTTCTGTTTCTATGTTGGTTTAAAGGGTGACCTGATATGGCTCTCAATTAGAGGCAGGTGGTTTTCATTTCCTCTGATTGAGAGCCATATTAAGGTAGGTGTTTTCACACTTTGTTTGTGGGTGGTTGTCTCCTGTGTCAGTGTCTGTATGTTACGCCACACGGGACTGTTTTCGGTTTTGTTTGTTTGTTCGTTTTTTGTAGTCAGTTTTCCTGTTATTGCGTTCTTCGTGTTTCATGTAAGTTCGTCGTCCAGGTCTGTCTACTCCGTTTGTTGTTTTGTTTAGTTTAAGTGAAGTTCGTGTTTTCGTCTTTACTTTAATAAATATTATGTCATCACACAACGCTGCATTTTGGTTCAATCCCTGCTCCTCCTCTTCGGATGAAGAGGAGGAGGAAAGCCGTTACAATTGTGGACCTGGGATTCCTGGGAGTGCATTCTGATGAAGATCATCAAAGGTAAGGAAACATTTATCATGTAATTTCTGGTTTCTGTTGACTCCAACATGGCGGCTAATTTGACTATTGTTCTGAGCGCCGTCTCAGATTATTGCATGGTTTGCTTTTTCCGTGAAGTTTTTTTGAAATCTGACACAGCGGTTGCATTGAGGAGAGGTATATCTATAATTCCATGTGTATAACTTGTATTATCATCTACATTTATGATGAGTATTTCTGTTGAAACGATGTGGCTATGCAAAATCACTGGATGTTTTTGGAACTAGTGAATGTAACGCGCCAATGTAAACTCAGATTTTTTTATATAAATATGAACTTTATCAAACAAAACATACATGTATTGTGCAACATGAAGTCCTATGAGTGTCATCTGATGAAGATCATTAAAGGTTAGTGATTAATTTTATCTCTATTTGTGCTTTTTGTGACTCCTGTCTTTGGCTGGAAAAATGGCTGTGCTTATTGTGGTTTGGTGTGACCTAACATAATCGTTTGTGGTGCTTTCGCTGAAAAGCATATTTGAAATCGGACACTTTGGTGGGATTAACAACAAGATTACCTTTAAAATGGTATAAGACACATGTATGTCTGAGGAATTTTAATTATGAGATTTCTGTTTTTTGAATTTGGCGCCCTGCACTTTCACTGGCTGTTGTCATATCGATCCCGTTAGCGGGATTGCAGCCCTTTAACGTGGCCAAAGCGTTCCATTCTTGTGGGCCGGCTAAGGAGTATTGGTGTCTCTGAGGGGTCTTTGGCCTGGTTTGCCTTTTCTCAATATAGGGGGTGCTGTTTCAACGTTACCATTTATTGTTCCCAAATTAAACTGCCTCGTACTCAATTCTTGCTCGTGCAATATGCATATTATTATTACTATTGGATAGAAAACACTCTCTAGTTTCTAAAACCGTTTGAATTATTTCTCTGAGTGAAACAGAACTCGTTTGGCAGCGAAATTCCTGACAGGTACTGCAAAATCTGAAAATGTAGACTCTGTTCTAGGATCAGTTTAAAACTCTGTATGTATCCTATGGGTCGACATGAACTGCACGCGCCTTTCCCTGGATGTCAGTAACCAATGAGAATTGGAATGGAGTTTCTAGGCAGATCTGAGACCTTATAAAAGCCCATGGCATGGGGGGTGCACTCTTTTCAACCTTCATGACGCAAAGAAGGACCAACCGTCATGACGCAAAGAAGGACCTCAGGATGGCATTCTCAAAAGCTCAAGTTATAGGCCTTAGATATATCCGGCTCTGATTTTATTCGATATAGGTGTTAGAAACATCATAACGAAGTTATTTTAAACCGAGTTATATCAGTTTATGTGAGTATATTGCGATTTTCGGAATTTCCTTTGTATTGCGTTTTGAAGATTTGGGCATGTCTGCGCCACATAACTAATGTTTGCTGCTATTTCCAAAGTTGAAGAGGACGTTTTACAACCGAGCAACGATTCTTTTGGACAAAGGACAACTTGCCCAAGATTCTGATGGAAGCTCTTCCAAAAGTAAGAGCTATTTATGATGTTAATCCGTATTTCTGTGGAAAAATGTAAAATGATTTGTCCGCCATTAATTTCGGCACTGGTCTGGCTGTAACGCACACTGTATGTCTAGTAACGTTAATTTTAAAAATCTAACACAGCGGTTGCATTAATAACTAATGCATCTTTCATTTGCTGTCCAACCTGTATTTTTTAGTCAAGTTTACGATTAGTTATCGATTAGATTAGGTGCCTCTCCAAGATGGCGCCGGCCAGAATGCCTGAAATGTTGCTACTGATCACATTGTATAACCACGATTTGTGCTGCTAAATATGCACATTTTCGAACAAAACCTATATGCATTGTGTAATATGATGTTACAGGACTGTCATCTGATGAAGTTTATCAAGGTTAGTCAAAAATTATATATCTTTTTCTGGATTGTTACGATCGCTAACCTTTGCTGCTGGTAAATTGCTTGTGTTTCTGGTTATTGTGGTAAGCTAATATAATGCTATATTGTGTTTTCGCTGTAAAATCTGAATCTGAAATATTGGCTGGATTCACAAGATGTTGGTCTTTCATTTGCTGTACGCTGTGTATTTTTCAGAAATGTTTTATGATGCGTATTTCGGTATTTGACGTTGGTCTCTGTAATTATTCTGGCTGCATCGACGCTATTTCAGATTGCAGCTGCAATGTAGAACTGTGATTTATACCTGAAATATGCACATTTTTCGAACAAAACATATGCTATACAATAAATATGTTATCAGACTGTCATCTGATGAAGTTTTTTCTTGGTTAGTGACTATTTATATCTTTATTTGGTCGAATTTGTGAACGCTACCTATGCAGTAAGAAAATGGTGGAGAGAAAAAAGTTGAGTCTTTTGCTATCGTGGTTAGCTAATAGAAATACATATTGTGTCTTCCCTGTAAAACATTTTAAAAATCAGAAATGATGGCTGGATTCACAAGATCTGTATCTTTCATCTGGTGTCTTGGACTTGTGATTTCATGATATTTAGATGCTAGTATTTACTTGTGGCGCTATGCTCGGCTATGCTAGTCAGCTTTTTTACTGATGGGGGTGCTCCCGGATCCGGGATGAGTACCAAGTAAAAGTTAACTACCTCTCTCAAAAAGTGCAGTGTATAAAGTCAGAAAATCTTCTGTCTCAGCCACTGCCCGTCACCAAGGGAGTATCCCAAGGCTCGATCCTAGGCCCCACACTTTTCTCAATTTACATCAACAACATAGCTCAGGCAGTAGGAAGCTCTCTCATCCATTTATATGCAGATGATACAGTCTTATACTCAGCTGGTCCCTCCCTGGATTTTGGGTGTCCAAAAAGCTTTCTCAACCCTTAACCTTGTTCTGAACACCTCCAAAACAAATGTCATGTGGTTTGGTAAGAAGAATTCCCCTCTTCCCACAGGTGTTATTACTACCTCTGAGGGTTTAGAGCTTGAGGAAGTCACCTCATATAAGTACTTGGGAGTATGGCTAGGTGGTGCAGTGTCGTTCTCTCAGCACATATCAAAGCTGCAGGCTAAAGTTAAATCTAGACTTGGTTTCCTCTATCGTAATCACTCCTCTTTCACCCCAGCTGCCAAACGAACCCTGATTCAGATGACCATCCTACCCATGCTAGATTACGGAGACATCATTTATAGATCGGCAGGTAAGTGTGCTTTCGAGCGGCTAGGTGTTCTTTACCATTCGGCCATCAGATTTGCCACCAATGCTCCTTATAGGACACGTCACTGCACTCTATACTCTTCTGTAAACTGGTCATCTCTGTATACCCGTCGCAAGACCCACTGGTTGATGCTTATTTATAAAACCCTCTTAGGCCTCACTGCCCCTATCTGAGATATCTACTGCAGCTCTCATCCTCTACCTACAACATCCATTCTGCCAATCACATTTTGTTAAAGGTCCCCAAAGCACACACATCCCTGGGTCGCTCATCTTTTCAGTTCGCTGCAGCTAGCGACTGGACGAGCTGTAACAAACACTCAAATTGGACAGTTTTATCTCAATCTCTTCATACGAAGACTCAATCATGGACACTCTTACTGACAGTTGTGGCTGCTTTGTGTGATGTATTGTTGTCTCTATCTTATTACTCTGTGTGCTGTTGTCTGTGTCCAATAATGTTTGTACCCTGTGCTGCTGCCATATTGTGTTGCTGTTGTTGTCATGTTGTGTTGCTACCATGCTGTGTTGTCATGTGTTGCTGCCATGCTATGTTGTTGTCTTAGGTCTCTCTTTATGTAGTGTTGTGTTGTCTCTCTTGTCGTGATGTGTGTTTTGTCCTATATTTTTATTTAATTTATTTTTTATTTTTAATCCCAGCCCCCGTCTCTGCAGGAGGCCTTTTGCCTTTTGGTAGGCCGTCATTGTAAATAAGAATTTGTTCTTAACTGACTTGCCTAGTTAAATAAAGGTTGAATGAAATAAATACAATTTTAAAAAACATAAAAATACTAGGAAGGGCTTTCTGCCTGACCAATCAAGTGCGTCCCAAATCATACCCTACAGTGCCTTCATAAAGTATTCATACCGCCTTGACTTATTACACATTTTGTTGTGTTACAGCCTGAATTGCAAATGATTTTTTTTTTTTAATCGCACCCATCCACACACAATACCCCATAATTACAAAGTGAAAACATGTTTTTTGAAATGTTAGCACATTTACTGAAAATGTAATTCATAAATATCTAATTTACATAAGTATTCCCACCCCTGAGTCAATACTTTATAGAAGCACCTTTGGCAGCGATTACAGCTGTGAGTCTTTCTGGGCAAATCTTTAAGAGCTTTCCACGCCTGGATTGTGCAACATTTGCCCATTATTCTTTTCAAAATTCTTCAAGTAGATTAAAGTCAAAACTGTAACTCGGCCACTCAGGAACACTTACTGTCTTCTTTCTAAGCAACTACAGTGTAGTTGTGAACTTGTGTTTTAGGTTATTGTCCTGCTGAAAGGTGAATTAATCTCCCAGTGTCTGGTGGAAAGCAGACTGAACCAGGTTTTCCTCTAGGAGTTTTGCCTGTGCTCAACGCCATTCCATTTATTTTCTATCCTGAAAAACTTAATGATTCCCATAACATGATGCAGCCACCAAAATATGGCACTCAGTAATGTGTGGTATTGGATTTGTACCGAACATAACTATAAGGGCACAAGGCGAGACCCAGATGCAGATACGGGAGGCAGATGGTTTGAGTCTTTGATATTTATTATAATCCAAATGGGTAGGCAAGAGAATGGTCGTGGACAGGTAAAAAGTCAAAACCAGTTCAGAGTCCAGGAGGTACAGAGTGGCAGGCAGGCTCAAGGTCAAGGCAGGCGGATACAGAGTCCAGAAACAAGCAATGGTCAAAGCCGGGAGGACTAGCAAAAGGAGAATAGAAAAAGCAGGAGCACGGGAAAAACATGCTAGTTGACTTGAACATACAAGACGAGCTGGCACAGAGAGACAGGAAACACAGGGATAAATACACCGGGGGAAATAAGCGACACCTGGAGGGGGTGGAGACAGTCACAAGGACATGTAAAACAGATCAGGGCGTGACTGTACCCCCCCTCCCCTCTCTAGGGATGCCACCTGGCGTCCTACCTGGGCGCATACCTGGCTGACCGGGGTGTCGGCGGTGAAAATCGGCGATGAGGGCCGGGTCCAGGATGTCTTTAGCAGGAACCCAGCACCTCTCCTCAGGGCCATAACCCGCCCAGTCAACCAGGTACTGGAAATCCCTGCCCCGTGGTTGAACCTTCAGGAGGCGTCTCACCGTATACGCTGGCTTGCCATCAATGACACAGGAGGGAGGGATGGGCCTAGAAACAGAAGACAGAGGACTGTGAGACAAGGGCTTAATTCTGGACACTTGAAAAGTAGGGTGAACACGGAGGGTATGCGGCAACAGCAGACGGACAGCAGTGGGACTGATGACTCTAGGAATGGGGAAAGGACCAATGAAACGAGGGGAAAGTTTATGGGAGTCTACCCGGAGGGGTAGGTCCCGAGTGGACAACCATACCCTTTGCCTGACAGCGAGGAGCCAGAGTCCGGTGGCGGTCCGCTTGTCGACGATACCTGGAGGGGGTCTTGAGAAGAGTCACCCAAGCTCTTTTCCAGGTACGCCGACAGCGGCGGACAAACATCTGGGCTGAAGGTATGTTGACCTCAACTTCTTGCTCTGGGAAGAGCGGGGGCTGATACCGCATGGAGCATTCGAAGGGGGATAGTGCTGTAGCCGAGCAGGGGAGAATGTTCCTGGCATATTCCACCCAGACCAGTTGCTGACTCCAGGTGGTAGGGTTACTGGCAACAAGACACCGGAGTGCCGTCTCCATATCCTGATTGGCTCACACCGACTGGTCGTTAGATTGAGGATGAAACCCAGAGGACAGGCTGGCTGATGACCCGATAAGAGTGCAGAACGCCTTCCAGAATTGGGACGAAAACTGAGGACCCCAGTCCTAGACAATGTCAACCGGGAGTCCATAGATTTGGAAGACGTGCTTTACCATAAGCTGGGCCGTCTCCTTGGCTGAAGGTAACTTCGGGAAGAGGGATGAAATGGGCGGCCTTGGAGAATCTGTCAACTACTGTCAGGATGGTGGTGTTGCCATCTGACGGACGAATCCCAGTGACAAAATCCAGGAAAATATGGGACCAGGGGCGAAGAGGGACAGGGAGTGGCTGTAGGAGGCCAGACGGAGCTTGCCGCGGAGTCTTGCTTTGCGCGCACACCATGCATACGGCAATGAAGGCCGAGACATCAGGAACCATGGTGGGCCACCAGAAGCATTGACGGAGGAAAGCCAGAGTTCGACGAGTACCAGGATGACAGGTAAGCCTGGAGGAGTGAGCCCCTTCCAGGACCTGAGACTGGACTGAATCAGGAATAAACAGCCGGTTAGCTTTGGTTGACGCGCTTGGCAGTGCGGAGGTATTCTAAATTCTTATGATGCGTCCATACCAGAAATGGATGTTCCGCTCCTTCCAGCCAGTGTCTCCACTCCTCCAGAACCATCTTAACAGCTAGGAGTTATCGGTTCCCAACATCCTAGTTCCTCTCTGCAGAGTTGAGACCATGGGACATGAAGGCACAGGGATTAAGCTTTTGGTCCTGGACGGATCGCTGAGAAAGAACGGCCCTACTCCCACGTCGGAAGGATGGCAGGAGTAGTAAATTGTTGCTTTAGATCCCCAAAAGCCTTGTCCGCTGCTGGAGACTATATGAATGGTACCTTGGGAGAGGTGAGTGCAGAGAGGGGAACCACCAGGTTGCTGTAGCCCCGAATGAAACGGCGGTAGAAATGTGCAAATCCCAGAAATCGTTGTAGCTGCACCCTGGATGTGGGCTGGGGCCAATCCAGCACCGTGCTCACCTTCTTGGCATCCATCTGAACATTCCCCTCAACAATAATTTATCCCAGAAAGGAGATAGTGGAGCAGTGGAACTCACACTTCTCAGCCTTTACAAACATCTGATTCTCCAGGAGGCGCTGAAGGACCTGTCGAACATGGAGAATGTGTTCCTGGGCAGAACGAGAGACAACCAGGATGTCGTCGAGGTAGACAAAAACAAAACGTTTCAACATGTCCCGGAGCACATCGTTGACCAGGGCACTATGAGTAGCTGGTTATGCCATCCAAACTGCATAACCAGGTACTCATAGTTTCCACTGGCAGTGATGAAAGCTGTCTTCCACTCGTCTCGTAGGCGTATCCGCACAAGGTGGTAGGCATTTCGAAGGTCCAGTTTGGGAAGGATAGTAGCCCCCTAGAGAGGCTCAAAAGCTGAGGAGAGGAGTGGTAGAGGGTACCGATTATTAATCATAATGTCATTGAGGCCCCGGTAATCAATACATGGACGCAGGGTCTTGTCATTCTTCCCCATAAAGAAGAATCCTGCACCGGCAGGAGAGGCAGAAGGGCGAATGCTCCCAACAACCAGTGAGTCCTCGATGTACTCCTCCATGGCCTTGGTCTCAGGACCAGACAGAGAATATAGCTGGCCTCAAGGCGGTGTGGTGCCTGGAAGGAGGTCAATAGCACAATCGTAAGGACGATGTGGAGGAAGGGAGGTAGCACGGGCCTTGCTGAAAACCTCCAGGAGGTCATGATACTCTGAACCAAGAGATCCAAGAACGTACTTAACCCTGGAGGCAGATGTTTCGGAGAAGGCTGTGCCTGGCAGTGTGAATGGCAGAACGAGCTCCAACCCAGGATGGAACCACTAGTCCAGTCATTATCTGGGTTGTGCTTCTGGAGCCAAGAAAAACCCAAAACAGGTACAGTGGGGAGAACAAGTATTTGATACACTGCCGATTTTGCCGATTTTCCTACTTACAAAGCATGTAGAGGTCTGTAATTTTTATCATAGGTACACTTCAACTGTGAGAGACGGAATCTAAAACAAAAATCCCCAAAATCACATTGTATGATTTTTAAGTAATTAATTAGCATTTTATTGCATGACATAAGTATTTGATACATCAGAAAAGCAGAACTTAATATTTGGTACAGAATCCTTTGTTTGCAATTACAGAGATCATACGTTTCCTGTAGTTCTTGACCAGGTTTGCACACACTGCAGCAGGGATTTTGGCCCACTCCTCCATACAGACCTTCTCCAGATCCTTCAGGTTTCGGGGCTGTCGCTGGGCAATACGGACTTTCAGCTCCCTCCAAAGATTTTCTATTGGGTTCAGGTCTGGAGACTGGCTAGGCCACTCCAGGACCTTGAGATACTTCTTACGGAGCCACTCCTTAGTTGCCCTGGCTGTGTGTTTCGGGTCGTTGTCATGCTGGAAGACCCAGCCACGACCCATCATCAATGCTCTTACTGAGGGAAGGAGGTTGTTGGCTAAGATCTCGCAATACATGGCCCCATCCATCCTCCCCTCAATACGGTGCAGTCGTCCTGTCCCCTTTGCAGAAAAGCATCCCCAAAGAATGATGTTTCCACCTCCATGCTTCACGGTTGGGATGGTGTTCTTGGGGTTGTACTCATCCTTCTTCTTCCTCCAAACACGGCGAGTGGAGTTTAGACCAAAAAGCTCTATTTTTGAATCATCAGACCACATGACCTTCTCCCATTCCTCCTCTGGATCATCCAGATGGTCATTGGCAAACTTCAGACGGGCCTGGACATGCGCCTGCTTGAGCATGGGGACCTTGTGTGCGCTGCAGGATTTTAATCCATGACGGCGTAGTGTGTTACTAATGGTTTTCTTTGAGACTGTGGTCCCAGCTCTCTTCAGGTCATTGACCAGGTCCTGCCGTGTAGTTCTGGGCTGATCCCTCACCTTCCTCATGATCATTGATGCCCCACGAGGTGAGATCTTGCATGGAGCCCCAGACCGAGGGTGATTGACCATCATCTTGAACTTCTTCTATTTTCTTCTATTTTCTAATAATTGCGCCAACAGTTGTTGCCTTCTCACCAAGCTGCTTGCCTATTGTCCTGTAGCCCATCCCAGCCTTGTGCAGGTCTACAATTTTATCCCTGATGTCCTTACACAGCTCTCTGGTCTTGGCCATTGTGGAGAGGTTGGAGTCTGTTTGATTGAGTGTGTGGACAGGTGTCTTTTATACAGGTAACGAGTTCAAACAGGTGCAGTTAATACAGGTAATGAGTGGAGAACAGGAGGGCTTCTTAAAGAAAAACTAACAGGTCTGTGAGAGCCGGAATTCTTACTGGTTGGTAGGTGATCAAATACTTATGTCATGCAATAAAATGCAAATGAATTACTTAAAAATCATACAATGTGATTTTCTGGATTTTTGTTTTAGATTCCGTCTCTCACAGTTGAAGTGTACCTATGATAAAAATTACAGACCTCTACATGCTTTGTAAGTAGGAAAACCTGCAAAATCGGCAGTGTATCAAATACTTGTTCTCCCCACTGTATGTGAGGAGTCTCAATGAGGAGGAGCTGAATTGACTCACTGTGATTTCCAGATACCAGCATATTAATGCGAACTGTGCTGTGCGTGACTCTACCAGTGGAGCGGTCTAGTCTAGTGCCCTGGCATCCATGGGAACAGAGAGGAGTTGAGTTGGGATACTTAGTTCTGATACCAGGGTAGCATCCATGAAACTCTCATCTGCCCCAGAGTCAATAAGCTCCCGGAGAGACTTAGACTGGTCTCCCAACAGCAAGCTCACATAAAGGAGTTTAGGTAATGGGACTGTGCTGACAAACTGCCTGGGAGCTCCCCAGGTGAAACTCCTCCTCCTTCAATCAGTGGTGAACCAGGTGGAACAAATCTTCCAGGCAATCAGGGCGTGCCAGCACCTGGCTCTGCTGTTGTCTTTAGACCGCAGTGAAAGGAGCATTTATAACACCACAAGACCAAGGAAACTTCATCTTTGTGATCAAGGTGACTGTGCAAGTCCAAGCCCTCCACAAAACTGTGAAAGACAGCCGGTAAGCGCCATATTAGCCATGCTTGGCTAGACTGACTTAAGCAGTGCACTGCTAATGATACTCTGGAAAACACAGACTCTTAACTCTTAACTTTGATAGGACTTTTGCAGTGGTATTTATAACTTCAAATGTTGTTTGTGGGGTATAAAGGAAAAGTAAGAAGAGCCAAATTCATTGTTGACAAAGAACTTGTTTGAAATGGTTAAAAGTAATTGAAACTTTGTAGAAATCTTAGTAAACCAAGTTCTTAATTCAGTAACAAATGTATAGTCTAAAAAATCTTTGGCTAAAAAATGTAAGATTTGTCTGCTTAAAACTACTGATTAGAAAATAAATGTAATTTTTTACTACTAAAAATATTTTGAATGTATTTGGCTAAAATGCAAATTTAGAGAAAATATACTGATTCTGCTCATTTGATTAAAAATGGTGGGTTTCTATTTTGGGAAACATTTGCCTAAAAGTGGAAACCTTGTGTTTTATGGTGGCAGAAATGTGTTTATCTGGGGTGAATGTGGATAATTTTGTGTATTTGATTGGGCTGTCAACTCAAATAGTAACTTGTATTTGTCATCTCTTTTTTGAGGTTTTTCACCTGTTTACTGCCAACCAAAGAATGGTAAATAAAAGACAAACAACTGATTCCATGGCTGTTTATTGAGTGAAATCCAGTTAAAATCTTCATGTGGAGGGACTGTCCTTTTCAAGTGGGGAATTGCACAAGAAAGAGGTCGAAGCTTGACAGTGAAAAACCGTGGCTCAAGACTGGAAAAGGACCAGAAAAGTGACCACATGTGTCCAGAGAGACAAGTAAAGACTGTTCCCGCCTGCTGCTGTGATTGAAATGGCTGATTCATTACTGGTGGAGCAGCTAAAGACCGCAAGGACATCAGCGAAGCGTCAGTTTTCCCGTCTGGCCAATAATGTGCTATGAATGCATACAATGATGTCAGAAGAGGACCTCAGAGACAATTTTAGGAAGCTCACTGCAGAAGCTGGCAAAGTCCTGGAAGCCAACGATGATGTAGAGGGGCAATGTATTGAAGAAAACTCTGATGCAGAGGAGTTGAGCGAGCAGCAGAAGTCTGACTTGGTCAAAACAGCCAAAGAGTGTGAGAAAAAACTGCAAGAGCTAAAGGACCTCATACAAAAGACATTGTGGGCCAATTTCGGGGAATATGAACTGACACAAGCAATTACAACAGCAGAGTCGCAAGCAGAAAACGTGGGAGCTGTGGACCCAAGTAAAAACCCAGATGCATATCTCTTCATGATCGGACAACTAGAGAATCTTGTGAAGGCTGCGAAGGAGGTGCATAAACATTGGAAGTGCTGGGCCCCCCCAGCAGAGCAACAACATTTCCAGAGTCGTATCAAAGACCTTGAAACTATCCTGCCAAATCTCACAATAAGACAAGCAGACTTTACAGGGGCACAAGTTAGAGGAGAAACCAGCAGATTGAGTACTACTTCAAACAGTTCTGTGGCCACACCAGCAATTAAATTAAAGCCTGCTGCCCTCCCAAAGTTTTCTGGCATCCGCCGAGAGTTTCACCGGTGGAAAAAAGACTGGGAAGTGCTCCAGATGCAGGGAGAACCTACTGGATCCAGAGAGGTTAAAAAGTTCCAACTTCTCGACAGTGTGGATGAGAAGACCATACGAGACCTTCACCTTACAACTTACACAACTGCTGAGGAGGTTTTCCGGGTCTTGGAGAACCGCTTTGGAAATAAGACAACTATAGCCCTTGAGATAGTAGAAGAGCTCCAAAGACTCCAAGCAGTTAAAGGTAACCAGCCCAGGAGGATTGTTGAGCTCATCCAATCTGTAGAAAAAGCCCTGGTCGATCTGAACGAGCTTGGCAAGACCGGTGCTATAAAGAACCCTCTTGTAACAAAGACAATAGAGAGTAAACTTCCTGATGGCCTGAAGAAGGAATGGCTTCTTCATGTAGCTGGCAAAGGTGATGAAGCTGAAGAAGACAAGCGATTTGACTACCTCCACAAGTTTCTTCAAGGTCAAGAAGCCATCTATGAGAAGCTGGACCAACTGAGAGAGGAGGAACCAAAACCGAAATCTGAACCTCGGCAAGCTCGAACCAGAACCTCCACCCAACTAAGCGACCAGGCTCAAGGATGTGTGGTCTGCGGAGACTGCAAGCATAAGAAAAGGCTATATTTCTGCCAAAAGTTTCGCACGCTTAAGCTGTCAGAGAAAAGAGATGCTGTCAGGAAGCTGGGAGCCTGCAAAAGATGCCTGGAGATTCACAAGGAAGGTGACTATTGTAAATCAGAGTTTCTGTGCAGGAGGCCAGACTGCATAGAACAGCGTGCTACAGAACACCACTATTACCTCTGCCCGAGAGCTGGTATAACCAAAGGGAATGTCGTCCAGAGGTCCAATAACAGCAAAGTGGGAGGTGACACAAGAGAGCGTTATACCCAAGCCCAAGAAGAGTTCATTAAAAGTCTCTCACCTGAACTTGCAGAGAAGTGTTGCAATGCCTTTTGCAACACTATAGCCAGAACCTCTCTTGTGTCCAACCAACCCAGTCTTCTAGCAGAGAATGGAATAGTGGAGTGGCCAGTCATCATGATGCTCTTAGAGGTCACGGCCAATGCAGGACAAAAAGTTGGGACTTTGATCGACCTGGCATCGGATACAAACTATATAACTCATGATGCAGCTGATCGTTTGAACCTTAGAAGTGAAGCCATAACCCTTGTTGTCCATGGTGTGGGAGGAATGAAAGTTCAAGTCACCACAAAACGGTACCTCCTAAAGATCCGGGTCCGCACAGAGCAAGGCAATGTCAGATCCCACCAACTCCTCTGCTATGGTTTGGACAGCATTGCAGAGATTCACAAACATGTGACAGCCAAAAGACTCCAAAAATTCTTTCCAGATGTCCCCCAAAATGAACTTGTTAGACCAAGACAGATACAGCTTTTGATAAGCCATAAGGAAGGGCGACTGGTCCCACAGAAAATACGCACCGTTGGGGACCTTGTACTATGGGATGGGCCATTGGGAAAGACAATTGCAGGGACACACCCTGCTCTGTTTGAAGAGGCTACAGTTACAGCACACCAGTCCAGAGCGCACTTCGCCAGATCCATGAGAACAGCAGCATTGATGTATGAAGAACATATCTGCGCCAAACCTACCATCAAGTCTTCTTATTCTGCTATTTCCACTCGGGATTTTATTGAGTGGTGGAGATGGGATAGCATTGGCGCCCCCTGCACCCCAAAATGTGGAGGATGTCGCTGCGGCAGTTGTCAACTTGGTGGCAAAGAAATGACTCTGGCTGAAGAAAGGGAGCTGGAAGTTGTTAAGGGTGGCCTGACTTATGTTGGTGCTGATGACCACAGTGATAGTCCACACTGGCATGCAAGGTATCCATGGCTCATTGACCCATCTACATTGCCAAACAACATAAAAGCAGCGGAGGCAACCTTTCTCAGAACAGAGAGACAGCTCGCCAAGGAACCGCAGTGGAAAAAAGCCTATGGTGCTCAAGTCCACGAAATGGTTGACCGCCGGGCTGCAAGAAAGCTGACCAAAGAGGATCTAACCAACTGGAATGGACCTGTCTGGTATATTAGTCATCTTATCGCACCCAACCCCCACTCTGTTACAACTCCGGTAAGACTTGTCTGGAACAGCAGTCAGAAGTACAAAGGCCAAAGTCTCAATGACCTTCTGATGAAAGGCCTTGACGTTCTCAATCCGATTCGAGCTGTCCTCCTCAAGTTCCGCCAAGGCTCCTACGCCGCTCTAGGAGACGTCAGAAAAATGTACAATTCTGTGTGGCTCGAGGCGAGGGAAGTCCATCTACACCGGTTCTTGTGGCGGGATTCAGAGGGCGATGAGGTGGAACAATACGCCATAACCAGAGTGAATATCGGGGACAAGCCAGCAGGGTGCATAGCACAACTGGCCATGAGGGAGACGGCTAACCTGCCTCAATTCAGCCACCTCACAGATGAATGCCAAGTATTACATGAGCACAGCTACGTCGATGACATCTTGACATTCCACAACTGCCGTGAAAAACTCGAAGTCATCACAAAGAATGTGGAGCTGATTCTAAAAGCAGGAGGGTTTGCACTGAAGCCTTGGGTCTTCTCAGGCCAAAATAAAGGAGAAAGAGAAAAGGCATCACCAAATATTGTTGTCCTGCCAAATCAGCTTAAGGAGGAAGACAACAAGGCGCTCTGTCTCGGCTACATTGTGGATGAAGACATGTTGCATGTCATGGTGAGGGTCAACTTCTCCAGGCGGAAGAAAAAGATGAGACTTGGGCAAGACTTACTGCTAGAATAAGTACGAGCACAGACACCAGACCCGCTGACAAGACGTGAACTGCTGAGTCAAGTTGCTGGTTTGTACGACCCAGTTGGCCTGACAACGCCATCAAAGCAAAGAGGGGCTATCTTGGTCCGAAGGGCATTCCAAGAGGCAAAACCAAAGTGCAGCATGGTCAAGGACACATGGGACCTTCCCCTGTCGGATGAGCTCCGCAAAGATGCAATTGGAATTTTTGAGGAGTACGTCCAGCTAAGCAAAGTAATGTTCCCAAGAGCTCTTACTCCACCAAAGGCAACAACTGAACCAGTCGCTGTCACTTTTTCAGATGGCAGTGAAAGCTCCTATGGTGCTGTCCTCTACCTGCGGTGGAACTGCAACAAACAATTAACAATTCGACTAGTGGAGTCAAAAGCAAAGCTGACACCACTAGACCAGAAGGGGGATGCAGTCAAAGCAGAACTTTGCGGTGCAGTCTTTGCAAGCCGCCTGAAAAAGTACTTTGAACAGCATACCCAGATCCAGATAAAAAGGTGGTACCATTTGTTAGACAGTCAGACTGTTCTTGGAGCTATCCAGCGTGAAAGCTATGGATTTCAGACTTTCTTCGCTAATAGAATTGGAGAGATCCAAGAGAGCACACGGCTACAGGACTGGTGGTGGATCCCTGGACCACTCAACATAGCCGACATTATCACTCGAGGAGCTGGGCCAAAGGAACTTGATGCCCATTCAGAGTGGCGGCAAGGGCCAGAGTTTCTATATCTTCCAGAGAGCGAGTGGCCAATTATGTTGTCAAAAGATGTGTCTGTGACAGCTCGAGAGAGCATTAACAATATGCAAAAGAAGTCATTTGTGGCAGCACTCACCAGAGCCCAAGCGAAAAGAAGTCTTCCAAGTCTTGTGGGACGATTTCCTGCTGGTGCAGCTGTCCTAAACTTGGTGGATGAGAGGCGCTTTAGTAGCCTAAAGTGTCTAATCAAGACTGTTGCTTTTATCTGGAGAGCCGCCAAAAAGTTTAGATCTGCAACAAAGTCCATCGAGACCCCAAAGTGGGAGGCGATTCCCACAAAAGGAGTTATCACCGCCACAGAACGTCAAGAGGCAATAAGAGACATCTATCTTGCTGCTCAAGAGGGGGTGACGTTCCCAACTACCACTACGGACCGCTTGGTTGTGTACAGAGAGCCAGAATCTGGGTTACTAGTCTGCGGTGGGAGAATCCATGGCTTCAGGGAGGATGGCGCTGCAGTTCCCCTTCTGCCTTTCAATGCATGGGTCTCTACTTTATTGGCACGGGAGGCGCACGATGAGGGTCATGAAGGTGTGGCTGCAACCCTGCTGAAAATGAGGAGGAAAGCCTGGGTCATCCAAGGAAGGAAAATTTCCCAAAAAGTAGTGGATAACTGCCTTTTCTGCAAAAAGTCAAGGGCAAGAAGGTGCGAACAGGTAATGGCTGACTTACCTGCTGAAAGAGCCACACCTGCAGCTCCGTTCGAGTTCACTACAGTCGACCTCTTCGGACCGTACCTTGTCAAAGATGACATCAAGAAACGGGTCTCAATGCAAGTGTGGGGTGTCGTCTTCAGCTGTATGGCCAGCAGGGCAATTCATGCAGACCTGGTCAACACAATGTCGACAGAGAGCTTCTTGTTGGCTTACCAACGCTTTACTGCAATTAGAGGGCACCCAAGAAAGATCTGGTCCGACCCAGGGACAAACTTCATCGGCGCCAAACCTGTCCTAAGAGAGCTGTACCAGTTCCTGGATGCTCAGAATAGAACTTCAATAGAAGAGATGTCGGCTCAAAAAGGTACCAAATGGGAGTGGACAATTCACCCTGCTGACTCACCTCACCGCAATGGGGCTGCTGAAGCCGCTGTTCGCATTCTCAAGAAGGCACTGCAGAGCCTGGGCAACAACACTGGCCTTAGCTACAGCGAGCTTCAGACAACACATTTCTCCTGGGCCGAGCCTCTCCAAGCGGTGAGATCAGAACATTTGACTTTGCGAACTACCCTTACAAGAGACTCAGAGAGATGCAGAACCAGGTCAACAAGTTCTGGAGGTCTTGGAGCCAGCTTGCCGGCCCAAACTTATTTCTGAGAAGTAAATGGCACACTTCATATCGCAACGTTGCTGTCGGAGATATTGTCTGGTTGTGTGACCAAAATGCAATGAGGGGCAAATTCAAGCTAGGACGGGTTGTGAGTGTTAATCCAGATGCTAAGGGCATTGTTCGAGACGTGAACGTCAAAGTGGTCCAAAGCTCCTGCCTTCCTGTCACAAAACCCGCACTAAACCGGCCATCGGCCAAAGTCCTGAAAGAAGCTACGCAAACCACAGTCCTGCACAGAGATGTTCGACGCCTGGTTGTCTTGCTACCAGTTGAGGATCAAACTCAGAGCTGACCGGCAGTATGTAGGTGCTGATTTACGATCTTTCCATCGGTTCCCGTGGGAAGATTGAGTGGGAGGTGTGCTGACAAACTGCCTGGGAGCTCCCCAGGTGAAACTCCTCCTCCTTCAATCAGTGGTGAACCAGGTGGAACAAATCTTCCAGGCAATCAGGGCGTGCCAGCACCTGGCTCTGCTGTTGTCTTTAGACCGCAGTGAAAGGAGCATTTATAACACCACAAGACCAAGGAAACTTCATCTTTGTGATCAAGGTGACTGTGCAAGTCCAAGCCCTCCACAAAACTGTGAAAGACAGCCGGTAAGCGCCATATTAGCCATGCTTGGCTAGACTGACTTAAGCAGTGCACTGCTAATGATACTCTGGAAAACACAGACTCTTAACTCTTAACTTTGATAGGACTTTTGCAGTGGTATTTATAACTTCAAATGTTGTTTGTGGGGTATAAAGGAAAAGTAAGAAGAGCCAAATTCATTGTTGACAAAGAACTTGTTTGAAATGGTTAAAAGTAATTGAAACTTTGTAGAAATCTTAGTAAACCAAGTTCTTAATTCAGTAACAAATGTATAGTCTAAAAAATCTTTGGCTAAAAAATGTAAGATTTGTCTGCTTAAAACTACTGATTAGAAAATAAATGTAATTTTTTACTACTAAAAATATTTTGAATGTATTTGGCTAAAATGCAAATTTAGAGAAAATATACTGATTCTGCTCATTTGATTAAAAATGGTGGGTTTCTATTTTGGGAAACATTTGCCTAAAAGTGGAAACCTTGTGTTTTATGGTGGCAGAAATGTGTTTATCTGGGGTGAATGTGGATAATTTTGTGTATTTGATTGGGCTGTCAACTCAAATAGTATTTGTCATCTCTTTTTTGAGGTTTTTCACCTGTTTACTGCCAACCAAAGAATGGTAAATAAAAGACAAACAACTGATTCCATGGCTGTTTATTGAGTGAAATCCAGTTAAAATCTTCATGTGGAGGGACTGTCCTTTTCAAGTGGGGAATTGCACAAGAAAGAGGTCGAAACTTGACAGGGACAGAGGGTTCCCAGTCAGACTCACCAGAGTACTTGTACCTACTAAGGCTTCAGGTCTCTTTACTGGGCAGGTGGCTATATAATGCCCTACAGCTCCACAATGCAGACAACAATTGGAGCTTAGCCTGCAGGAACGTTAATCCCTGAGCGGTTTCCTTCTTCTCCGGCAACTGAGTTAGGAAGGACACCTGTATCTTTGTAGTGACTGGGTGTATTGATACACCATCCAAAGCCTAATTAATAACTCCAACATGCTCAAAGGGATATTCAATGTCTGCTATTTAATTTTTACCCATCTACAAATATGTGCCCTTCTTTGCGCGGCATTGAAAAACCTCCCTGGTCTTTGTCTTTGTGGTATCTGTGTTTGAAATTTACTGCTCGACTGAGGGACACGTGTGTGGAGTATAGAGATGACGTAGTCATTCAAAAATCATTTGAAACACTATTATAGCACACAGAGTGAGTCCATGCAACTTATTATGTGACTTGTTAAGCACATTTTACTCGTGAACTTATTTAAGCTAGCCATAACAAAGGTGTTGAATACATATTTACTCAAGACATTTCAGCTTTTATTTGTAATAAACATATATTTTTTTGAAAAACATAATTCTATTTTGACTTTATGGGCTATTGTGTGCAGGCCAGTGACAAAAACAATCTACATTTAATCCATTTTAAATTCAGGCTGTAACACAAAAAACGGTGGAAAAAGTAAAGGGGTGTGAATACTTTCTGAAGGCGCTGTATACCTTATTTAGTGCACTACTTTTGACTGGAGCTTATGGGGCACTACATAGGAACACGCTGTTATTTGGGACATAGACAATCACACAGCCAAGATGACATCTCTGTGGTGAGTGAGGGGCTGAGAGGCACATACCTTTCCTGGGGTCAGCCACAGAGATGTCCTCAGTCACGTTACAGAAGGACGTCTCCTTGGTGTCCCCTAGCCCTGCTGGACTCTGGGAAGAGGTAGGCCTCAACAACAACCTGGCTGTGGGAGGGGAAACAACAACATGCAGAGTGAATTATAGTCGTAGTGGATGTGAAACAGATGATCTTAATCTAGCTCTGTCATTGTGTGAGACATGATTATCATGCATAGTTAATCAGCTATAACAGACTCATTGTAAAATATTGAAATACAGTGTTCTATATTCTGACATGTCGGGCTACTTCTGTCGGGCTACTTTTTTCATCCACCACAGCAAGGAATCTGTTTTGCACAAACATTAGAACATTGAACATGTCATCATTCTCTTCACACTCCATGATTTGACACTTGAAGGATGTCTCACCTAGGAACCACACTCCGACTGCTAAGCCTCCCAGAAGTCCTACTGCACACACAGCAGCCAGTACTCTCACCAGTCTATTGGCTGACACTGGAGAACAGCTGAATTAGACACTGATAAGATATCAATTGGCCTAGGTATACTGATAAAAGGCATGTTAGCTGTCTGTCACACTGACATAGAGTGGAAGAGATAGCGACACAGCATGTAACAGCCATTACACAGTCTACAACTTGCACACAACTAAGGATGTGAACAAAGCATACCACATGTAGGGAACTTGACCAGTGACAAAGATGAAGGCTTAACATTTCACAGGCAGTGTCATAATCAACTGATTTACAGTATATAAAGTCTGCATGGCAGCTGTGAGGGGTAGATGTTTACTGTACAACTTTAACTTAAGACAATGAGATACTAAAGTACTGAAGCTTAATGCTGCTATATTCTCTAATTAGATTAGACTATATAGTGTAACAGTATAACTTTAAGGGGACGGACTAAAGTTAAACTGTTACAATAGCATGCCTTGTTTGTGTACTAATTGGATAATGTTGTCAACTAATGATAGCCTGTGGTTTCAGCCCTATTAGACAGTGCACCACCCAGGCATTGACCTTACTGTGGTTTGTAGAGTGGATTCCTCTCAGCCAGGCATGGCAGCTCTGACTCTGAGCTACTCGGGCCTCTCCCACTCCTGTCTTCTCTGGGTGTAAAGAATGACTGACAGCCACAGGATTCTCAATCACAGATAATGTATCTCCATCAAGATTCTGCAACAGATGTGATGAATGCAACACACACTATTCATATCAGTCTTCTGGAACACTGGATATGAAGATAACCTATTCTTCTTGGCTGACTACCCCTCCCCTTCTACACACACGGACGCCTCCTTATTCATCCCCTTTATCAAACAGATTTAATTAGGATGACTGTGAAACAAGAGATCTCCGGAGGGTTTGTCCAGGTGTATGGAATTTGAATGGCAGGTATGTAAAGGTGCGTAGATAATGTCACAGGTGTCCAGGTGTGTGAACTGAAGCACAATGTATCATTCATAGCCATGTGTGAGAATCCCAGCCAATGTGTCAGACTTGTGCTGCAGACATATGGATTTGGGGCTCCCGAGTGGTGCAGCGGTCTAAGGTACTGCATCTCAGTGCAAGAAACGTCACTACAGACCCTGGTTAGATTCCAGGCTGTATCACAACCGGCCGTGATTGGGAGTTCTATAGGGCGGCGCACAATTGGCCCAGCGTCGTCTGGGTTAGGGTTTGGCCTGGAAAGGCTATCGTTGTAAATAAGGATTTGTTCTTAACTGACTTGCCTAGTTAAATAAAGGTTAAATAAAATAAATAAATACAATTTACTCTACACAGTACCAGACCTATGCAGCAGGTATTTCACATGCAGGTGAATCAGACTACCTACAATTGTTTTCTATTGCAAGACATAATTAAAACCAAAAATGTCAAATACTACAGGGAATTTCTAGCTCATGCAATGAGATATTGTAGGAAAATAGGATGGCATTATATATTTACAAATCCCATCTAAAAACCATCTACTCCAACATGATGCTTAAACATTGTAATTTACCCATATAATCAACAGCTGTTTTTAACCCAAAGCATGCACTGTATGCATATATTTCTCTTTAAGTTATCCTCTAGCTGTCTAGCAGATAATACATTACATTAGTAAAAAGTACACAATGTACATGTACTTGAAATACATTATGAGGATTGACAATAGATTATTAAAAACCATTAATAAATCATCATAGTTGTTGTTAAACAACATGCACGACAGCTAGTACATGTACAGTAAATAGACAGAGGAATTATGAAACAACATCTGTTGTCAGTGATGTTGACACTCAATGAGTGAGTCGATAGCCTAAAGACAGAGGGCAACAGAGAAGGTATCAAGGTGATAATGAAAGTAAATAGGGGTAAAGAGAGAGACATAGATATATAGATATGCCTGGAGTCTTACCATGTTTCCCTTGTATGTTCTGTTGTCCAGAGGAGAGTGTGGTAGTGGGCTCTTCAGCGTTCATCTGTAGGCCTGTGTTAGGTTAGAGACAGAGATGCGCTCCGCTCGCAGCTGGTCGACTATTTGCCATTTCACAGAATGCAACTCTGGATTTTCCCTTCACAAAGAGACAGTGAGGTCAGCAATGGTTCTGCGCTGTTGAATGAACCTGTTGTTTTGCCAAGGAGGTCATGGGGCCTATGGAGGCAGGCTCAACCAGTTATTTGTAGGAGGGAACATCTCCAGAGATACCCCACAAGCCACTGATAGGGCAGGCAGAGGCACAGGTTGCTTAGTAACACCCTTACCTGTGCCAACAGAGCATCCATTTGGCAGACAGAACATTATTAGCTGAACATTGTAGCTTCATGAGCAAAGGTCATAATTACAGATTGTTGAAAAGCCTCATATCATGTCAATCCCAGTCAGACTCATTTGGAAACCAAAGGTATCACATCTCTCACCAGGACACTCCAGAACAAAATGAACACTGTTCTGCCTGCTGGTGAGGTGACAGATTTTCAGTTTCTCTCTCAAAATGAACAAATAAATGCATTTGTATAGTTTTTGTTATGAATTATTAAAAAACAATTATTTCTGGATACATTTACATTTAAGTCATTTAGCAGACGCTCTTATCCAGAGCGACTTACAAATTGGAAAGTTCATACATATTCATCCTGGTCCCCCCGTGGGGAATGAACCCACAACCCTGGCGTTGCAAGCGCCATGCTCTACCAACTGAGCCACACGGGATACCCGTTACAGTATATACAATTTACTCTGCATCAGGTGCAGTACAAAAAATAACCAACCAACATTTTTTGGGGGTTGAGTGAATCATATTTTATTTGACAAGGATATACAAATAAATATGTTACTTAAAACATGATAAAATGTGGACTTTTTCATCTGTTTACAGGTAAGTATGGGTAAGAAGTATTTTTTGAAAATTTCTCTTCTACCTTACGGCAAGGTTAATTAATCCAGTAAGTTGAGAACATCAAGATGTTCCTAATGAAAAATTGTAGATTTAATCTGCCACCTAGAATGCCAGCCAGCAGAAGGTACCTTTGATATGTACTGTCTCCCATGGGCGTGGTATGGGATTAGGCCTGGAGAGAGCCAGGTGAGGAGGATAACTGCCAGCGAAGACATTCCTTACACTCGGACTGTCCAAGCACCATCCCGGAAACGGCCTGCATCTCTTTGGCTCATCTGAATAACTGTCAGATGAAATAATGTACAAGTCAAACCCACCAAGTCAAACCCACTCTAATAAGTCTATCTGTCTATCCGTCTGTCCGTCTGTCCGTCTGTATACTGTGACCTGAGGTGGATGTGGCTGTGTGAGAATGAGTGTGGGTTTACATCCAAAAACATATTGGATTGATTAAAGGGAATTGTAACACATACTGTAAATTTACATAAATATCAACATTGGCAAGAGTCTATGATGGTATGTGAATGAGATATCCCCTTTGTTGGTGAATAGACAATAATACTGACATTCATTTGTACGTTTCTCAAATCGGCACAGCACATGGCAATACAATCATTAAATGACACTCATCATTTAAATCTTAATTGGGAGAGCTTGATGTATGGGCAGTGAGATACCTTTTGTTATTTCTCGCATACTGTAAGTAGACCAACAAGAACTAATACAATTTACATTGTATAAACATTCTGAAGGATATGTACAGTGTCTTGATTTCATAAACGTTGATTAACACTTCTATGCCGACTTGTCAAACGTCAATATTTATATAAAGAACTCATTCTTACTAAGTTTCCTAGTTCCTGTGCCATTGTTATTAGTGACTGAGTTGCACAGTAACATTTGATCAGATAAATACTGGTAATGTACTTTCCTTGTCGACATGTTGGAGGGGACAGAGTCTGTGTCATGTCCAGGAGATCTCTCATGTCTTTGTCTCACTGCCATCTCTCTGTCACTGTGAGTGGCAGTCTGGACCTTATAGTTCTTATCAGAGGTCTTGTGATTGGAACCAATCCCCCTCTCAGCTAGTGGCTTGTGTGACTTAAAGCGCTGTCCCCAAAAAATCTCATCCTCCGTGTAGGAGGTCCTCACATGGAAGGCTGTGCCTGAGAAGAAATACATATTATATTATATACGTCTGCTGTCCGAACCAGGCATTAAGGATACTGTAGGTCCCTTTACCCTTGTTTTGATAATGATAACATATAAATAACTCACAACCATTAATTTGAAAAACGACAAGTTTTTCTGATTGAAATAGCCCAAACAGTTATTTTATTCCAACTCCAGATTTCCCCACCTCTCAGTACAAACCTGCGTCTTGAACGGCTCCGTCCACCATGACCACAATTTCAAAGGTCTCCCACTTTAAAGAGTCAGCGCTGATGCCCCAGAGAGGACTTTGTTCATCAATGACATGCTCCACGGTCTGGGGCTCCACTGTGAACAGCCTGGCTTCATCTGGCCCCATGCCCAGAGTCAGCTCTCTCTGCTCCAACAGGATGAACTCTCCCTCTTTGGTATGGTGAGATTTAATCAGCTTGGCTCTTATCTCTGCCACCAGCATGTGTGTCTCTTTCAGAGTCTTGACATTGAACATCAGGCACAGCCTCTCATCCCTCTCAGAGACCACACAGTGCTGACTGAATAACAGAGTGGGCAGCCTCCTCTTAGGCTTGGCTAGCTTGGCCAGGATGCAGCCCAGCATCAGGGTGTCTAACACTGATTCAATGATGGACTGTGCCATCATGAGAACCAGCCCGTCCATGCAGTTGGCTGAGGCCACTCTAGAGCCGTAGCCGTTGATGATTTGGCTGTCCATGGAGATAGAGAGGGCCGAATGGAAACTGTCCAGTTTCTCAAAGCATGGCTGCCATTGCGGGTCTTGTATGTGTTCCATATCACCACGCAGCCAGGCACCCAGGAAGTAGAGCTCTGCGAAGGCTGCCCAGGTGACGATGTAGCACAGGGTGAAGACAAATAGGATCCAGCTGTACTTCAGATCCACAAGGGTGCCGATCAGGTCACACATCTTGTTCTTGGAGCTGTATGATGAGCCACGACACATGCCATCCTTGGTGAAGTAGCGATGGTGCTGGCGACCATTAGAACTGGAACTCTTGTGTCTTTTGTCTCCTGTACTCTTGGAAGAAGAAGATGTGGCATTGTTCTGTGTTTTCTTCCCTCTACTAGGTTTACTAGAGCCTTTCTCAACCCAGGAGCTTGTATCATAACTGGAGAACCTCTCAGCACTCCTGGTCTGTCTTGCTTTGTGCTGTGATTGGATGATCCTCTGACTGACCGGCAGTGGATGCAGCTTTGGATGGTGAACAGGCATGGTGACATACTGACCCCTACTGGTGGTCCTGGAGATTTTATTGGGATTGGCTAAAGATACTCTTGTGTCCACCTGCAATGAAGACATCAAGACAGTAAGGTGTCACCTGAAATCAAACAGTGAAGATGTTGATAACAATACAATAATAAACCAGTCATCTTTGCAGTGAATATTGAGATGTTATACTGACCCTCCTCAGGTATGGCCTGTATGGGTTATATGTGTTGTGTCGAAGTGAAGCTCTGGGTCTGATGTTCTTCCTGGGGTACGGGGGAGGTCCATAGTTGCCATAGTCCCCATAGAGTGCACAACTGTTGGAGATCACCGTGGAGAACATGGCTGGAATCGCCCTCTGTGGAAACCGAGACAAACCGAAAGGAGTGTCCACCGTTTATACCGTCAACAAGACAAACTAGAAAAAAGTTTATCACCTGTGCAGGTTCAAAAATCCTGTTAACAATAATAGTTTTTAATGATGTGTGCAGGATGACACTTGTATCCAGTCTAAGAACATAGAGCAAGCGTTGACATGTCCTTGTTTGTGTCTTGTTGTAAAAACTAACGATGGAGAGGGTGGATAAGAGCAGGGCTGCTGCTCCAGTCTGTCTCCAGTCCAGATGGTGTGTAATGTGGTTTGCTTTAGCTGCCCACCATGCTCACACTAATTAAACAGAGGAGATTACATTATCACCAGCTCTTAATCAATCTGCTCGTCTACAGAGCATGACCATGGATTTCAGGAGATTACAGAGGAGATAATCCTTTTTGCACATGTGTAACTAAATTTAGCCCACCTTTCATCTTTTCAAAATGGCTCCATTACATTTGGTGGATCTCATGCTCATCAACTACATAAACAGGACAGGATAGTTCTATGTCAGCACAATCGTAATACACTAGTGGACTTTTCCATCATTGCAAACAAAGTAGAAGCTTCTTTACTATATCCAAGTCATGTTGTGTTGTCACTATGCTCTGCTGGTGGAAAAACAGTTTTCAGTATATGTGTTGGTATAGACCATAGCAATGCTGTGTTTCCATTTTTATTTTGTTTCTCGCAGTGGTGGAAAAAGTACCCAATTGTCATACTTGAGTTAAAGTAAAGATAACTTAATAGAAAATGACTCAAGTAAAAGTGAAAGTCACCCAGTAAAATAATACTTGAGTAAAAGTCTAAAAGTATTTGGTTTTAAAATATACTTAAGTATCAAAAGTAAATGTAATTGCTAAAATGTACTTAAGTATCAAAAGTGAAAGTATAAATATTGCAGCTGGCCACATTTTCTAGTTTTTTATTTATTTACAGATGGCCAGGGGAACGCTCCAACTCGGACATCATTTACAAATGAAGCATTTGTTTAGTGAGTCCACCAGATCAGAGGCAGTAGGGATGACCAGAGATGTTCTCTTGATAAGTGTGTGAATTAGACCATTTTCCTGCATTCAAAATGTAACTAGTACTTTTGGGTGTCAGGGAAATGTATGGAGTAAAAAGTACATCATTTTCTTTAGGAATGTAGCAAAGTAAAAGTTGTCAAAAAATATTAATAGCAAAGTAAAGTACAGATACCCCAGAAAACGACTTAAGTTGTATTTAAAAAGTATTTTTACTTAAGTACTTTACACCACTGGTTTTTCGATTCAGTAAGTTAGAATTACATTTTTACTGAGTTTCCATTATAAAATGTAAACACAGCATTGCTATGGTCTATACCACCACATCCCAAACCCACAAATAAACATAGAAACAAGAACATAAACAAAGGTAGTACCTGTGATGAAGAATTCCCTCTTGTTATTGACTGGATGCAGCTACTGTATGGCTGCCATTCTGCTTAGTGGTGGACACAACAATGTGTGTGGTAGAGCAGAGGGAGGGAGGGCAGAGAGGCAGAGACTTATCCCTTCCCTCATCTGTAGCAACTAGTCAAACCCACCCAGCTGTTAGTCTGGCATCGTGCCACTAAGGGTCACCAAACCGCCTGTCATGACTTCAGCTGCATGCTACATTGAGACAGGGAAACACAACCAACATTATCATGTTTATTTTTGCTATTTTATGTTTCTTTGGTGTATTTTGAAATGCGCAAATAAAATGTATTATTATTATTATTATTATTATTATTATTAACTCAACCGTCATGGATTTACATTTGGATATTTTCTAACATATTCAAATATTGAACATATTCCTGTAGTGCATGTGAATAGTATGCAGAAACAAACAGACAGTAAGAACTCACTTTACTTGACTGATGACACAATAAAGACCTGCATTGTAAAATAGTTTTATTCTTTTTTCATCATGCCACAGAACACTGATGCGTAAAGAGAGCTGTGCCTGAAACCACACTGAGAAAACACTTGCACACACAGTGTTACAAAGCTGTAATGCAAAAGGATTTAACACACATGGCAAGAAGAACAACCCTGATTGGACACCAGGACAAACACTGACTGAACTGGCGCTGAGGTAGACAAACATTGACATAATATCTACCTAAATGATGATCATCACATCCTTATAGTACACACACCAAATAAAACAACTTCCGTTTTGTTACAACATAGAAAGATCAAAGAAAAACTTTTTTTCAAAGTGCTCTGTTAGTTTTGGTCCACCACGGAAATCCTAAGATCCTTATAGTGCATGTGTTTGTACACTGAACAAAAATATAAATGCAACATGTAAAGTGTTGGTCCCGTGTTTCATCAGGTGAGATAAAAGACACCAGCTATTTTCCATATGCACAAAAAGCTTATTTCTCTAAAATGTTGTGCACAAATAGTTTTACATCCGTGTTATTTACACATTTCTCATTGGCCAAGATAATCCATCCACCTGACAGGTGTGGCATATCGACAAGCTGATTAAAAAGCATGATCATTACATGGGTACACCTTGTGCTGGGGACAACAAAAGGCCACTCTAAAATGTTCCGTTTAGTCACACAACACAATGCCACAGATGTCTCAAGTTTTGAGGGAGCATGTAATTGGCATGCTGACTGCAGGAATGTTCACCAGAGCTGTTGCCAGAGAATTGGATGTTAATTTCTCTATCATAAACCGCCTCCAACATCGTTTTAGAGAATTTGGCAGTAATTCCAAACGGCCTCACAACCGTAGACCATGTGTAACCACACCAGCCCAGGACCTCCACATTCGACTTCTTCACCTGCGGGATCGTCTGAGACCAACCATCCGGACAGCTGATGAAACTGAGGAGTATTTCTGTCTGTAATAAAGCCCTTCTGTAGTGAAAAACCTCTGATTGGCTTGGCCTGGCTCCCAGGTAGGTGGGCCTATGGTTTCCCAGGCCCACCCATGGCTGCGCCCCTGACCAGCAATGTGAAATCCATAGATTAGGGCCCAATTAATGTTTTTGACTGATTTCCTTTTATGACCTGTAATTCAGTAAAATCATAAAAATTGTTGCATGTTGCGTTTATATTTCTGTTCAGTATAGAATAGATAGCAGTACAGTGAAGATGAGTTGATACTTCTAATTGTTTTCATGGCACTGAGTGCTGGCTGTTTGTTCTAGAAGGCCATAGTGTTAGACCCATATTATGCCCAACGTTGAGCTTTATAAAGATGATTAACAACACCGCTATGTATTCTGTGTGTTCTGTGCATTTTTTCCCCATTTGATGAATTCACAATCCAAATTTTACTTTGACATGACAGAACATTTTGAAAGAAAATCTCACTCGTTGCTTTGAGGCTTGAGGTGCCTGGGGCATAATACCATAGTCATGAGAAGTATCTTGTTTCAAATTACAATGTTTAGACAATAGGGTCTACTACGGCATGGCAGTGAAAATAATTTCTTCACTAGCAATAAACAAACAACCAGGAACAACAACGATCAATAAAACATACATGTACTTCGTACATGTATTCAGCACATCTATTCTCCATTTATAAAAGAGGCACAGGGAGGGCTCTTACTCAAATCAGACTCCAGAGACTTACAAAACACACAAGAAAATATGTTTCATAAATCAAATCAAATGTAAACAAATTGCAGATCACTGTAATACAAAAATACAACATCTTTAAATCAGAGAATCCCTCATCTGGCTCTCGTCTAGAAATAAGATACAATTACATTTACAGCAACAGACAACTGACGATAACCTGCTTTTAGTAATTTAACTTTACAGAATCATCTTTTCACGTTTAGTAAAAAAGCCAACACATTTATTCACATTTTCTTTCTTTTCATCACTTAGAGAAAAATCGAATTCTGTGATTTAACAGACTGCTATAATTGAACTTATAAAAAATTATACACATAAAAGTCACTTTGAAGACTTTCAAATCTTTTTTTCCACCCAACAGGCAACCGTCCGAAACAATTCCATTAATTAATTCTCAGAACATTTCAAGCCGCTTCACCAATATAAAAGGACATTTGAAGTTAAAGCTACAGATGATGGATGAAAACACGATGAAAAACACCAGTTCTAAGATGTGCTATTGCCTCTGTGCAAAAGTTGAAGATTGAAGAGGTAGCACTTATTCTAATAACAAAAGAAACGGCCTTGCGGTTGGGTCAAAATAACCAACACCTATTTGGTAACAAAAACGATGCATGACATAAATATCAAAACCTGTTGCACCTTAATGCTTGTCAATCAGCATGAGCAGACAGACTAACTGACAGGTAAGGAAAATCATATGTGTAATATGCTCACTGAAAAATAATACACAAATGAAATCAAGCATATGGAGAACATTCAAGTAAAACATGCAGAAAACAAACAATCTATAACAGGAAATAATAAGTCAGGAAATGATTGTTTATCTCAATCAATCTATGTAGTATAGTACTGCAATTAAACCAGAGAAGTTGGGTTCTACATCTCACAATCACAGTCACAGCAGATAGAACTCAATATCCTTTCTAGTGCAACACTTTCACTGCTGTGGTAACCTGACCAGTAGTCTTTCAGTCTTCAACACATACGCAGGTTTAATGTAATAACAGATAATTGCGGCAATTCGTGATAAAAACCAATCAAACCACAGAAATGATCAACTTTCAGAGGAAAGAATACGATGAAAAACCTGCCCACACCTAGGATAGTGTGTCTTAGTGTCTAAGTCCTGCTCAGACGTAGCATATGTACAGGTAGGTCTTCTCTATCCTCCAGTCTGGGGGCACATCCTCGGGTCTGTGGCTCTTCATGTGTTTCTGCATGGCTGCCAGGCTGGGGCAGAAGTCCTGGCAGATGGTACACTGGTAGGGCGACGCTCCGTTGTGGGTGCGCAGGTGCTTGATCATGGCAGAGTAGTCCCTGGATCGCTGGTGACAGATCTTGCACTCAAATGGTTTCTCGCCTATAGGAATACAACGGCATACTCGTGAAACCTTTCCTTGACTATATGCTAAAACCAGTGGTACTATCTGACACACATTGGTTTAACCTGTGTGTATGCTGTCATGAACACAAAACAATCTGACGTGTGAGTGTGTTGTTATTATGACCATGCACTGTTCTGATTTACGCTCTGATTTGATTGTGTGTGTGTTATTACAGCCAGACACTGCTCTCTAACCTGTGTGCACGCGGTAGTGGGTCTCCAGCTGATGCTTAAGGCTGAACCTTTTGCCACAGCCGTTACACTCGTAAGGCTTCTCTCCTGTGTGGATACGTTTGTGTCCCCTCAACATGCCATCGTCCCGGAAACAGCTCCCACAGAACTCACACTCAAACGGGTGGTCACCTGAAGACACAGATTAGACACAGGTTGGGTAAAGGTTGGACACACGTCATCACAGCTGTCATAATTCTAAACCGTATCAAACGGTGCAGGTAGGCCTCCGCTCAACAGCAAACAAACAGTATCAAAGACTTATTTTAACGTGACTACTACTTGCATATGATAGATGTAGTTGTACAGTTCAATAAAAACAGAACCTTTTTGCATATCAGGCTGAAAAAAAGATTGTGCTTTCAGATATATATAATAATAATAGAATAGAATAGAATATACTGTATATAATAATGTTATGACATGTGAGGACACTCCATCTGGCTGCTCGCCAACAGCTAATAGAAGTCTTCCAGACATGTGGGACTCTCCATAGTTGATCCATCTCTATCTGAGGCTGTGGCTTTGAGTCATTTGCAATGACCTATGTGTCTCATTAGCTCAGTGTCCACAGCAACAGCCAAGTGGGACAATACATTGCACTGCTCATTATAGCCTGGTGCTTCACAAAGCCCCCCATGCTACAAGACACATGACATTTACACAATGACACTACCAAGATGACCGTGGTATAAACAAGACACACAACGATGGGCAAACCCCGATTCCCTTCTGTCTCTTCATATCAATTATGTTTTTATTCAATATAGACGTGGATCTGAAGAAGGGGGCAACCTTTCAGTAAAAATCTCCCTCTCCCTACCCCTACCCCTCCCTCTCCCTCTCCCTCTCCCTCTCCCTCTCCCTTAGGGTACCACTGACTAACTCTCAGAGAATAACACAGACATTTGCTGTTCTTTAGATATTTATTTAGGTTTGCTCTGTCATTTGGGGTGAACTGCAGTAGAAATGACAGACATGAATCGCAGGGGCCTAGAAGGCTGTGTCTAAGAACCTAAAAACATCCACCGGATTAAATAGCCTCAAACATAACACTGGCCATATTGGAGCATTGCTGTCATCAGGAAAGTGAATCATTGCGGAGTTTATTAACATTAAGTGAATGTAGACATGATCAAATTAGTGAAACTGACTGTAATTGAAAAACTCTGGTCTTATGCTACTTCAGTTTAGTGCCAAGAGAGAAGTAGTAGTTCAAGGTATTTAAGGATTAAAAGCTTGAGGTTTATGGGAATCTCATTGCAGCTTTGGATTGTGTGTTAGAGTAGGCGATGATGTTGATGGATATGACAGTGATGGCGATGATTGTGATGAAAACAGTAATGATGTTGATGATGATGAGAACAGTGACGATGATGATGATTCTTTTCTTTCTGTTATTTTACCAGGTAAGTTGACTGAGAACACGTTCTTATTTACAGCAACGACCTGGGGAATAGTTACAGGGGAGAGGAAGGGGATGAATGAGCCAATTGTAAACTGGGGATTATTAGGTGACCATGATGGTTTGAGGAACAGATTGGGAATTTAGCCAGGACACCGGGGTTAACACCCCTACTCTTACCATAAGTGCCATGGGATCTTTAATGACCTCAGAGAGTCAGGACAACCGTTTTAACTTCCCTTCCGAAAGACGGCACCAGTAGGAGGCACTCTTTCCTCTGGTCTAAAAAAATATCCCAATGCCCCTACACTGCCCTGTGTAGGGGCATTGGGATATTTTTTTAGACAGAGGAAAGAGTGCCTCCTACTGGCCCTCCAACACCACATCCAGCAGCATCTGGTCTCCCATCCAGGGACTGACCAGGACCAACCCTGCTTAGCTTCAGAAGCAAGCCAGCAGTGGTATGATGATGAGAACAGTGGTGATGATGATGTTGAAAACAGTGATGATGATGATGACGATGATGATGATGAAAACAGTAGTGGTGATGATGATAGTGATGATGAAGATGACAATGGACACAGATGCAGTCCTTACCTGTGTGTGAGCGCAGGTGGCGTTTGAGGGTGGTGTGGCTGGGGAAGGGGTGGTCACAGTGGCTGCAGACGTAGCTGTGCATCCCTGCATGAACCTCCATGTGCTGCTGCAGAGCCTTCTGGGTCTGGAACCGCTTGGCACACAGCAGACAGAACACTGCCATGTCTGTCCCTGGAGACCACACAGAGACACAGACACAGTTATTTCAGGACCAAACATACACTCAGTGGGGAAACTGGGTCACTCAACTCTGAGCCTGAGACTCTGAGTGTTCTGAGGAGAACGCTTCTTTCAAAGAGCAAAGTGTTTCTACCTAAACTAACCCCCCTGACAGGCGTGAAATACATTCAGTTTGACTTTATACACTTTTCTGATTGACGTTGACTTGGAAGTCATTGTCTTTGAGAGATGTATTTTTTACGCAATACACAGGATGCTAGAACTGTCAATCACATAATCAATGCCTTCTCCTTATGGGATGTTAAAAGAGGAATTATTATTTTCAATCCCCATCAAGCCTGTGCTCCAGCAGCCTCTGGAGTCGTCTGTGTCTGTTCACAGAGAGAGGCTGATAGCAGCTCCACCCTGAACGATGCCTACACTATGAGCTATGTGCTGAATGTTAAGTAGTGATATCAAGCCATTAAAGGCAGGACTGCAGGAAAAACACAATCCTTTTAATCCCGTGTGTGACCTGGCATCACTTTGGGGCTGCTCTCCTGTTGCGCTGAGAGTGGAGTGGAATACAGATAGGGAAACACAGGCTAGTTTTACTCACACAGGATCTGTGAAGAACCACCATTAAATTCTCACACACAATATACAGGGTTCTTACTTTTTCTTATCACTATTCAATGACCCCTTTGCTTATCCCTCTCATGAAAATTCAAATGTGAGGTAGGACTGAATCATCAGTAATCAATTCCACTGATAATAATGTACGAGTCTTGCAGAGAGGTGGTTAATGTTAGGTTATGAGGTCGGTATTTCTGTCTGCTCGGGTTTAGGATCATTTACAACGCAGGTCCCATTGCTCACGACTCGGATTCAATCAGACATCTCCAGCGGTGGATCATTAGTAAACAGAAGGCTATGCGAGTGTTTCATTGGAATTCAAGTGGGGTTGCTGAGTTGCATTTAAAATGCAGTCTGATGAGGTCCACTAAATCAAATCATTTGTTACTGTTATTGAAGTGCCTTGAGGCAACTGGCAATTAAATTGGAATTAGTGCAGGGAATGAGATACAGCACACTCATACTAAGACAGGAGATTTTCAGACAGTGTTTGGAGTTCAATCAAGTTAACAGTCAAGGATATTTATAGTCAATCATTAATTTAATTTCAGCAATAAATCATATTATCTCTCTATTGTTTACCATTTTCCTGCAATCCACATTTTAAAAATTTCTCCAACATTTTCCTTTTATTTTAGTCATGATGATTCATAGGAACACTTCACTTATTGAATCACTACATAACCTACTCTGAGGGAGTCAGTCAGTATCTTAGTGCCTCACATTACACGTGGTCCTCTTCACAAACGACTAGGAATACACAATGTGAAAGGCCTAGCTTACATCAGGCCTAATTTATGGATGAATTATGTTACTAATATTCAGTATATTTCTAAGATTACATGCATCTGTATTATTTTTCTTTTCTCTCTCATTATTAGATATTGACCATGGGACTTGATGGAATTAAAGTAGGCTATGAGCTTGCTGTGGTTTGCCCTAAACGGCACTAAGAGAATTTAGCATTATTTCTACTCATTAACAAAGAAGAGAGAAGATGAGAGATGTTATCCACTCCACACCATACATCAGAAAGCGAGCCTACTGGAATGCACTGCACCTGTTCACTAGCTTTATTCCAGTGGCCATCTATCTTCACAATAGAAACACAATGTGGTACAGACCCCAAATGGCTCGGCCCATTAGTCATAGGCTCCTCATGCAACTCCTACACTTCCAGGCTTTGTGTATAAGCCTAATGATCAGGGCTTTTCTCATCCAAGGATCACAATGTTTTACTGATGGACAAAAGATCTTCCCTGTACCGCCCCAAACCCTAACTAGACAGGAACGTTTCTCTGTTAAGTCTCACTGTCCAGCTGACTATCTACTTTCTTTGGTTTCTGATTATTTCTAAAGAAGAGCCTTGACTGGAATGCACCAAAAGTCTAGGCTAAATAGAGATGTATCCTAAAAAGCAAAAAGTCCTTTAGGAGCTACTGAATCCATTCTGTGCTGCTTTATCCGGTGGTACTACATAAACAATAATCTAAGACACGTGTCAAGCCATACAATCTCAATGCAGCCAGCAGGGGGAGTGCTCTCTACTCTTCTACTCCTTCTAGCCACCAACATGCTGGAGGGAACCCCAAATGATACAGTACCGTCAGTTACTTCTGTATGATGAAATGTTTTCCTTAGTACATTTTATCACTCAGTAGGAACATTTTGACATGAGCTGTCATTCCTCAATTCTTCTCATTCCTTCATTTTCAAAATGTCAATTTAATGACCATTCCCATAAGTCTGCGTTCGGCCTATTTTGATAACTAAACCATTAAACAGTCTGGATTCATTCTTGTTCTGCTTGTCATTTCCTGCTTCTAGACCCTCAGATGCTCAGTCAATACCCTCTCATCCCACTGCCATGAAAAGAATGTAAAACTGTCAAAACAAACGCTCTCGCTTAACAATGATCTCAGTCCCACATCCAGTGACAACACCTTGAATAATACACTAGTTACCAGTAACAACTCAACTTCATTGAAAGAAAATGACAGAAGCACCAATACAAATACAGTGGCTTGCGAAACTATTCACCCCCCTTGGCATTTTTCATATTTTGTTGCCTTACAACCTGGAATTAAAATAGATTTTTTGGGGGGGTTGTATCATTTGATTTACACAACATGCCTACCACTTTGAAGATGCAAAATATATTTGATTGTGAAAGAAACAAGAAATAAGAAAAAAACTGAAAACTTGAGCGTGCATAACTATTCACCCCCTCCAAAGTCAATACTTTGTAGAGCCACCTTTTGCAGCAATTACAGCTGCAAGTCTCTTGGACTATGTCTCTATAAGCTTGGCACATCTAGCCACTGGGATTTTTGCCCATTCTTCAAGTCAAAACTGCTCCAGCTCCTTCAAGTTGGATCGGTTCCGCTGGTGAACAGCAATCTTTAAGTCATACCACAGATTCTCAATTGGATTGAGGTCTGGGCTTTGACTAGGCCATTCCAAGACATTTAAAAATGTTTCCTCTTAAACCACTCTAGTGTTGCTTTAGCAGTATGCTTAGTGTCATTGTCCTGCTGGAAGGTGAACCTCTGTCCCAGTCTCAAATTTCTGGAAGACTGAAATGTCCCTGTTATTAGCGCCATGCATCATTCCTTCAATTCTGACCAGTTTCCCAAAAACATCCCCACAGCATGATGCTGCCACCACCATGCTTCATTGTGGGGATGTTGTTCTCGGGTGATGAGAGGTGTTGGGTTTGCGCCAGACATAGCATTTTCCTTAATTGCCAAAAGCTACATTTTAGTGTCATCTGACCAGAGTACCTTCTTCCATATGTTTGGGGAGTCTCCCACAGGCCTTCTTTGGTCTTTTTGTTGCCTCTCTGATTAATGCCCTCCTTGCCTGGTCCATGAGTTTTGGTGGGCGGCTCTCTCTTGGCAGGTTTGTTGTGGTGCCATATTCTTAATTTTTTTAAATAATGGATTTAATGGTGCTCCGTGGGATGTTCAAAGTTTCAGATATTTTTTTATAACTCAACCCTGATCTGTACTTCTCCACAACTTTTTCCCTGACCTGTTTGGAGAGCTCCTTCGTCTTCAAGGTGCCGCTTGCTTGGTGGTACCCCTTGCTTAGTGGTGTTGCAGACTCTGGGGCCTTTCAGAACAGGTGAATATATACTGAGATCATGTGACACTTAGATTACACACAGGTGGACTTTATTAACTAATTATGTGACTTCTGAAGGTAATTGGTTGCACCAGATCTTATTCAGGGGCTTCATAGCAAAGGGGGTGAATACATATGCACGTACCACTTTTCAGTTTTTTATTTTGTTATCATTTTTTGAAATAAGTATTTTTTTTTCATTTCACTTCACCAATTTGGACTATTTTGTGTATGTCCATTACATGAAATCCAAATAAAAATAAATTTAAATTACAGGTTGTAATGCAACAAAATAGGCAAAACACCAACGGGATGAATACTTGAATACTGAATACTGAATACAAGGCACTGTAGTCCCTTAAATAAAAGCAGTAGATAAAAGTGACAGAGTCAGAAGTGCAGCACAAACAGTATGTATAATATAATAATATATACTGACATTCATTAGTTTGATGACTACCTGCACCAGTGCACCCTGTTAATTTTCACACAAAAACACTTGCTTTCACAGCAGCCTTTTCCAGAAGGCTTTCCTCCTTAGTGCAGAGTAGCCCTTCTGTGAGAAAACACGATCTCCAATAGGCATGCCACTGCCCCCACTGCCCCCTGCTTTCTCAACCTTAACCAGACAAAGAGAATGGGATTTGGTGTTCTGACCTCTTGACCCTAGGTCCTCAATGTGGTAAACACCATGTAATCAATGGTATTCCTCAAAGGCTGGATGGCTGACTGAGCATTGTGCCTCACTATTGAGTCACACAGGGGAGGGACCTTGCAGACATTCCACAGAGAAAGATTATTTAACTTCAGTTTAGTTTCTCTCAGTAAACTCTAAACAGTGTACACAGAACTAAACTAATTCCAGAGTTCCTATGTTCCAATCTGAAAAAAAGGAGCCAGGAGAATGTCTAGCTAGGAGAAGGGAAGAGAATATCAGCCTGGTAGTTTAATTAAACGTCAATCGTTTATCAGATCAGACATCAGATCAGAACATGACATGGGAGCATTTAACAGCCAGTCAATAGTCCAACTAAGGCAGGGAACACAGACGAAGTGGCTTAACAGACAAAAACATGTCTCTAGGCAACCAGATTGAATCATGGCCCTCCTTGGGGTGAAGTGTTCAAACTAATCCCTCCATTCACAAATAAGCAAAGCCTATTCCTTTTCTAAAGACCAACAAAAGTTTTCCCACCCTGAGAATCCTACAGTAACCCCAGTACAAATTGAACAAGGGATTGCATAATGTTTATACAGATCTATGCAACGTTCTCTGTCTTTAGGTTTAGTTCACCACAGATCTCCATCTAATCTCATTGGTCTGTGTTAACAGCACGTTTCTGTGCAGGTTTCACCATAACTCCACTGCAAAGCAACCATGGACTGCTCCTTTAAACCAGTATACAAAAGAAGATATGAATGGTTATAGAGCTGTTTAGCTCAACCCACACAGTGGCTCTGGGAAATATTGGGTTATGAAATCAAGGAGTCTAAACTAATTTTCTTAAGACCGGTGAAAGAGTTATAAGTACTATGTCACACTCTTCAAAGAGCTTGCTTATTGGATTAAGTCAGATTCCCTGAAATAAGCTATAACTGATTGGCTCAACATGAAGGTGCTATGAGTAAAACTCCTAGTATGGCTCGCCTGAGCATGTTCACTCACTAGCTGCTCCTGTGACGCAGTTACACATTTACACTATGTACATTACACTGAGCAATGAGCACCAGACCTGCTGTGGGAAAACCCAGTGCCTTCCCTATGAGCTCAATATGTTGGAAATATGTATTTTTGGTTAAAAAATACATTGAAAAGACATTGAAAAGACATAGGAAAGATGTTTTACAACCAATTTTTCTCACTTAGTTCAGACTGGGTCCCCGTAGGCTAGATGTTATGACAGGCCTAAAGACAGACAGTAACCATACAGGACCTCAGATGATTCCAGGTAGGCCAGCCACTGGTCAGCAGACTGCTAATCTACCAGAGCGAGGAACAACCAGCTCAATAAGTAATGCAACAAGAGATACGTTGCTGGTGTTTAACCACCATTCCATCTTCCATGGCCCATTTCATTGAGGTCACCCACTGTCTCCAATCTATAGTTTGGATTCAAACATTTTTTGCATATTTTCCCAATAGCATTCACCATACATTAAGACAGAGTAGAGGCCTGCAGGGCCTGAATGAGTGGAGTAGCACTAGGCAGTGTGTACTGTGTACACAACCCAAAATAGCTAGAGGCCAGCAAAATAGACTGGGGGGTAAGTAGAGTACAGTATGACTCAGTAGATGAAGATCTGTACCAATGATTAGCTATTCTAAGTGGAATAAGGGGTATACATTTCAACCGATTGCATATTCATTATTGTGAATGCAGCTTGCACAATAATTATTGCGCAATTAGATGAGGTCTATTTCAATATGCACTGAGGTAGTATTGAATAAACAATAAAGTGTGATGGAGTAGGATGTGTTCTCTGTATAATAGGGTTTATGTGCAGTGGTGACCTGTCAATCAGGGCAGGTGGGGCAGAGCCACATTTTTTGTTAAAAAAGTATATATATATACAAATTGGCGGGGCTTGCCGGTTTTGCATGTTATTTTGGCATTAATACGTGTCACATATCAGTTTGCAAACAATGTTAAAAAATATATATATATAATTGGGTTAACAAAGCCGCATACAAACATGGTCTCTTTTTGTTTTCTTGAGTAAGGCAGCTCCAAATACAGGTGTTTCAGCCTAGCTCAGTGCTTTCTGTGGTGGTGGGGCGGGCCAGCAGAAAATAGGAGCATTGCGCCGTGATTGGCTCAGTGTTCTGTCACTCATGGGGACCTTACTCAAAGGAGGGCATTAATCAGAGAGGCAACAAAGAGACCAAAGATAACCCTGAAGGAGCTGCAACGCTCCACAGCGGAGATTGGAGTATCTGTCCATAGGACCACTTTAAGCCGTACACGCCACATAGCTGGGCTTTACGGAAGAGTGGCCAGAAAAAAGCCATTGCTTAAAGAAAAAAATAAGCAAACACGTTTGGTGTTCGGCAAAAGGCATGTGGGAGACTCCCCAAAAATATGGAAGAAGGTACTCTGGTCAGATGACACTAAAATTGAGCTTTTTAGCCATCAAGGAAAATGCTATGTCTGGCGCAAACCCAACACCTCTCATCACCCCAAGAACACCATCCACACAGTGAAGCATGGTGGTGGCAGCATTGAGGATGTTTTTTATCGGCAGGGACTGGGAACTGGTCAGAATTGAAGGAATGATGGATGGCACTAAATACAGGGAAATTCTTGAGGGAAACCTGTTTCAGTCTTCCAGAGATTTGAGACTGGGATGGAGGTTCACCTTCCAGCAGGACAATGACCCTAAGCATACTGCTAAAGCAACACTAGAGTGGTTTAAGGGGAAACATTTAAATGTCTTGGAATGGCCTAGTCAAATCCCAATCTAATTGAGAATCTGTGGTATGACTTAAAGATTGCTGTACACCAGCGGAACCCATCCAACTTGAAGGAGCTGGAGCAGTTTTGCCTTGAAGAATGGGCAAAAATCCCAGTGGCTGGATGTGCCAAGCTTATAGAGACATACTCCAAGAGACTTGCAGCTGTAATTGCTGCAAAAGGTGTTTCTACAAAGTATTGACTTTGGAGGGGATGAATAGTTACGCATGCTCAAGTTTTCATTTTTTTTGGTCTTATTTCTTGTTTCTTTCACAATAAAAAATATTTTGCATCTTCAAAGTGGAAGGCATGTTGTGTAAATTAAATGATACAAACCCCCCCAAAATCTATTTTAATTCCAGGTTGTAAGGCAATAAAATAGGAAAAATGCCAAGGGGGGTGAATACTTACTTGCCCATGTGCTTCACCCTAATAATTTGGTCTATTTTCACCAAGGTGGTATTGTAAACACATCGTTCCTGGCCGGTGTGTGCTTGTTTACTAACTTTTTTGTACAGCTTTAACAGTGCTACTGATAGTAGTGGTGGCGCTTGACTTGCACGTGCAAATTCAGCACACACAACATTATATAATAGAATTGTGTTATTTGACGTGTAAAATTAAAAAGCTTATTTAATGGGTCAAATAGTGTTGTATGACGTGTATCTTTTTTGACATGCAAAGACCCAAACGGCATTCAATGTGCCTCACCCTAATAATTTGGTCTATTTTCTCCTCTTAATTTCGCCTACTGTTCTAACTTGGTGGTGCACATGTAGCCTATAACCAGTTTTAGAGAAATGTAATCATTGAATATTTTAAGAGCTTTCATTGTCTGTTTATTTGCCCCCTTTATTTATCCTACGGTTCTGACTGGTACAGGGAGAACACTGTAAGAACGGCCCATGTTCTGAATTCTGTCGCTGTACATTTCAAAAGTGCTGAACAAATAGTTATATTGACTACGTCCGTTGTCGCTCGCTCATTCATGTCTTAATTGACATTACAGATTGCCTCTTATCTGCTTGTTGTCCCCTTATGCCATAGTTTGTACATCTTATTTGTCAGTAGAAACCACATTTGTTTAAACAAGTCAGCTATATCAGCAGTTTTTTAAAAAGCAGTACATTATGCTGAATTAACTGTTTCACTGCCAGATAAGGCTCCGCTGAAACCCAGGTTTAGCAGTGGCATTGTGTTGGGACTGCTGTAGGGACCCTAACAGTTTGTGGGCACCGTTTGTCACCGTTATAGTGCAATGAATGTATTGTTTAGTGATGTGTTGTGTAGTGGCTTTGCTGGCATGCATCCAACTTTTGTTTCTTTGCCCCACCAAGATTTCCATGTTAAAATCGCCACTGGTTATGTGTACTGTAGACATTCAGCAGAGGAAGTGTTAATGTGTAGTTTAAGGGCAGCTGTTTGTAAGAACACACAAAGACACCACTCTTAGGTCCTTCTCCTGCAGGCATTTTGGCAGAATGGTTAGCCACTATCTTCTGCACCATATCCAGTCCATTTCTACACTCTATGATTTGCTCAAATTCCTGGGTTTTTCCAAAACTGCTCAAACAAGATGACACCACAGAGAACTTTGCTAACATGGTCTGATGAAATAAAGTCATTGTTGGGTGAGAGGTTTTGAGACGGTTCCATTATTTTATTTTGGGCACTCACAAGTAGGTCAGAGGCAGAGCGGACGGAGACTGTGACAGAGAGGGCTGTGGTGGGGACTGAGTAAACAGCAGCACATGATGTTGTTTTCCTGGGAGTCCTGGCATCCAATGCCACCAACCCTCGCAACCAATGCCCTCAGGAACTCCCCCTTAACCAGCCCCTTCCACACGGTCTCACCCCCTTCCCATAACGCCAACCCACGGCCACTCGCCTCTGACATTCACATTGCCAAAACACACTCTCACTCACTGGAAATAAGCTAGGCTCTGCATTGCAGTCACTGTAGTGTGATCGATATGAGAGCCAACAAGGTCTTTGTCAAGTAGGGGTGTCTTCCTCCTTGAGGAGGCTGTATCAGTAAACTAAAGGGCTACAGCTGCTAAGGTCTGACCTGTGATAATGTGCCAAGAAGAAACTTGTTTGGCTTACTGGCATACTGTCACATGGCGATATACAAAGCCATGGTAACAAGATTCATTCAGCCAATGATCTCAAAGGTTATAAACCTAGGATGTGTTGAAAGTATAATCAAAAGAGGACCATAGCGCTCTCCCAAAAGTTTGGTTGGTCTGTAAAACCCATGAACCCTTCTTCAGTGTATAGGTTACACACTGAAGAAGGTAGATAAGCAGAAATGTCAGAAAATAAGAATATATATATATATATATTTTTTTTAAAGAAATAAGCTTTATGCAACATCTTTTTGAGTGCAGAAGTTGAAAGTATAAAAACACTTGAAGGTTTATAATGTACAGTGAATGCATATTCTAAAAGAGAATGCCCACTGTAGCTGAATTCCCTAAAACCAACAAACAGCTCCAAAAAATCATACTATTCCGGTCAGAGCACAGCCTGTGAGTACAAAGTAGCAGTAAGAGGGTCATGTGTCACACTAGACCAAGCTGAGATGATGACAAAATGAGTGAGTAATGCCCTCCTGTACCCTGCACTAGATACGCTGCCAGGCCAACAACTGAGCCCTGGATGTTTACAACCTGAGGGAGAGGAGGTAGAAACTCGTTAACACCCCGCCATGTCTCCAGGTATTAACTATTCATACTGTGTGTGGCACCTGGAGTTACAGTTACATCCCAACGCTTCGGAGCGGGTTATCAGTTTTCTCTGACAGTAGCAGCAAAGGTGTGGATTCTGACACTCATTGTGGATCGACTGTAGGGTTAGTTTAAGATCATTAAAGGTAGAGTTTGATTTAGATACTGTAATGACTGGGATTCAGGCACTGGGAGAGGGTCTGAATATTTGGAAGGATGACAAATACAGGCAGCTTTGACTTCAACTTCACTTGTATAACTTCAATACGAGATACTCAGTCAGCTGATTAGAGGAGCGTCTAGCTAATTAGAACCATTGGGTTTCAGAATAGTTCACAGGCACTGATGTCCATTATCTTCTGAGCTGGAGAGGATAAATACTCAGAGTCTATCACCATGAGATCATTCCCAAACAAAATGTGTTGATTCAAGTTGTTGATGTGAGTCTGAGCAATAGAGTAAATACCCTCTCAGCTCCTCACGCACATAGCCTAGATGCATGGCATATCTATGACAATATCATGTACTTGCAGTGTGGCCTAGGCGTGCCTGGTGTGTCAGGCTTGCCAGCACCGTGGTAAATAGGCATGCACCCAGATGGGATGCCAGGAGATATAAGTGGGTGATATCTGAGAGGGCCTTCCCGTCCTCGCTGATCAATTATGGAGCAACATGACAGGGACAGTTTAACCCTGCCAGCACAATGACAAGAATGTTAATCCCCATAGCCATATATTTATTAAACGTTTTTGAATGAGCAGCAGGAGAGACAGAATACTTTACAAATACGGACCTCAAACAGTATCCTGTCAATTGTAGCCTGCTTGTTTAAGGGCGGTGAATGAGTGTCTGTGAGTCATTGGGTACCTGCACGTTTTCATCCGTGAGCTATGTTTGTCTGTGGGTGTTACCTGTGTGTGTGTGTGTGTGTGTGTGTGTGTGTGTGTGTGTGTGTGTGTGTGTGTGTGTGTGTGTGTGTGTGTGTGTGTGTGTGTGTGTGTGTGTGTGTGTGTGTGTGTGTGTGTGTGTGTGTGTGTGTGTGTGTGTGTGTGTGTGTGTCAGACAGTACCTGTGTGTGTCTGTCTGTGGGCCTCCAGAGCATCTTCAGCAGAGAATGTAGCTCCACACTGATCACACACCAGGGCCTCAGCTCCAGCTGCAGGGGGAAATCACAATCATGTGTCATCATCAAACGCTCAACATATGGTGTACATTATTTGTGAGATGTAAACATTCAAGTATACAGTATGAGAAAACAACCAGCAACTTGTACAAAATGATTTGAATCATGCTGTAGAAGGTGCAACTGAATTTGATGGATGGAATTTATGGTTATGGCAATCAATCAACATCTGATTCTCAGATGGCTATAAAAGCTGCACTTTTATTTCAGAATCAAACCACATTTTTTATAGGTGAGAAAGCTGTTGGATTAAAATCCATATCAAACCTTTAGCCAATGCAATGCTCTATTTAAAAGTCCCTAAGTACCCATTCTCTTCTGTAAACACTTTTGGTTGTTTACAGTTACATAAGGAGTCACACACAGTACAAAAGAACAAAACCCAGTGGAAAAAACACAACTCTGGCCAAACAAAGGCACCAGACAGTGTTCCGTGGCCTCTCTCTTTCACAGTGAGGAGCTTAGCTGAAGAGTTGTATTTACCCTGTTATCATGCTCGGAACAGTGTGCAGCCTGTCTACCTGAGTTGCCACAAAAGGACTGGGTGTTCTGTGCACAGCAGACACTCTGCTCTGAGCCCGCAGCATAGGCCTTTATCAGAAACCCTCCAGAGTCAACACTCCCTAGCCATCTCCCTCAGTAACACACAGCACCCTGCTCACCTTTAGAATGCCCTTGTCTTTTCCTATGAAGAGATCAGAGAAGACAAGGGCACTGACACCACTCAGCTATAGGAGATACCAGTTGCTCTGACAAATAGTGATACTGCACACACAAGTGGGCGTGGGCGAGTACACACACACACACACACACACACACACACACACACACACACACACACACACACACACACACACACACACACACACACACACACACACACACACACACACACACACACACACACACACACACACACACACACACACTGAATATACACTCCCAGCTGTTTGGATGTGGGCTGGCTCTCGGTGAGATGTAAATCGGTTTCAGATCCATACTGGCCCAGGGCTCATTCACTGATCTATTTTCTGCTCAGCTGGCTTTAAATGAAGTTAAAATGACTCATTAAAACGCCCACAAGCTTTGGAAACTGGGAGCGCTACAGCCTAAATGTAGTCCTCTTTCAACTCTCCCCACCTCCCTGTACAGCTGCACTAGTCCCAGTGCTGTAGCTAGCTACAACCACCTCATCCACAGATTTCACCTCATTTCAGATCCTTGAACATTTTCGTGAAAACAAAACATTTCAGCATACTATGTAGCCTTTACCTGGATGTATTGTGATGTACTGCAGGGCTGTCCTTGGCTGTGTTACGTTCTATGATAGTGTGTCCAATGTGTTACGTTCTGTGACAGTGTGTCCAGTGTGTTATGTTGTGCTGTTGGGAGATTGTGTGTGATTAGGGAAGAAGAGAACATTGTCTTGTGCCGTCAAAGGCATGGAGTGTGCTCTCATCCATAAACCATCAAACTGTCTCCAGACGCGGCTGCAATAGCCCTCCATCAAAACACTTTGTCTGGCATACCAAAATACGAGCCAGCATCGAGCTGAATACCAAATCAGCCCATTAGAGCTGTGGAGCACTGGCTCCTTAGCAACCAACAGAGGATCTAAAGGCTGCTATGGGCTATACGGCAACACACAATGACAATGAAATAAGATCAAGCTCTCTTTCTTTGTGCAATACAGAGGCTATGCATTTTGTGTGTGAATACAAACCAGATGAAAGAAGGTTCCAGAAATCTATTTTGTAATGAAAGATCAAAGTATCTAAATGATGTGTAACAGGCCTATATAACACCCACTATAGCCAGTATGTCTCATCAGGTCATACCGATGCAGACAGGATGAGTAAAGGAGAGTAGCCGTTAGCCAACTAGTAGAATGTGTCTAGACCTGATGCAGCTATTGTGTTCCCATCACGGAGTTCCAAACATGGAATTTCAAACTCATCATTAAATCTACACCTGGATTTAAAATATGTCTACTGTGAGGAGGTCAGGTAGTTTATGAGCACAGTTTGGAGAAAGGGAACCTCTCATCTGTCCGCCGTCTGTCATCTCCAAACACTTTTACAGAGATCAGAGGAGAGGAAAGCCAGGGAGGTATAGCATTCCTTGTGTCTATTCTTCCTAACATCAGAGTGGGGTTTCTGTTTATATTTTAGTTTCATTTTTAGCCCCTCTCTCCACCTACTCCCCTCCCCTTCTCCTGCTCTATTTTGGATAAAGTGGCTGGGAGAGCAGTCAGGTCTGATTAAGTCGCCGTTTGGGTACAGTGTGTTCCTGGACACACATCTGCGAGCGAGCCATCACACACGCTTCGGAACACTGGCAGAACACCCAGGCCTGCCGGCAGCTGATGATGTCATCACTCAGAGGGACAGAGCTGGCGAGGAGCCAGACAGACTCTCCGAAAACACACACACACACACAGACAGATACAACAGAGAGAAGAGAAGAGAAGAGAAGAGAAGACAGAGACCCTGAAGAACTGACACATGCAGACAGTCACAGACAGGCGACAGACAGGAAGAAGCCTCTTTCCTTTAACACATGTCTCATGTTCCTCACTCTTCTAATATACGTGTGACATCATGAAAAGGTGCATGTGAAAACAGTACAGTCCTGCTATGGGTATTGTAAATGGAAAGTACTCTATTATTGGCATTATATGGTAGCATTACCTGAGTGAGAGAGCATGTGCATCCTGAGCCGTACACTGTCCATGAAGTGTTTGCCACAGAACTCACAGCCGTGTTCCTTCTCTCCTTCACTGTGCAGCTTCCTGTGGGGAGAAAGGACTGGGATGAACCAATGACTGAGGTCTCACAAATAGCAGACATTGGGCTCTAAAACGTTTTGGTGCTTTTTTCTGAAGTGTTTTCAAAAGGCAGAGGCATCATTGTCCTTGTAGAGAAAAGCATGTTTCATTCCATCATGAAGGCAACCCTCTCTTTGTACTGCTGCATCATTAGAGTAGAGAGGTCTCTAAGAGTTGTGAGTCACACAGTATCACACTGTACGAATGCAAAAGTAGAACAGACAATAGAAATATCAGGGATAATTTTAGAAAGCACAATACAAATAAATGTGCATACAGACACAGACAAAAACACAAACACCCACGTACACATACAGACACAGACAAAAACACAGACACCCACATACACATACAGACACAGACAAAAACACAAACACCCACATACAAAAAACACAAACACCCACATACACATACAGACCCAGACAAAAACACAAACACCCACGTACACATACAGACCCAGACAAAAACACAAACACCCACATACACATACAGACCCAGACAAAAACACAAACTCCCACGTATACATATAGACACAGACAAAAACACAAACACCCACGTACACATACAGACCCAGACAAAAACACAAACTCCCACGTATACATATAGACAGAGACAAAAACACAAACACCCACGTACACATATAGACACAGACAAAAACACAAACACCCACGTATACATATAGACACAGACAAAAACACAAACTCCCACATACACATACAGACACAGACAAAAACACAAACACCCACGTACACATACAGACACAGACAAAAACACAAACACCCACGTACACATACACATACAGACAAAAACACGGACACACATACACACATGCAAAACCAGACAGACAATCCTCTCATAACAAGTACAAAAAAAAGGACTCGCCGCTCTGCCTGCAGCAAACCCCATCATATCATATCACACACGTTCAGTCATGCGAGGCATCATCTGCACTATTATCCTAATATTCCCCTCTGCAGTACAATGGCCAGACAGCAGTCCTCTAGACAGTTAAAACAGACCACAGTCAAAGGACAGATAATCTAATATATAGTACCAATAAAATATTATGTCAACAAAACTCTCTTCAATTAAATCAAGAACACATCAAAATAGAAAACAGAAAAGAGGATTTTCAACAGAAAACTAGAGAGATCCACTATAAACCAGACACCTCATACAATTCCTAGCTTTCTCCTTTAGATAATTCACTTAATCAAAGCTTGAAGTTAAAAGTTCTGAAAGGGTGTGCTATGCCTCAACAAACTTTTCTCTCCACTCAGAAATGTCAATGTGACTGAGGTGGATGATGCTCAGTGACCTGTCTCCTGACATGGACTAGCTTCATTACAACACCAGCAGTCACTAGAAGGACTGACTCCTCCAACCTTCAAACCTCTGCCTATCTCCATGACTGAGCATTGGCTAGCTAACACACTGCTGGATGTTCTGTGTCATCAGGCTCTTTCAAAACCCGGAGTGGCGCAGGCCTGAAATGCCGTCTGCGTGGGAGAAGAAAGGGTAGAGGTTGGTGCTCTGATACTGATGATGGCTTGGTTTATTGATTTAATTATGGGACCTGTGGACCTGTCTGTGGACCTGTGGACCCCCTTTAAACCAACCAACCTCTAGTTTAAACCCACCAACCTCTTTAAACCAACCAACCAACCAACCTCTAGTGTAAACCCATCAACCTCTAGTCTAAACCCACCAACCTCTAGTCTAAACCCACCAACCTCTAGTCTAAACCCACCAACCTCTTTAGACCCACCAACCTTTTTAAACTCACCAACCTTTTCAAACCCACCAACCTCTTTAAACTCACCATCCTCTTTAAACTCACTAAAACCACCAAACTCTTTAAACCCACCAACCTCTAGTCTAAACCCACCAACCTCTAGTCTAAACCAACCAACCTCTAGTCTAAATCCACCAACCTCTTTAAATCCACCAACCTCTTTAAATCCACCAACCTCTTTAAATCCACCAACCTCTTTCTTTAACCCACCAACCTCTTTCTTTAACCCACCAACCTCTTTAACCCACCAACTTCTAGTCTAAAATCACCAACCTCTTTAAACTGACCAACCTATAGTCTAACCCACCAACATCTTTAAACCCACCAACCTCTTTAAATACACCAACCTCTTAAACCCACCATCTCTAGTCTAAACCCACCAACCTCTTTAACCCACCAACCTCTTTCAAACCCACCAACCTCTTTAAATCCACCAACACACTAACCTCTAGTCTAAAATCACCAACCTCTTTAAACTTTAAACTGACCAACCTATAGACTAACACACCAACATCTTTAAACCCACCAACCTCTATAAACTCCCCAACCCCTTAAACCCACCATCTCTAGTCTAAACCCACCAACCTCTTCAAACCCACCAACCTCTTTAAACCCACCAACCTCTTTAAACCCACCAACCTCTTCAAACCCACCAACCTCTTTAAATCCACCAACCTCTTTAACCCACCAACCTCTTTAAACCCACCAACCTCTTTAAATCCACCAACCTCTTTAAATCCACCAACCTCTTTAACCCACCAACCTCTTTAACCCACCAACTTCTAGTCTAAAATCACCAACCTCTTTAAACTGACCAACCTATAGTCTAACCCACCAACATCTTTAAACCCACCAACCTCTTTAAATACACCAACCTCTGAAACCCACCATCTCTAGTCTAAACCCACCAACCTCTTTAACCCACCAACCTCTTTCAAACCCACCAACCTCTTTAACCCACCAACCTCTTTCAAACCCACCAACCACTAGTCTAAACACACTAACCTCTAGTCTAAAATCACCAACCTCTTTAAACTGACCAACCTATAGTCTAACACACCAACATCTTTAAACCCACCAACCTCTATAAACTCCCCAACCCCTTAAACCCACCATCTCTAGTCTAAACCCACCAACCTCTTCAAACCCACCAACCTCTTTAAACCCACCAACCTCTTCAAACCCACCAACCTCTTTAAATCCACCAACCTCTTTAACCCACCAACCTCTTTAAACCCACCAACCTCTTCAAACCCACCAACCTCTTTAAATCCACCAACCTCTTTAACCCACCAACCTCTTTAACCCACCAACTTCTAGTCTAAAATCACCAACCTCTTTAAACTGACCAACCTATAGTCTAACCCACCAACATCATTAAACCCACCAACCTCTTTAAATACACCAACCTCTTAAACCCAGCATCTCTAGTCTAAACCCACCAACCTCTTTAACCCACCAACCTCTTTCAAACCCACCAACCTCTTTCAAACCCACCAACCACTAGTCTAAACACACTAACCTCTAGTCTAAAATCCCCAACCTCTTTAAACTGACCAACCTATAGTCTAACACACCAACATCTTTAAACCCACCAACCTCTATAAACTCCCCAACCCCTTAAACCCACCATCTCTAGTCTAAACCCACCAACCTCTTCAAACCCACCAACCTCTTCAAACCCACCAACCTCTTCAAACCCACCAACCTCTTCAAACCCACCAACCTCTTCAAACCCACCAACCTCTTCAAACCCACCAACCTCTTCAAACCCTCCAACCTCTTCAAACCCTCCAACCTCTTCAAACCCTCCAACCTCTTCAAACCCTCCAACCTCTAGTCTAAAATCACCAACCTCTTTAAACCCACCAACCTATAGTCTAACCCACCAACATCTTTAAATCCACCAACCTCTTTAAATCCACCAAACTCTTTAAATCCACCAACCTCTTTAAATCCACCAACCTCTAGTCTAAAATCACTAACCTATTTAAACCGACCAACCTCTAGTCTAACACACCAACATCTTTAAACCCACCAACCTCTATAAACTCACCAACCTCTAGTCTAAACCCACCAACCTCTTCAAACCCACCAACCTCTTCAAACCCACCAACCTCTTCAAACCCACCAACCTCTTCAAACCCTCCAACCTCTTCAAACCCTCCAACCTCTTCAAACCCTCCAACCTCTTCAAACCCTCCAACCTCTAGTCTAAAATCACCAACCTCTTTAAACCCACCAACCTATAGTCTAACCCACCAACATCTTTAAATCCACCAACCTCTTTAAATCCACCAACCTCTTTAAATCCACCAACCTCTAGTCTAAAATCACTAACCTATTTAAACCGACCAACCTCTAGTCTAACACACCAACATCTTTAAACCCACCAACCTCTATAAACTCACCAACCTCTAGTCTAAACCCACCAACCTCTTTAAATCCACCAACCTCTTTAAATCCACCAACCTCTAGTCTAAAATCACTAACCTATTTAAACCGACCAACCTCTAGTCTAACCCACCAACCTCTTTAAACCCACCAATCTCTTTAAATCCACCAACCTCTTTAAATCCACCAACCTCTAGTCTAAAATAACCAACCTCTTTAAACCGACCAACTTATAGTCTAACCCACCAACCTCTTTAAACCCACCAACCTCTAAATCCACCAACCTCTTTAAATCCGCCAACCTCTTTAAATCCGCCAACCTCTAGTCTAAAATCACCATCCTCTTTAAACCAACCAACCTCTAGTTTAAACCCACCAAGCTCTATTTTAAACCCACCAATCTCTAGTCCAAACCCATCAACCTCTTTAAACCCTCAGCCACTGGTTAAACCATCAACCAGTGGCGTCTACCTTCACATGCTGAGAGGCCTTTAGATCTCTGTACAGGCAAGCTACTCTCCTTCCTCCCTCCTCACTAATGCAAAGGAATGCATACCAAATGCACTCAGACAGTTTTACGTATGAGGCACATCTAATAAAAAATTATCTTACAGAATTGTGAAAATGTTTGCAACTTTGTAAACAGCTTCATTATGCCACACCATGTCTCCTAAGCTGCTAAGAAAGACCTATTTCATACCTCTTATGAAGTCCCTCTATTCAGGCACAAGAGCAGGTGTCTTTTTAAACAAATTAACATATTTAATATCATTGCTCCCAGCTCTTTCCTTTGAAGTCTTTTAATGTGTTAAAAGTTAATTAAGAACCCAAAAAATTGCCAACCTTTAAATTAGAAGTTGTGCACTACAATTTATCTCTTCCTTCACATCCTAACAAAACAATTAACCATTTAGCATGGCAACTCCAGACTCACCACACACACACACTCCACATCCCTCCGTCTGTCTCTCACAGACCTCCTAGTGTATAGCGACCAGACAGAACACTTTGTGGGTGAAGGGGTGACATAAGCCAATTGCAATTTACTTAGATTTTTACTTTGATTACCAGCATTTACTAAATTATTACAACATTATAATAATCTGCATTCTGCTAAAATAAATGCTGTTTCACTCTCTAACAAAAGACCTCCTTCAATGATACCTAGATATCCATTATACTTGTGTACCCCTAGAGATATAACAGTGAGTGGTGTATGCAGTCAGCTACACTCTGTGCTCTACCTGTGTTGCTCTATGACCTCTCTGTCGTGCAGCTGGAGACCACAGTCCCCACTGCTCTGAGTCTGACTCTGGCCCTCCCGCCTCATCCCTGCTGCAAACTGGCCCAGCCTGCTGAGGATCTCCCTGTGGAGCAGGCCCTGGTTCAGGAGCCCCCCATAGGCCCTCAGGTCCAGGGACATGGCCAGGGAAGGGGCCACCGACATGGGCATAGGCAGCCCCACCTCCCCTATGTGGTTGGAGGGCATGGAGGAGTAGAGGGAGGCCAGGTGTTTCTCAGCTAGCCCAGGGAAACTGTCCAGAGGAGAGTTGTTCCCCACTATGCACCCCTCCTCTTGGCCCGAGTGCTGCTCTCTAGCAGAGGTGATGACACTGCCTCTTTGGGGGGTCCCCGGGCCCTCATCTCTGGGCTGGTCCGACTCACAGCCCCCCTCCCCTCCGCTGTTGGACCGGCCCTCGTAGCCATTGGCTTCATCCACCTGCATGTTATTGTCCTCTGTCTTTATCCTCTTAGCCAGAGGCAGGGAGGGGTCCTGGGCTCCATTGTGGCTGTACTGCAGTGGAGACTGAACCAGGCCCTCCAGACTAACCCCTCCATCTTGTGTGGGGCTGGCTACAGGGAGCCCCATAGGTAGTCCCCCTGGCCCAGAGGGACTCCTGTCAGTCATGTGGTACAGTGCCAGGTGGTGCAGGGCGGTGGGGTTGATACCACCCTCCTGCATGGAATGCTTCTTGGATATTAGCATGTTCCTCCAGTGCCTTGCCCTGCTTTGTTCGCTCTCTCCAGACCCGTGGTTCCTCCCACTCAGACTCAGGTGGTCTTGCTTCTCCTCTGACTGGATAGTCTCCAGGACCTTGAGGCACTGCTCCTCCAGGTACTCGATCTCCAGGATCTCAGCGGCGTACAGCAGGTCATCCAGGTCCTCGGCCGTGGCCTGCAGGGATGCAGTGTAGGCGTACTCCAGGATCTGCTGGAAGGTCTTGGGGGAGAGGAAATCGAGTGCGTAGCGCAGGCTGCTGCGGTGGAATAAAATCTCAAACATCTTGCTGGTGCAGGCCAGGACGGTGCGGTGGGCCGGGAACTCCTGGCCGTCCACCGTGATGATTACGTCACACAGCGTTCCCGACAGACGCATATGATTGGCCCTGTACAGGAGCGTGGCGGGGAGAGTGGGGTTGTGGAGCTGGAGAACACCCATTTTAGTCAGATGATCCGTACGGCCTCGGACCCTCTCTGAGCCCACGCATGAGGTGTGTTCTATCCCACCTGCTTTTCCTTCAGTGTATTTATAAGTCTAGATAAAGGAGAAACCACATTAAATATTACATCTCAGATCATGGTAATGAAGAATGGTCTGGTTGATTGCCATGGTTTTTGTAAAAACATCAGAATTATGTCTTGTGTCAATATCTTGCATGTTCAGCAATTGAAGAGGGAAAAGTAATAATACTTTAGCACTGGCTGACCAAATGTCAGGGACTGGGCTAAAATGTTGATATTGTATAGTAATGTGTCACTATAAGGAAATACACTGGAAGCAAACACAGGGGATTTATAGGCTCCCCAAAACCAGCAGTGCCCCATGAGGTCTGTTTGAGACTGGTTACGTATGCCTACATGCCATAGGCTGCAAGCAGACAGAGCCATACACTATTACATGTGCTGTAAATGTATTACGCCTCGATCACACCTACAGATTATTTGCGCAAAATAGTATGCAAAAGTTAAACATTCACCTTGTGCTACCATTTCTGTCGAGCTGTCTACGCATACAGTTTGACTAACACGTTCGATAAATACAAAGTATGCACCACACAGAATGCACTGCAATTGCCTCTGCAACGTAATGCTGTAAGACAAACGCAACGTTCCATTGGAAATTAATGTACTTCTGGTGTTCCCGAAATGCAAACCCTGTCGGTGTGATCTAGAAATTAGAGTTGCTGGCTGATATACAGTACCAGTCAAAAGTTTGGTCACACCTACTCATTCAAGGGTTTGTCTTTATTTTTACTATTTTCTACATTGTATAATAATAATGAACATCAAAACTTTGAAATAACACATATGGAATCATGTAGTAACCAAAAAAGTGTTGAACAAATCAAAATATATTTTAGATTTTACATTCTTTAAAGTAGCCACCCTTTGCCTTGATGACAGCTTTGCACACTCTTGGCATTCTCTCAACCAGCTTCATGAGGAATGCTTTTCCAACAGTCTTGAAGGCTGCTTTTCCTTCACTCTGCGGTCCAACTCATTCCAAACCATCTCAAATGGGTTGAGGTCGGGTGATTATGGAGGCCAGTTCATCTGATGCAGCACTCCATCACTCTCCTTCTTGGACAAATAGCCCTTACACAGCTTGGAGGTGTTTTTTGGGGTCATTGTCCTGTTGAAAAACAAATGATAGTCCCACTAAGCGCAAACCAGATGAGATGTTGTATCGCTGCAGAATGCTGTGGTAGCCATGCTGGTTAATTGTTCCTTGAATTCTAAATAAATCGCAGACAGTGTCACCAGCAAAGCACCCCCACACCATCACACCTCCTTCTCCATATTTCATGGTGGGAACCACACATGTGGAGATCATCGGTTCACCTACTCTGCGTCTCACAAAGACACAGCGGTTGGAAACAAAAATCTCAAATTTTGACTCATCAGACCAAAGACCAGCATTTTGACATCAGACCAGCTGTCTAATGTCCATTGCTCGTGTTTCTTGGCCAAAGCAAGTCTCTTCTTCTTATTGGTGTCCTTTAGTAGTGGTTTCTATGCAGCAATTCGACCACGAAGGCCTGATTCACGCAGTCTCCTCTGAACAGTTGATGTTGAGATGTGTCTGTTACTTGAACTCTGTGAAGCATTTATTTGGGCTGCAATCTGAGTTGCAGTTATTTCTAATGAACTTATCCTCTGCAGCAGATGTAACTCTGGGTCTTCCTTTCCTGCGGCGGTCCTCATGAGAGCCAGTTTCATCATAGCGCTTAATCGTTTTTGCAACTACACTTGAAGACACTTTCAAAGTTTTTGACATTTTCCAGATTGACTGACCTTCATGTCTTAAAGTACTGTTGTTTCTCTTTGCTTATTTGAGCTGTTCTTGCCCTAATATTAACTTGGTCTTTTACCAAATAGGGCTATGTTCTGTATACCACCCCTACCTTGTCACAACACAACTGATTGGGCTCAAATACATTAAAGAAAGAAATTCAACAAATTAACTTTTAACAAGGCACACCTGTTAATTGGAATGCATTACATGTAACTATCTTATGAAGCTGGTTGAGAGAATGCCATGAGTGTGCAAAGCTGTCATCAAGGCAAAAGGTGGCTACTTTGAAGAATCTAAAATATATTTTGATTTGTTTAACACTTTTTAGGTTACTACATGATTCCATATGTGTTATTTCATAGTTTTGATGTCATCACTATTATTATACAATGTAGAAAATAGTAATACTAAAGTAAAACCCTTGAATGAGTAGGTGTGTCCAAACTTTTGACTGGTACTGTGTATCGAGATATGGTACCATTTTGCGCAAAACACTGTCGGTGTGATCAAGGCGTAATGTTTTTAGGGGTGGCCACTCTTAAACCAATATAGCTCATATAAATAAATGCTACGACAAATAGTTACATGATTATTGGTTATATTTTCTGACCTTCAGTGACCACTGACCCATATCCACTTGATGGGTAATGCTGAAACTCAGCCTGGGTAGTTCAGTAACAGAGCGCATCAGGTGCAAACTGAGCTTTGATGGAATCACGAATTCCTACCCCAAAACACCAGCATTTAAAATTATATAGTTACTAAATCTCTAAACATGAAATAATTCACTATCGCCATAATGTTAAACTGTATAGGAACAACATATAGCCTCGGCGCACCGCACATCACGGCTCAGTCACGTCTCTCTCTGTCTGATCGTACCGCGAGCATACTAAGCAGTCAAGTTTTTAAATCCCTGTTACACTAACTGCGGAGAAACTTTAGGCTCAATAACATTTTCGGAAATGCGACCACGTATACAATAACAAACATAAATGGATTGCCATTTAGTAAATATGTCAATTAATAATTTAACATTGTCCATGAATTGCAAATAGGTTGAATAATAGCTATTTCAGAAAGTATATTCGAATCACCTGTGCAATGGCAGTATTCTTTCAATATTTTTCTCTATCATTCCCCTTACCTTAGTGGCCTGTTATGTCCTCACTTAGCCGATTGATTGCGTTATCATTCAGGCAACATAATGGCAAGGCAATTCACAGAACCCGCTCCAAACTCATCCACACTCCAAGTAGGCAAATCATCACCCAGGCGACGTCACAGCTTTGAATGATTGTCCTCTGTTCCCGGTTCTATCAAGGCTGGAAAGAGAGACATCTACAGGGCAACAGTCCTCACAACCTATGTTTTGGGCAGGGTGAATAAAAGTCAGTAGTCTTTAGATCCAGATGCAATTGAAACCAATTAGTTAAATTAACCATTATTAATCACTTACTGAAAAATTATACATTCAGATTTAAAAAATACTGGTAGATCTGCCTGGGTGATATGGATCTGACCTAGGCTCATTACAATTCTATTAGTCACTCTAGTCTAGACAGAGGAGCAACAGGAGTCACTAACTCAGGGACTCTGGGAATACAGCAACAGATTATTATACTCTGTTACCATCTAACATTCTCCCATCTCTTCACCTAATCTAGAATGTAATAATTTAATACCTTCATCAAGGAGTCATATTACTTTATCATCAAGGACATTGATATAATCTGGCAAAAAAAAAAACACTTGTAAATGGTCATTTCATGCCACCTAGTGCTCACACTTGTATACTACATCTACAAACAAGATGGGGGTGGGGGAAAGGGCAGACTAATAATATAATGAGATAAAACAAGGATTTGCCATGAAAACAATGGTAAACAGCGTGAGGTTCCAAAACCTTGTTTTATTTTGTAAATGGGTTAGTATTCAGACTGTACACCGCTGAGAGCAGAACGGTCCACTGGGCGTGACCCAATAAGAACACGAGGCTCCAGAGACAAGGGACAGGGTGGGAGGATGACAACAGCAGAGGGTTGTATTGTACAGGTTCTGGCATGACTGTTCTATGCCACTGATGTACTGAGGGGAATGATTGTTTACATGAAAGTGGCAGAACAACATATGAACATTTTGGAGTGTTGTTTTCTTCTGTTGTCAGATGGCCACCCTGCCCTCTGTCTCTGGTATTATAAACTCAACAGGCAGCAAGCTCATGATGCCTGCTATTGTACAAAAACAAAATCAATTCAAAGACAACATTACAGAACACTTGAACAACAACTGGGGACTAAAATAAAGCGTTTTATAGGCCTGAACAGACCTCATTATGATAACTCCCTCTCATAACTCATTATGAAACTCACATTGCCTAAATAAATATAGGTATGTCTATTTGGGTTTCTGTTACACATATTTTATAAAGTACAGTTTGTATTCATCATGCCAAAAACTCAACATATCTCTCCAGGCTGTGTTACAGGCCACAGTAGACCGCTGTGTGACGGGGAGAGATCAACAACTGTATATATACTGTATGTGTCACATTGACCACATTAAGTCATTTGCTGTACTGTTTTTATAGATACCATTTAAAAAAGAATATACAGGTAAACCTTTCATGACAAAGCTATGCAGATATTATTGAAAGTGACGACAAGACAACCCACTGACACAGTCACAGCGCACAAGCTCGCAGTCAGGAGTGGAAAAGAAACCTTTCCATTTAGAGAGTACAAAAATGCTTTTAAAGATTTTTGCTTCAAAAACACGATTTTAAACAATAAAAGTCAGGCATTTGATTTGTTTTCTTGTGAATATGATAAGATACTCATCATAGTTGATGTTAAAACACGGAGGTGGTGAAGCTTGGGTCATGATGAGACATTCACTTAGATCACTTAAAGTTCTTCTCTACAACCTTTCTCTGTGAGAACCATTGGATCTGTTGCACTTTGTTCTATCTTGTGTTCCATTGTGAATACCGGTACAATATTAGCTGCTCAATACGCACTTCTCCATTTAGCACAATATAGTATTTATTTTCTGAATCCCCAGGTACGGTGAGTTGAAGACATCTCATATGATAACTCCTGATACATGTCTATGATAATATGACTTTCTCTGAAACCCGAGCATTCCCAGCACTGTGGGCTGCTACAGTAGCTGGTCAGTCTCTGTCAATGAACTTCTGTTTGAAACATGAAAACAATCTGTATGATAACCCACCCTAATACAGACATAAAGAGTAAAACAGTCAAATGTTTCAAACAAAACATTAAGAACCATTTGGAAATCAGACATGCAAACAGACTATTCGATGAGACTATTCGATGAGACTAGCCCTCAAACATTTGAACAATGTAACATGGAAATAATAAAATAATGTCTATATAGTCAATCTCTTCATATATATATACAGTGGGGAGAACAAGTATTTGATACACTGCCGATTTTGCAGGTTTTCCTACTTACAAAGCATGTAGAGGTCTGTAATTTTTATCATAGGTACACTTCAATTGTGAGAGACAGAATCTAAAACAAAAATCCAGAAAATCACATTGTATGATTTTTAAGTAATTAATTTGCATTTTATTGCAAGACATAAGTATTTGATCACCTTCCAACCATTAAGAATTCCGGCTCTCACAGACCTGTTAGTTTTTCTTTAAGAAGCCCTCCTGTTCTCCACTCATTACCTGTATTAACTGCACCTGTTTGAACTCGTTACCTGTATAAAAGACACCTGTCCACACACTCAATCAAACAGACTCCAACCTCTCCACAATGGCCAAGACCAGAGAGCTGTGTAAGGACATCAGGGATAAAATTGTAGACCTGCACAAGGCTGGGATGGGCTACAGGACAATAGGCAAGCAGCTTGGTGAGAAGGCAACAACTGTTGGCGCAATTATTAGAAAATGGAAGAAGTTCAAGATGACGGTCAATCATCCTCGGTCTGGGGCTCCATGCAAGATCTCACCTCGTGGGGCATCAATGATCATGAGGAAGGTGAGGGATCAGCCCAGAACTACACGGCAGGACCTGGTCAATGACCTGAAGAGAGCTGGGACCACAGTCTCAAAGAAAACCATTAGTAACACACTATGCCGTCATGGATTAAAATACTGCAGCGCACGCAAGGTCCCCCTGCTCAAGCCAGGGCATGTCCAGGCCCGTCTGAAGTTTGCCAATGACCATCTGGATGATCCAGAGGAAGAATGGGAGAAGGTCATGTGGTCTGATGAGACAAAAATTGAGCTTTTTGGTCTAAACTCCACTCGACGTGTTTGGAGGAAGAAGAAGGTTGAGTACAACCCCAAGAACACCATCCCAACCGTGAAGCATGGAGGTGGAAACATCATTCTTTGGGGATGCTTTTCTGCAAAGGGGACAGGACGACTGCACCGTATTGAGGGGAGGATGGATGGGGCCATGTATCGCGAGATCTTGGCCAACAACCTCCTTCCCTCAGTAAGAGCATTGAAGATGGGTCGTGGCTGGGTCTTCCAGCATGACAACGACCCGAAACACACAGCCAGGGAAACTAAGGAGTGGCTCCGTAAGAAGCATCTCAAGGTCCTGGAGTGGCCTAGCCAGTCTCCAGACCTGAACCCAATAGAAAATCTTTGGAGGGCGCTGAAAGTCCGTATTGCCCAGCGACAGCCCCGAAACCTGAAGGATCTGGAGAAGGTCTGTATGGAGGAGTGGGACAAAATCCCTGCTGCAGTGTGTGCAAACCTGGTCAAGAACTCCAGGAAACGTATGATCTCTGTAATTGCAAACAAAGGTTTCTGTACCAAATATTAAGTTCTGCTTTTCTGATGTATCAAATACTTATGTCATGCAATAAAATGCAAATTAATTACTTAAAAATCATACAATGTGATTTTCTGGATTTTTGTTTTAGATTCCGTCTCTCACAGTTGAAGTGTACCTATGATAAATATTACAGACCTCTACATGCTTTGTAAGTAGGAAAACCTGCAAAATCGGCAGTGTATCAAATACTTCTCCCCACTGTATATTATACATTGACTGTACAAAACATTAGGAACACCTTCTCTTTCCATGACATAGAATGACCAGGTGAATCCTGGTGAAGGCTATAATCCCTTATTGATGTATCCTGTTAAATCCACTTCAATCAGTGTAGATGAAGGGGAGGAGACCGGTTAAAGAAGGATTTTTAAGTCTTGAGACAATTGAGACATGGATTGTGTATGTGTGCCATTCAAAGGGTGAATGGGGAGGACAAAATATTTAAGTGCTTTTGAACAGGTTATGGTAGTAGGTACCAGGCACACTGGTTTGAGTGTGTCAAGAACTGCAACGCTGCTGGGTTTTTCACACTCAACAGCTTCCCGTGTGTATCAAGAATGATCCACCACCCAAAGGACATCCAGGCAACTTGACACAACCGTCAGAAGCATTGGAGTCAACATGGGCCAGCATCCCTGTGGAATTCTTTCGACACCTTGTAGAGTCCATGCCCCGAAGAACTGAGGCTGTTCTGATGGCAAAAGTGGGTGCAACTCAATATTAGGAAGGTGGTCCTAATGTTTTGTACACTCAGTGTTATGTTCCTGAATAATCCATTGTTTATCTGCAACCGCACTGAAAACAATTATAACTCTGAGTAATTTTGTCTCCTATACCACTTGAGATCACTCGTAGCAAAACAAATCATACGTGAGAATATTTTTTTTTTTTCACAATCGGATTGTGCTCTAATGGACTCGATTGCACAAACACATGTTGTTGTTCTGGAAATGCAGAAAGGGCACTGGAAAGAAAAACTGCTGCAGACTGTAATGAGTGTTGCTTCCGCCGCCATCTTGGGTGGGCTGAGGCTGCCCAATCATGCCTTGCTGTCGCTGGTGTTTGTCTGTGTGACATCGTTGTGTTCTGTGGTCACCTCTGACTGGGCTGTCTTCACCTCCTCTGCTTTACTCTTCTCATCTCCAAATATCTTCCTGCAATGGAGAAAATATTAGAAATGAACACTCATTACAGTCTACCTGCAATGTAATAGAGAAACAACAACAGCTGCGTTCAAACAAAAAACATTGCAAATACACACATTTACATTCTAGCAGACGCTTATCCAGGGAGACTTACAGGATACATTAGGGTTAAGTGCCTTGCTCAAGGGCACATCAACAGATTGTTCACCTAGTCGGCTCAGGGATTCAAACCAGCGACCTTTCGTTTACGGGCCCAACTCTCTTAACGCTACTTTTCCAATATATTTTTAGACAATAGCCATTGGTAGTAATTGTTAGACGATTGATACCAGCACAAGTAATATAATTACAGAGCACCTCTTGAGTCAAAGTGATAGAGCACTACTAAGGACCACATAATAACCAAATGATCGTCTGGGTGAATGAAAGGCCTGATCTAGTCTTTGGCCCTATCCCCAGCCTAAGAGCAGTACCAATGCCCGGCACTGTCATTACAACACTGCTACTGCACAACCTCCACAACACACTCTACAAGGAGTACCATACTACTACACAGCACTGTACACTCCACATGATGCTACCTACACACAACCACTACCATGGCAATGACTACAGCACTTCTGTCACCATTACACAAGTCTCATTAATTAACAATTATTACCACTGTTACCACAATTGACTACTACAATTTCACTTCACAGGACAAATGGAAAGGTGGTGACTGAGCGATAATAGAATAGAAGTTAAATGGGCACACAAAAACATTGACACGTATAAACCTCTAGAGGGAGCCATACTCGTTGTTGAGTGGAGCAGCCTTGGCCAGACTGTCTAACTCCTCCAGAGCAGGAGGGCCTGAGGCCTGGAGGTCTGCCCCGAACCCGTCTCCGTTAGCCTGGAAGGAGGAGGAGGAAGGGACAGGGGCAGGGGAGGGAGTGGGACTACTCTGAAACCTAGTGGGCCCTGCTGGCAGGGAGGGCCTCTTAGTCGCCACCCCATTGGTCAACTCAAACTCTATCTCTGGGGCTTGGGGCTCTGTGGTGATGGGTATGTGGGGGGTCAGAGTGGGTGTTGGGGTGTCGTAGGTAGTAGAGGCAGGTGTGATAGTGACCGTGGGGGCAGCAGGTGTGGCAAAGCTCGGAGCAGTGGGAGCATTAGGGGCAGGTGTGGGGGCACTTGTGGGAGCAGGAGTAGGAATGAGAATGTCTGGGAAAACAAGGGCAGATTTGGTTGTGTTCTCATGTACGATAGCAGCAGTTACATCAGCATTGAAGGCAGTAGTATGAGCACTAGAGACAGATGTGGGAGTGGTAGTGGGGTCTATATTAGGGGCAGGAGTGTGAGTGTCTTTGGTAGTAGAGTCTGGTTTGTCAGGGTCAGGGGCTGGTGTACTAGAGCCCAGGACAGTAGGGGTACCAGGGACAGGGGTAACAGTGCCGGTGGCAGTAGGTGCAGGTTTATCGGTGGAGGTGTCAGAGGCTGGGAAAGTGAATGCCGTAGGAGCAGGAGAGGGGCTGTCTGGGGCAATAGGAGCAGCTTTCCTGGTGTTTTGGGTAGGAGAGGCAGTGGAGGGGGCAAGAGAGGGACTGTCTGGGGCAGATTTCCTGGGGGCCACGGTGGTGGAGTGGGTAGGTGTGGGGCTCTTGGGAGTGGGAGGAGAAGGTGCAGGTCTGTTAGAGTTTCGACGTCTAGGTGGTATTGGAATAGGGGACTTTTTAGGAGATTTAGGGCTATCTGTGGCACTAACAGCAGTGGCAGACATTTTGTCCTCTGCTCTAGGAGAGCTGTCTTCTAGAAGGTCTAACAGGGGGGTTGCTGTGAGGTCAGAGGTGGAGATGAGGGGGACTGTGTTGGACTCTGGGGTTGGTGCCAGGGCGGGGGCAGCGGCAGGCAGGCGGTCAGTAACAGGGGTAGATAGGGGGTCAGTAGAGGGGGCAGACAGGCTACAGGTGAGTGCGGTGCTCTCGCTAGAGGGGCTGTCCTGGGCGGGGTCATAGGTTGTGTTGGCTGTGTCAGAGATGGTGGCTACAGACGAGAGGGTGTCCAGAGCCAGGGCAGCCAGCCTGGGAGAGAGAGCAGGGAGAGAGCAGAGACACACACACTAGACACTGAGGTGACTGGGACCCGATGTGGGGACTGGGGAGGAGGGGTGGACATGAGGAGCAGGCAGGAGGTTAGGGTTAGGGGAGGCATGCAGTTAGATATCACACACACAGAGCAGCCAACATCAACTAGAGAGAAAGGACACACAAGGGGGTTCCATGCAGTGAGGCACATCAAATAACAAAGGACACTGTCCATGCACAGACATGGAGAACATGTAGGGTCTAATGAACTGAAAACACACAGGTCTTTCTAAAGGAAACCACATCACTACACACAACCACCTGAAGGGTTGAATAGTACCAGACACTCATCTCATGTGACTTCAGTTTTTAATGTCTCAGTTTTTAGACTGGTTTCATCAAGTTCACCATATACAGGAGGACAAAAGCACAGTGGATCTATTCATGTCTTTGACTGGTAGCGATTCAACCTTGATATCGAAAAGCTAAATCTCCTGAGAAATTTCCTGAGAAAATCCTCCTGAGAAAAATGTATTGTGGCAGCAAAAACACCTTCACCCACACCCCTCCCTCCACCCCCTCCCTAAAACAACCACACAAGAAACAACAACACACACAAGGTTTTTCACACTGCATGTTGTTAGACCAGGGCTATCCTTAACCCTGGGTTAAAACTAGCCTAGGGTTAGCTAACCCTCCTTTTACACAATCATTTGTTAACCCTGGGCTAAGTGCAGTGTGAATGTGACTATAGAGAAATTTCAACAAAAAGCATAAACACATGAGCACACGACGGTGCACTCTGTTTATAGGAATCACAGGCATACGTATAAACCAACTGCCTATGCTCAAAAAGTCATAAACATTAATTAATGTACTCAAAATTGTGCAAGAATATTGTGATTTTTACAAGAGGAGTGAACTATGCTTTAGCCTAACAATTATATGTGTGTGTGTGTGTGTGTGTGTGTGTGTGTATGTGTGCACCTGTGTGTATGTGTGTCTGTATGTCAAGCTATACTCACTCTGGCTCTGTAAGGGGTGTGGTCTCATTGGGTTCTGTGGGTCCTCCTGCATTGTGATTGGCTGTGCACTCATCCTCTGTCCTCACTTCCACTATCGGCTCTTTGGACTCGTCCTTTCTGTGGACCAAAGAGGATTCTGGGATGATTACATGGACACCATGACACAGAACTACTGCATAATGAGGATGACGCAATTAGAAAAATCTCAGACGAAGGTCATTACGGACCCAAAGTTTAGCAAATTAAAACTGTGAAATTGCATCTGATTGAAGTGTGCAGAGACTCCTTTTTCAGCCTGTCAGCATCTCAAATGCACCTTACTCCCCCTTTTTCTTTTTCTTTTTTCTTTTTCTTTTTTACATTTATTTAACTAGGCAAGTCAGTTAAGAACAAATTCTTATTTACAATGACGGCCTAGGAACAGTGGGTTAACTGCCTTGTTCAGGGGCAGAACGACAGATTTTTACCTTGTCGGCTCAGGGATTCAATCTTGCAACCTTTCGGTTACTAGTCCAACTCTCTAACCACAAGGCTACCTGCCGCCCATATGGGCCCTGGTCCAAAGAAGTGCACTATATAGAGAACAGGGTGCCATATTGAGACAAAAGACACTCACATGAATGCGGCCTTGCCCTGTTCTAGGTTGTGTCCCTTGGCCCCGCTGCCTGGCTTGCCACACAGACACATGATGAGGCCACACTTGTTTGTGAAGTAGCAGGTGACGTCCACAGCCAGGAGCAGCAGGACGAAGGCCAAGATGAGGATCCCTGCCATGATGCCCGTGGAGAGGGCAGACTCCCCGTCTATATCTACAGTACAGACACAGCATGACTCACTAGGAACATACAGCACCACAGTTAGACAGCTGAATGCATGTGGACATACTGTTAGAAAATGAAAATATCTCTGTTTTCTACACAATGGTTTCATAAAACACAGACAACTCACCTGTCATGCACATTGACATAGTTTCAAGATATCACAGCTTCTAATCAGATGTTTTGTGATGTTAACTTCATACTGGTACCTTGACGTGCTCAAATTGGGAGATCAATGTCTCCCTGACAAGGCTCAACAGACATCACACGTGACCTGTACCTTGTCTTTGGAACAGTAAAGGCATCTATCTCCATCACCTGCCCTCTAATAAATGCAAACCCATTAAGACGCATTAAATCAACTTTATTTGATATTAGTCATAACCAAAAACACCTGAAGAAAATGCATAATATGTGCTTCAAGAGATCTTTTGTAAACAACCATTTACTTGTGGCTAGCTAGACACTACCCCACACAATACATGATCTCTAGCATTATCTGTCCAGTTTCCATTCTAAAGAAAGCAACCTGAACGTCAGCTCTCTAGTACTTCTGCTTCATTTACAAAAAAAGACTATTAACAAATCAGTAATGACCTCAGGGTCTATTTATGATGCAGTTGTGGAACAAAATAATCACAACTTCATTTAATAAAAAAATGTATTGCTAGTTTTCAATGACATTTGTAGTTCTTCAGGAATCAATAACCAACAATCAACTGCTGCAGTTCCCAACTGCTTCAAAACCATTGTGTACACACTTATATGTATGTACACAATGTGTCATAAAAACAACAATATTAATATTAGCATATTATAATTTGGTTATTTGTTAATTAAATGTCTATACTTTTGTCCATGTAAAAATTAATGTTATTACAAATCTTTACAGTACATACAATGTAGTAAGTGAAAAAAGACCATTCACTCAGTACTCTACCACAGTATCCATAATTCAAAATAGCATTACCACTCATTCAATAGCCTAGTGTTCATTAATGTCAACTGGAGTGCTGCTACTAGCTGTGCTGTGTTGCTGAGCGGAGTGGTACAGTACTGAGCTGTAAGGGACAGCTGATACTAGCCTAGTCCCATATATGTTTGTCCTGTATAGCCAACTCCTATGGCTGTCGTCAGCGACCATAGGAATTGGCTATACAGCACAAACAGATCTGGAACCAAGCTAAGCTGATACCACTGCCTTTGGTTCAGTTCAGCCAATCGGGCTGGTTTGTTCTGTAGTTACTCCCCCACCCACTGAGAGACATGTGTCTGTCTCGGCATCCATCCAGAGACAACCAGCCAGGGCAGAGAAAGGCTAGCTTTCTTTCCTCTATGTGTGTGAGAGAGAGAGACCAGCATCGCCTCATATAACTAGCTATGAGAGCAGCAAAACAGCTACAATGGACATGACGAGGGAGATCAGAGTGTATGTCACAGACGAACAGCCCTGGGTCGCTGCTCAAACCAAATATAGTCAAAACCAACCGAAAGAAGCGACACAGATTCAGAAAAGAAGAATACGTAATGAGGAAAATGGTCATGTAGTGAAGTCCACCAGTTTCCAAAACCAGGCAAGAGTGCAGAGACATAGGGAGAGATAAAGAGAAAAGGGAAGAGAGAGGGGGAAGGGGGGAGGGAAATTAAGAGAGGGAAACGGAGTGGAAATGGACAGAAGGGTGGGGAAATGGAACGAGGGAGGAGAGGAGAGAGAAGAGAAAATGTCAAGTTGGAAAACAAAACTGAATCAAGAAAAAAATAAAAGTTAAAGAAGTAGTTTTAAACTGACAAGCAGTTAAATCTGGAATCGGCAAACAATAGCAATGTGGCACCCCGCCTCTGTTTTGGTAAAAATCAGAGGGATGGGCCTAGAGAAAAGCAACCACTCTGAAATTCATAGACAGAGCTATGGATGCAAGGACTGACCTGACCATCCATTATATCAAAATTATAGTTTTAACCATGTTTTGAGGCTAAACACTGTAAAAAAATTAAAATATATATATATTTTGGGTTCTGATGGTTTACAACTGTTGAACTAAGTTCTATTAAGTTATATTCGTCAAGAATCAATGGGTATATATCATTCATTTATAAGTCAAAAATGTTTATGTGGCAACTAAGGATTCTAGCTTGAAAGCAAGTTAAAGCAAAAGCACAGCATGTGAGAGAGGACTACGCCACAAACCATGAGTAAGGAAACTGGGGGTTGAATGGTTGTGAATGGGATGCGAGTTTGTCTGGGAGGTGAGTTAGAAAGGAAAGCACAAACAGGAGAAGTGAGAAGGAGGGATAAGTCCTGCTATGTTTCAGTAAAGCACTCTGCATCGCCTGAGGCCTGGCAGGGATTTGTTGCATCATAGCTGTGTAATGTTGCAACACAGGTGTCTGTGGGTGTCAGCAGTCAGTTTCAGCTAGCTAAGACCTGCTATGGAACAGGAATGCTGCTGCATCAGTTAAGGCCAAACTATGTAGAAACAGACTGCATCCACACACACGGACAAAGACCATCCATCAACATACTGTACCCATCACTGTAGCAGGATAGCCTTTGTCCATAGCGGAGGCAGCCTGTTGTAACACTGAGAAGGCAAACTCATACAGTGTGTCACACACAACTTCGGTGAAGGAGTTTAAATCTAACAGATTGGAAATTAGAAACAAATGGTGCGATGTATGCCAACATCACAAAAAGTAAACTGTTAAAAACAAACTCTGGACATGGTCAAAAATAAGTGTTCGTTTGGGTGGTCCTCGCAGACAAAAATACCTTCTTCACATACCCTCTGGGACTAACGGTGGAGAGTTCTAGTTTTAACATTTCCTGCTGCACAGCGAACACCCACGAACAGCTCTGATCAACAGCTGGCTTGTTTTTCTATTTTCTTAATTTTGCCTGCTGAAAACATCTAGACGTCTAATTCTTATTAAGTGTACTGTCAGATTTATGTGGTTGTGAGAACAGAAAATGCTCCTGTTTGGGACATGATCGAGTTTGCTGCCTCAGCTGTGTGGTAGTGCCATTGTGAGTGCCCTGTGCACAGTGTGTACCTGGGATGGCAGCGGGTTCTGGAGAGGTTCTGAAGGTCAGGGTTCCAGGTTGGGACTTCCCCTGCTGGTTCTCTGCCACCACAAACACATCGTACTCTGTGTTCCACTCCAGTCCGCTCAGAACCACATACTCACTGCCACTGGGCAGCCGGATCTCTGGCTTCCAGTCGGTCTGACGCTTCTAAAGGACACACACAATCCATGGTCAACTTAATGATACAATACAGTACCTGACAGTCTCTTTTAGGAATGTATTCCTTGAAAGGACATGGGTACATGAGCATAATGTTTTTGCATATAAGAATGCACATTGTCTACAACTGTCTATGGTGCTTTGTACAGTGCCCCAAACCCACTGGTTTATAGCAGACTACTGTAGGTATTGTGAGTACTCACTGGTTTATAGCAGACTAGGTAGTAGCAATAATCACTGGTTTATAGCAGACTAGGTATAGTGAGTATTCACTGGTTTATAGCAGACTAGGTAGTAGCAGTACTCACTGGTTTATAGCAGACTAGGTAGGGTGAGTACTCACTGGTTCATAGCAGACTAGGTAGCGTGAGTACACACTGGTTTATAGCTGACTAGGTATTGTGAGTACTCGCTGGTTTATAGCGGACTAGTTAGTGTGAGTACTCACTGGTTTATAGCGAACTAGGTACTGTGAGTACTCACTGCTTTATAGCGGACTAGGTATTTTGAGTACTCACCAGTTTATGGCGGACTAGGTAGTAGTAGTACTCACTGGTTTATAGCAGACTAGGTAGTGTGAGTACTCACTGGTTTATAGCGGACTATGTAGTAGCAGTACTCACTGGTTTATAGCAGACTAGGTAGTGTGAGTACTTACTGGTTTATAGCGGACTAGGTAGTAGCAGGACTCACCGGTTCATAGTAGACTAGGTAGTTGCAGTACTCACTGGTTTATAGCAGACTAGGTAGTTGCAGTACTCACTGGTTTATAGCAGACTAGGTAGTAGCAGTACTCACTGGTTAATAGCAGACTAGGTAGTAGCAGTACTCACTGGTTTATAGCAGACTAGGTAGTAGCAGGACTCACTGGTTTATAGCGGACTAGGTAGTGTGTGATGGGTGAGCCTCCGTCGTCCTGCTTGATCCAGTTGACTTTGAGGGAGTTGCCTTTGGTTTGGGGTGTTCCCTCCAGCTTAGGCGGTTCAGGTTCCCCTAAACAGACACATCAGTGATATCAAGGTTAGTTGGTAAGCTGAAGTGGTCATTCTGAAGATGTAGAATGTATTACAGCTGGCCAGCAGCTGCTGTTAAACCTTTAACTGGTTTCTCCTAAACCTGTTTCAAAGATGCGAAGAAAACTGTTAATATTCTGTCCTAGTGTTCTCCAGATGGCACCATTCCTCCATACTGTTGTGCTAGAGGCACTTGTCTGCCTCTCCAACTAAAAGCCCTCATGAACAAGCTGTGAGACTACTGTGGAGTGCTAAAATGTAAGTAGCATTTATACAGCAATTACACATGATTGGTCAGGACACAGCCAGTAGGGGGGATGTTTGTACACTGTAAACTACTTGAGAGGGACAAATGAGGGTTAGTGCAAAAAAGTTATTACAATGTGATAAATCGGTGAAATTGTTGGGATAAATTCAAAGTTATATCAGAAGGTGTATTTGTTTGTTGAATGGATGAATAAATACGTTATTAGGATGAATAACTCCCATTACAATCTGTGAGAGTGATCGCCACTGAAACAAACATGCAGCACACTAAACAGGAAAAGTGGGAGTAGGGGGGACCATAACAAGGAAGTTCATTGAAACAAAATGTAAGACTATCAGAGCTAGTTTCAGGGAACTTGATTTAGATCTAAGTCAGTGGCCTAATGGTATTCAAAAAAATGTGTAGAAGCCAATTTTACGTCACAAATGCCTTGCAAGTCAATAATTACTGATAGACAAGTTGGATGAAAAGTCCACGCTCATAGGAGAGGATGACATGCACTTCTGAGATCACAAACTTGCTTAGGATAAAATCATTTATGACAGGCTTCATATTTTAAACGTATTTGTTCGGTTGAAAAAAGGCCTGCTTCGTTCAAAGCAGGAAAGATTTTTTTAAGCACCACAAAATTAAATACATGGGATTTCTGCAGATATATACAGTAGCTAACACAAATTAGTTTTGTGGATAGAGAATCCAGTAAAATATATCACTGAGCTAACAACTCTGCAGGTCAGACAGGGAACATCATTCACAGTACTGAGAGGAGATACAGTAGGAACACTTCCTTGTTAAATAACTGTGACAGTCCAGGGAGCTCCAATCAGTCTAGACAGGTGAATGGCTACACATGATGGGTTAACAAGATGGAAAATAAATGGAAATACATGGGACATTATTGAATTGGGACATTTAGTATTTATGTTATGAATGACTCCAGTAAAATTAAGATTCTTCTGATGAAAGTTGTGAACGAAAAGTTACCTTCTGCAGAGTGATGACATCATCAGCACCATGCAAGCCACATGATGACAGTCACATGAAACGCACGCATGTGATTGGTTGAAAGGAAAGTGGAAACATAAAAGATATAAAAATAGACAATGTAAACATGGACAGGAAAAACTGTTATAAGACTTGAAGACAAAATTAAACAAAACAGAAACTGAAGACTAACACAAAACAACAGTGAACTTTTGACAACACTGAAAACACAAGCAGGGACAAATGACAGGTTTTCCTCTGAGAGAAATGATGACTTCAGCTACTGTGGCTTATGCTCTAGATTTACAGTAATTTCAAATACAATAACTTTCAAAATATGGTAATACATGGAAAAGGGTACATCCCAAACCATCCTTCTCCTGCAAGACAAAATGATTGACAACAGAGGAAACGCTGCGGTATTTCCAATAAAGACATACATATTGGAAATACTGACAGAAAACAGCAGCATTGAAAAAGGGGACAGAAATACAGACCTATTCCTAATACTACTTAGTATTGCCAATACTGACGGAGATTGTAGTATCAGTTGTACATGTACAACCTACACATGACATGAAAACACAAGAATATTTGGGGAGAGTTAAGTTGTATCAGTAAATTACCATAGCTTCTTACTGTAGGTACTGTACAGTAAGAAGAGCAGCAGGTAATAGGGAGGGTTCTAGGCTATTTGTCTTGGTATAACAGTGTCTAAGTCAAATGCTAACTACTCATAATAACTATGATCTTTGGCCTAATCCCTAATAACCGCATAACAAACCTGAGTCCTCAGTGAAAAAATGAAAAATGCCATCTAAGAAATCATATAGAAGAAGAGATATTGGGCAAAAACAAAGGCTTCACAAATTGTTAGTATGTCCGTACAAATCTGATATCTGCAATATAATATTACTGCAGATTAAAGGTATTAAACTATTTAGGTGAAATTGAGAGAACAGAAAGCAAAAGAAACATGAAACAATATTTCATGACTGCCAAATCTCAATGGAAAATGCGGAGGCAAATGAAAGCCACATGAAATCCACTGACTGTATAAATAGACTAAACCGGTTTACAACTGGAGACAGACTGTTTGCAAACACTTAGAACGTTTGTCCAAAGTTCAAACTAATACTCAGAGTGAGTGTGTATGATGATGAGGCACTTACTTGCGTAAGAATAACCTGAGCGGTCCGACAGAAAAACAGATGAGAGAAAATGAATAAACAGAAAACTACACAACAAGACTGTGACAAAAAAGAAAGAAAATAAACTATCAAGGCTTTATGATAGCAGCATCAACCAATCAGAATGTCCTCAGATACCAAACGATCAGTTCAACTCTACATATGCAGGGCATGGCATAATATTCCTGAGTTAGGAGTGGGCAGACATTCCACTTCCAGTAACATTTACAACCAACAGGGGGCGATCAAGGGTAAGGACAGAGCAAGAAGGAGAGAAAGAGAGAGAGAAAGAGAGAGAGAGAGAAAGAAAGAGAACAAGGGTTGTCGTCATCATCCAAGCCAGTTGTGCAGTAAAAGCTTCTTCCTAGATTTACAAGCACAGCATAGGGCAAATATGTCTGATCTGAAGGTTCTAAGCCAGTGCTGACCAATATGTCTATGGTGGAGCTGACAAACAGACTGTATCAACAGGGCTGAATGTATTGATTCATTCTAATGAGGAAGTGCAATGGGTGGTGGCAAGGTGGTTGTTGGGGAGGTGAGAAGGGAGGTGTGAAGTGTGACTTACGGACAGGCTCTGTCTTGAAGACCACAGCGGGGCTAGTTTCACCCTCTCCCTTGCCGTTGATGGCTGACATCTTCACCTCATAGTTGGTCTCAGGCTTCAGGCCTATGATGGTAACTTCACTCAGAACTCCTGAGGATAAAAGTGAGAATTACAATTACTGACACATCCACAACAAACTGCACTCAGACAGAAATATCCATTTAAAGTAACAGGGATGCAGTGATTACAGACAACAACATGGGCTTTTTTTCCTCATTTGAGGGTAAATCCATCCAGCTAAATTATTATATAGGACAGATGTTTCATTTAAAAAAGGCCAATGAATGAGAAAAAGAAACATAAAGAAGCAAAGCACATTTCCTTTTTTTATCCCTCACATACTCTCTCTCTCTTTACCCTCGTAGCCCCCCCGTCCTGCCCCTGTACTCACCTCCTTGGACCTCATAGACCCTCTGCGCCCAGCTGCCCCTGCCCACAGTCTTCCATTCAGCCTGGTACCTGAGGACGGGTACACCCCCGGTGGCATCAGGCTCCTGGAACTCCACCCTGGCTGAGCTGGAGAACGGCTCCACCTCCCCGAGTGACGGGGCTGACGGGACATCTAGAGAGGAGAGGAATCACACAAAGATACTCATTAGAAAACTACAGTATATTTCATTCGATGACGACATTCAATATTAGATTCAAAATATAGAAGGATGACGATTTTGGATAATTAGCTACAGATTGTGATTGTGACTGACCAGCCTGAATGAGGAGGAACTCCTTGGATTCTGTGCCCATCTCATTGGAAGCAGTACAGTTATAGCTCCCAAAGTCATTCTCAGACTCTGGGGTGACCTGGAACAGAGGAGAGAATCGATGCATGAAAGTGGGCAGCAAAGCATTACAAACACAAGGTGACTAAGATGCATGAGTCAGTTTGTTCCACTGTTGTTTGTCCATTAGAGATGCCTGTTTGTATTCCTCTGTCTCTGTGCTTCCCTCTACTGAATAATGAAAACACACTCAGTCTCTCCACTGGGGGAGAAACCTGCAAATACTAGCTGTCACACATTAAATCTTTATGACATGTAGAGTGTTCTTAATTCTGTGTGTGTATTCGTGTGTGTGTGTGTGTGCTCAAGCATGTGTGTGTGCTCATGCATCCGTGTGTGTGTGTGTGTGTGCGCAGTATGCCTATGTGTATGCGAGTGTGTGTGTATTTGAGTGGGTCTCTACCTCCAGGTAGCTGGCTGTGGGGCTCTGGAAAACCTTGGCTTTGGTGACGTTAGCGTTGGGAAGCTGAAACCCGTCCCTCAGCCACAGCATGGACACGTCACTGGGGTGGGCCAGGACCTCACAGCTGATGTTAGCTGCATTTCCCTCCCAGGTATACACTGTCACTGAGCCCTGGATCTTAGGGGCATCTATGGAGGAATGAACCAGCAATGTGAATAAGAAACTGCTGTCTTTTGTCTTAAATATTTAAAAGAGTAGGTTTTGGCACAAACGTTGGAAGCTGCAGGCAGTAGGCCAGGCCTGATGAAAACTGAACACTAGAGACAGTGGTTGCGTCCTTATTCCCTATATAGTATACTACTTTTGGGACCCTATGGGCCCTGGCAAAAGTAGTGAACTATAGGGAATAGGATGCCATTTCAGACGCAGCCCTGTGACATGTAGAGTTCTTACAGCGGACTTCCAGGTAGGCGGGTTGAGAATCCACTCCGATGGCGTTGCGTGCAGAGCAGAGGTACTGGCCAGCGTCGGTGAACTTGGCGTACTTCAGCGTGAGGGAGGACACACGAGCATCACTCCTCACTACGACGTTCCCATCCAGACTCTATAGGGCAGGAAATCACAGGGTAGCAAGCAACAAAGGACCTCTGTTTGCAGTACATCAATGTTAACCTCATACCCCATTGTGATCCATGCATTATTGAGAACCCATACATTATAACACTCTGTAGTTATATCATAGTAACACTGAACTCTGAGCCTGGAGACAAACCATTGTAGCATTGAGTGCTTTTCCTATGGCTGTACATTCAAAAGGTGATGACACTACACATGGCCTGCCCTTACGAGAGAGACAGAGTTACTGTAGAGAAAGATCACAACCCTCTGTATTGTATAGTAGAGATGTGTACAGTAGCAGAGCACAACACTAATGGTTCAAGAAGCTGTATGGATGGAGCCATCAAGAGCTTTTCACACAATGGCTGTAGAGTGAGGTGGCTGAAATCAGATACTGCAGGCTATTTAGGTCTCAGCATGTTAAATGCTACTGGTGTATAGTAGTGGTTCCTGTGGACAGGATAACATGCCTAGATTGCACTTTTACACACAGCCTGCTGAGTGGTTCACTTTATCGTGTGAAATTCAACTAGACATTAATAATATATTGACATACTAAGTGTTGAATTATTTGTGTTCCCCAACAGCAACATACTGTCTGATGTATAGTTCATACATCTACTGTATACATATTATAGGGCAGGCATTCTAGTACTGTACAAAACCCGTGGTTGATTCATGAAATGTCCACTCACTAAAATGATTCTATTCCTCAGAATGAACTAGCTACCTAGTCAGAGCAGTGCAAACTGTCACTGTCTCTGTAACTCTAAAGCAACACCATGCTGACTAAATTCAATAAGGGTTAAGACTCAAGCTTCAGAAGTAGAACCAAAGCATGTGAAATGGGGAAGAGGGCAAAAACATAGTGTGCCTATACATACAAGACCATGCCAATTAAAACTAGAGCAGAAACCCTGCTAATGGCTAATAGGATTGATGTTCGCCACAAGATACACTACTTTAATTCATTAACGCCAGATACACAAGGTCTAAATAAACATTAATGTACGTAACCTGGCGTCGGGGTCGGCTACTCTTGTTGTTGACACTGAACAGTCTGGGTCTGCTACTCTTGTTGTTGTTGTTGTTGACACTGAACAGTCTGGGTCTGCTACTCTTGTTGTTGTTGTTGACACTGAACAGTCTGGGTCTGCTACTCTTGTTGTTGTTGTTGTTGACACTGAACAGTCTGGGTCGGCTACTCTTGTTGTTGACACTGAACAGTCTGGGTCTGCTACTCTTGTTGTTGTTGTTGACACTGAACAGTCTGGGTCTGCTACTCTTGTTGTTGTTGTTGTTGTTGACACTGAACAGTCTGGGTCTGCTACTCTTGTTGTTGTTGTTGTTGACACTGAACAGTCTGGGTCTGCTACTCTTGTTGTTGTTGTTGTTGACACTAAACAGTCTGGGTCGGCTACTCTTGTTGTTGACACTGAACAGTCTGGGTCGGCTACTCTTGTTGTTGTTGTTGTTGACACTGAACAGTCTGGGTCTGCTACTCTTGTTGTTGTTGTTGACACTGAACAGTCTGGGTCTGCTACTCTTGTTGTTGTTGTTGTTGACACTGAACAGTCTGGGTCTGCTACTCTTGTTGTTGTTGTTGTTGACACTGAACAGTCTGGGTCTGCTACTCTTGTTGTTGACACTGAACAGTCTGGGTCGGCTACTCTTGTTGTTGACACTGAACAGTCGGGGTCGGCTACTCTTGTTGTTGTTGTTGTTGACACTGAACAGTCTGGGTCGGCTACTCTTGTTGTTGTTGTTGTTGACACTGAACAGTCTGGGTCGGCTACTCTTGTTGTTGTTGTTGACACTGAACAGTCTGGGTCTGCTACTCTTGTTGTTGTTGTTGACACTGAACAGTCTGGGTCTGCTACTCTTGTTGTTGTTGTTGACACTGAACAGTCTGGGTCTGCTACTCTTGTTGTTGTTGTTGACACTGAACAGTCTGGGTCGGCTACTCTTGTTGTTGTTGTTGACACTGAACAGTCTGGGTCGGCTACTCTTGTTGTTGTTGTTGACACTGAACAGTCTGGGTCGGCTACTCTTGTTGTTGACACTGAACAGTCTGGGTCTGCTACTCTTGTTGTTGTTGTTGACACTGAACAGTCTGGGTCTGCTACTCTTGTTGTTGACACTGAACAGTCTGGGTCTGCTACTCTTGTTGTTGACACTGAACAGTCTGGGTCTGCTACTCTTGTTGTTGTTGTTGTTGACACTGAACAGTCTGGGTCGGCTACTCTTGTTGTTGTTGTTGACACTGAACAGTCTGGGTCGGCTACTCTTGTTGTTGTTGTTGTTGACACTGAACAGTCTGGGTTGGCTACTCTTGTTGTTGTTGTTGACACTGAACAGTCTGGGTTGGCTACTCTTGTTGTTGTTGTTGACACTGAACAGTCTGGGTCGGCTACTCTTGTTGTTGTTGTTGACACTGAACAGTCTGGGTCGGCTACTCTTGTTGTTGTTGACACTGAACAGTCTGGGTCTGCTACTCTTGTTGTTGTTGTTGTTGACACTGAACAGTCTGGGTCTGCTACTCTTGTTGTTGTTGTTGACACTGAACAGTCTGGGTCGGCTACTCTTGTTGTTGACACTGAACAGTCTGGGTCTGCTACTCTTGTTGTTGTTGTTGACACTGAACAGTCTGGGTCTGCTACTCTTGTTGTTGTTGTTGACACTGAACAGTCTGGGTCGGCTACTCTTGTTGTTGTTGTTGACACTGAACAGTCTGGGTCGGCTACTCTTGTTGTTGTTGTTGACACTGAACAGTCTGGGTCGGCTACTCTTGTTGTTGTTGTTGACACTGAACAGTCTGGGTCGGCTACTCTTGTTGTTGTTGTTGACACTGAACAGTCTGGGTCTGCTACTCTTGTTGTTGACACTGAACAGTCTGGGTCTGCTACTCTTGTTGTTGTTGTTGACACTGAACAGTCTGGGTCGGCTACTCTTGTTGTTGTTGTTGACACTGAACAGTCTGGGTCGGCTACTCTTGTTGTTGTTGTTGACACTGAACAGTCTGGGTCGGCTACTCTTGTTGTTGTTGTTGACACTGAACAGTCTGGGTCTGCTACTCTTGTTGTTGTTGTTGACACTGAACAGTCTGGGTCTGCTACTCTTGTTGTTGTTGTTGACACTGAACAGTCTGGGTCTGCTACTCTTGTTGTTGACACTGAACAGTCTGGGTCTGCTACTCTTGTTGTTGTTGTTGACACTAAACAGTCTGGGTCTGCTACTCTTGTTGTTGTTGTTGACACTGAACAGTCTGGGTCTGCTACTCTTGTTGTTGTTGTTGACACTGAACAGTCTGGGTCTGCTACTCTTGTTGTTGACACTGAACAGTCTGGGTCGGCTACTCTTGTTGTTGTTGTTGTTGACACTGAACAGTCTGGGTCTGCTACTCTTGTTGTTGACACTGAACAGTCTGGGTCTGCTACTCTTGTTGTTGACACTGAACAGTCTGGGTCTGCTGCTCTTGTTGTTGACACTGAACAGTCTGGGTCTGCTACTCTTGTTGTTGTTGTTGACACTGAACAGTCTGGGTCGGCTACTCTTGTTGTTGTTGTTGTTGACACTGAACAGTCTGGGTCGGCTACTCTTGTTGTTGTTGTTGACACTGAACAGTCTGGGTCTGCTACTCTTGTTGTTGTTGTTGTTGACACTGAACAGTCTGGGTCTGCTACTCTTGTTGTTGTTGTTGTTGACACTGAACAGTCTGGGTCTGCTACTCTTGTTGTTGTTGACACTGAACAGTCTGGGTCTGCTACTCTTGTTGTTGTTGTTGTTGACACTGAACAGTCTGGGTCGGCTACTCTTGTTGTTGTTGTTGTTGACACTGAACAGTCTGGGTCGGCTACTCTTGTTGTTGTTGTTGACACTGAACAGTCTGGGTCTGCTACTCTTGTTGTTGACACTGAACAGTCTGGGTCGGCTACTCTTGTTGTTGTTGTTGACACTGAACAGTCTGGGTCGGCTACTCTTGTTGTTGTTGTTGACACTGAACAGTCTGGGTCTGCTACTCTTGTTGTTGTTGTTGACACTGAACAGTCTGGGTCTGCTACTCTTGTTGTTGACACTGAACAGTCTGGGTCTGCTACTCTTGTTGTTGTTGTTGACACTGAACAGTCTGGGTCTGCTACTCTTGTTGTTGTTGTTGTTGACACTGAACAGTCTGGGTCTGCTACTCTTGTTGTTGACACTGAACAGTCTGGGTCTGCTACTCTTGTTGTTGTTGTTGTTGACACTGAACAGTCTGGGTCTGCTACTCTTGTTGTTGTTGTTGACACTGAACAGTCTGGGTCTGCTACTCTCACGCCAGTCCAAACCACTGTTAACTCATGTTAGGTGTCGTAGATGAGTTGAACTTCTAGGGACCTCTGCATTTTATTTTGCATGGCTTTGAAGTTCAACACCCACACATTGCAAGTGAACCATCTCATGAATGCCTCTGTGTTGTTCAATTAGCTACAGTAGGGACCAGTCTGGGGGACAAACTAAGGCTGTGGCTCAAATAGCACCCTATTCCCTACATAGTGAACTATTTTTGACCAGAGCCCTATAGACCCTGGTCAAAAGTAGTGCACTACATAGGGGATATGTTGCGATTTGGGAAACTAACTAAGAGAGGAGTAGCGCTCATTAGTTCTGTATTCAAACTCAACAGAAGCAGCATGTCTGGGGCATTAAGTATGCCTGAGGAAACGTTTACATAACACAGACACAGCAGTCAGTCCCCTTTTCATTCCACCCCCATCTTCCTCCTCCACCTCCTCCCTCCATCCCCCCACCTTCTCCAAACACTGACAGGGATAATTACATCAGAGCTGAAAGGGTGGCCAGAGAGTGTGACTGTGTCCCGCCAGCCTTGTGCTGCACTCACATATGCCACCCCTTATGTACAGGCAGGTCCTATTGTGGTTCTTGATGAAGAAATATAGACCAGGCACATTAATACAATCATGATGTAGTGTAGATAGAACATTCAGTTCCCTGTTTTTGGGCTGTATTGTAAGGTCAAAGAGGGTCAACTACAGCTCCTCATCGTGGCCAAAGACTGGACAACCACATGGCAGACCAGACCATGATATACAACCTCATTCTGTCCAGAGGAAGAGCATTTCCTTCTGTTCATATGCAACGTGAGAACATAGATTCATTAAAGTTTCATAACTATGGTTTTCAACAACAGAGAGTTTATTAATAATGCAGGGTGGTGGTGCCTATTGGAAACATCAAGCAATTTTTGCTTAGCTCGATCATTTGTGCACCCTAGACCTTATTCCCTGGAAAGAACAGGAACAAACATCCTTCACCAGTTGTCTGATACCTGGCTACAAAATGGATGAGCTAGGAAAAAGAACATTCAAGTTTCAAGGATCATTTTTCAGCCTGATGGTTCACAGAGCGAAGCCACTCTAACAAACCAGAGAGGGCGGATAAGAGTTTCTCCATCAGTTTCCATGACTACAGCAACAATAGAAAACAGTGTTGAAGAGAATTCAATATAGTGAAAGAGGATGCATGGGCAGGGTATATGGTAGATAGTGATGGGTATTGGGTACACTATAGAAGCTATACCTTGTGTTGCTCGGGCCGAGTCCAAGAGGCCTGTAGAGGACACAGACAGAATAGAACAACAACAAAAAAGCAAAGCAATCCTTGGACAGGAATCCTTATCTAGTACCTCACAGATGGAACAAAGAACACTGCACAAGCATGCAACTGTACAACACTGCCCCACTCCTGTACAGAACGTTGACCTGCTGTAGTCCAGTGAAATGGGCTAATGCTAAAACTATAACCCAAGCACGCCATTCCATTGTTTTTGACACAATTAGACTCATCAACCTTTACGCTCCTCAGTAGTATTAAACTACTCAGCATTAACCTATAAATAGCCTAGCCAGCGAGCTAAACAGGTTTTAATGACGTCATTTCAACCCATTTAGCCTGCTGGGTACATGTTCATGTGTAAAGAATAGACATAACATTGGAGTTAGCTAGCATGGAGGGATGCTGAAAGAAAGAAAAATCATAGAAACATTTCTCCATATATCATCTTCAAAATCAAATTATTAAGAATTGTTTTCATGATTATGAATCATAATGAATCCACATTTAATATGAAGTTATATAATCAACACAACATTTAACACTTAATTCAGTCCAACAAAAGATAGTTAAACGTGATTTTAAAAAGTATTGTCCACCTCTGAAATACATATACTTACAGAGGATTTATTTTCTCTGAATTCTGCCATAATACATATTATAAAATGCATGCTTTATGGGTTTCCTAATGTTAAGGAGAAACAAGAGGCATGAAGGAGAGATGATTGATAATGGACGACGACGTAGTGATGAATGGAATGGAGTATGGAAGCCAGACGACAAGCAAAATGGTAAACAGCTTTCCATCAGATGCAGAAAATAACCAAGCGTCCCATCTGCTGAAACGTACTGCAGGCAAAAAGGCCCAGAACTCAATTCATTATTAATACAGTCAATCTTAACATTCCTTCCAGACCATCCTCTCTCGTTTAGAGCTGGACGCCTTCCAATCACTCACAGATGAGTGAATAATGAGTGAATTCATCTGGATTCTATCTTTAATAAGGGCTAACCTATACCACTGTAGACTCACTGCCTGTCACAGAGAAACACAACACACACATCTGTCAAGAGACTAGTTAACAGTGGGAAAGCTTCAGTCACACTGCAGGGCAGAACCACACACATTAACAGACCAGACTAATAATATGTCAAGTAAAAGATCCTGAGTGAAGACTCATCCTAAGTAGGGAGGGGTGTACTGTATATTGAGCTATGGCATGTAGCTAAGGTAGATAGTGAATGTATTAACAACAAGAGTAGAGTCCGCCCTGGACTGGTTATATGATATTAGTTTTCTTTACGGTCCACTGGGGTGTGGCGAGACAGGAGAGACACACATAGCAAGACAGGCACATTTAACACCTGATGTCAGAAAAGCAGTCAGGGACCAGACCCCACAGTGCAGAGGAGGAGCTGCTGCTCAATTAGCTCCGTAATACCGGTGCTGCTGCTCATTATTACAGGACGCATAACTAACAGCACCCCTGGTCGTGGCTGGTCTGACACAGCACTGTGAGGTATGCAATTGAGTTGACACATCACTGTCAGACCCATGTTTTATTTTTGTTTAAACAATGGGACATGGACCAAAAGCAAATGATGGTGAGAGCTGTAAACACCATGCATCTAATCAGTTTAGTGCAAACCAGCACTAAATAACATCCCATCAGACAAATCTAATTTCCAGGCAGCACTCCTCATCCCCTGGGTAAGCAGTGAGCAGCGATCCTCTACTGTTGTAGAGGAGATTCTCGAGAAGAAACACTCACATAACTATCTCACTCGGCACCACACAAAAGGCATCCTCTCTATAGTCATAAACAGCCCAACAGTAGGGTATGGTTACAGGACTGGGCTTTTTGATGACCCCTGACTGGGATCAGTTAGGAAGCTCTCCATCATTTATCCTGGCTAGCAGCATTCCAACTGTCATACCATAAGAACAAACTGCCATTCAATGTCCAGACAACCACATTGTACCACCACTGACCAGACAGGCACATACAGTGGGCTCCAAAATTACTGGCACCCCTGACTGGCAATGCACAAACAATACTTAAAAAAATATAAACAATATAATTATAGAGATAAACTCAAAATTCCAACATGTGAGAAATACTGTACTTTCTTAATGTTTCAATGGAACCAACCAAAATCACACAATTATTTAATACAAAACACATTTCACCAAAATCAAGGTTTCATATATATATTCATATTCATATATATTATTGCCACTCCTCATTCAGTACTTAGTGTAACCACCTCTGGCAAGGATAACAGCATTTTTCCCTGTAATGTTTGGCAAGGTTAAGGAACACATTTGGAGGGATTTTGGACCATTCCTCTATACAGATCCTTTGAATATCCTTCACATTCTTGGGTTTAAGCATGTCAACTGCACTCTTCAACTCAACACACAGGTTTTTGATTGGATTGAGGTCCGGAGACAGAGATGGCCATGGCAGAACATTGATTTTGTTGTCACAGAACCATTTCTGTGTGGATCTTGAGGTATATTTTGGGTCATTGTCTTGTTGGAAAGTCCACCTACGGCTGCCAAAATTGCCTGATACTTGTTGGAATTCATTATGCCATCAATCTTAACCAGTGCCCCTGGACCTCTGGAATTAAAACAGCCACAAAACATCACTGACCCACCACCATATTTCACCGTGGGTATGAGGTGCCTCTCCTTGTATGCATCTCTGTTTCGACGCCAAACATGCCGATGCTGTATCTGACCAAAACATTCCATTTTGGTCTCATCTGACCAGAGCACCTTTTCCAGTCATACTTTAAATGACGTCTGTGTCTTGGGGTCAGAAAGGGCTTTCTTCTGGCAACCCTTCCAAAAAGCCTGTGGTTGTGGATGTGGCGTCTGATGGTGCTTTTTGGAATCCTGGTGACCCCAGGCCTGCAATTCTTTCACAGTGATTCTTGGGGATTTTGTTGCTTCTCTCACCATCCTCCTCCCTACCCTGGGGGGCAAAATGCATTTGCGTCCTTTCCCCGTGAGGTTTTCAACTGTTCCATATCTTTGGAATTTTTAAATAATTGCGTTGACAGAGCTCAGTGGTATTTTCTTGTAGCCATTACCAGATTTATGAAGGTCTACGACCATCTGTCTCTTTTGAACTGCCAGTTCTTTTGTTTTCTTCATGGTGTTGGATGACAAAGGGATATTGCATGCGTGTTACCTTATTTAGTGGAACAGGAAGTGATGTAATGGCTCAATATAGTTCCTTAAGACTTAGATAAACTTAAATAAGTGGAATTTAATTCCTGGTTTAATTTTGGTAGATGTTATTTACAATAATCTTTAAGGGTGCAATTAATTGTGAAACCTTAATTTGGAGGAAATTATTATTTTGGTGGGTTCCATTGAAACATTAATAAAGTACAGTATTTCTCACATGTTGGTATTTTGAGTTTCTCTATAATTATATTGTTGATATTTTTTTTAAGTATTGTTTGTGCATTGCCAGTCAGAAGTGCAAGTAATTTTGGAGCCCACTGTTGATGAGCATTGTGTTGGAACTGTAGCTCGAGAACAAGAGCCTCTCTATAGTAGGTCCCTACTCTACCAGTGCTTAGTAAAGCAGGCCCTTGGATTGAAAGCATCGTTCTGTTTCAACACCGCTCCCTGAACCAATCACGTTATAGTGCAGCAGCCAACAGCAGCCAGCAGCACCACATGATTGAGCTCTCTGATCATTCAGAACACTTCGCCTTCAAATGTTCATTCCCAAGAGTTAATAGCTACTTTCCTACTCTCTTTCCTACGCTCAACTATCTGAATACTAGACCGATCTCATTGTGCTTCAATGGAGCACATTATCATAAATTAGGCAGCTCCAGTAAGATTCAATACACAGTAATCTACAGCATATGCTGTCAACTGAACAATTCAATATCTGGTCATCTGTACCACGTTTGAGCTCTGATGAGCTTTGAAGAAACTCATTTTCAAGCACGTTTGCTCCTCCTTTCCAGAGCCTGAATGTTCTCAGATAATTGCAGCTTGCAAACCTTGTAAATCAAGTAGAATATTTAATATATATTCAAATAACCCAGCCTTTCATTTTGCGAGATAATGTCCTAAGCACATATACACATTTCATTTACATTTGAGTTATTAAGAATTGTTACAACAAATAAGGGGGCTGGAACAACAATGTAACTACAACCCTTGCAAACAAAAACCCTTCTTCAAAAACAAATATGAGTATGAGAGCACTAGAATAGAAGAGTAAGCTGGTTTAAACGTGTTTATGTAATAGCTAAAGCACAGTGTCCTCTTGGAACACAATGTTACCATGGCATGTGTTACCCACATTTAGGCTATTCTATGGATTCAATCATTTTGTCAATCTGATCCTCTCAGTTGACATCTCAATATCTCTGTAGTTATAAATATGTGACAGGGTTCATTTGTCTGCCATCACTATCGTAAACGTGTAGGGAGAGAATATGCTGTGTTGAATAAAAAAGAAACCCTATCCTTTATAAAACCTTTTAGGCTATAGCCTACATTTCCTCAGACAACAGTCAGACTCAGAAGACGAGTGGAAGCTAGCTGAGGGAATAATACACTGTGAATGCCCTGTCAACAGAGATAATGGTAATCCAGCACCTCTTTACAGCAGGAACTACGTCCATTTCTATGAGTACAACAGTCAGCAGACTGGAGAATGTAAAGGAACGTTAAAGCACTGAGATTGGTGGCAATGATATATGTAGCATGACACACTAGCGAATAGCACACCACAGCATGCACATGCACACACACTTGTAACACAGACACGATTCTCACAAATATCCCTCAACACCAATTCCACACAGGGAAAACAAAACTGCAATTGTCATGCTGATAGCCAATGAGCCAAAACAACAGCACTGATTCAAATAATAGACCCATATAAACAAGTCACCATAGTAGCTGGATAGATAGAAGACTATGGCACATATTTCATGTGAGAGTTGATCATTAGCTTACCCTTTCACCTGTCCCCCAACCCAATTGAGCCACAGCTGCTATGATTAGTGCTGCTAGCATGGCAGATGAGGCACAGCCAGGTTCAAAAACAATTAGCAGCCATTTTCCAAATCACACTATCCTGGCTTCTTGCTAGTAAAGACATTACCTCAGGATCATTGTCCATGAGACCCACAGTGCCAGACCACCGCTGGGAAGGGGTTTCTATTCCTTAAAGCTCCTGTTTTTAACTATGTTCCTAATGATAATTCAATGGAGGCTGCTAATCATTTCTTCACCCCCCACCGTGGAGAGATGGTTGTGCTAGTACAACACAGGCCAGATACAGATACAGACTTAGGCATTTTGATTTTAGCTTCAACCTTGACAGAATGATTGATGATTGATGACAGATATGCAGTGAGACAGATCGTCTACATGAGAGGACAGCAAGGGACACAGACTGAGCAGCAGTAGGGCATGAGGCTGCCCCGATGGATGGAAGGAGACGGAGATGATCGGACCAGGAATGGCAACACAGAAATGAGGAGGTCCTCTTTTAAAGGTCATTACGGTAACCATGCTTTCTTCTGACCTCAGTAGACAAGGTAGAGGAAACCCCCAAAGTTTAAACATTCAGAATCACTCTCTTGCAACGCAATAGACAGGCAATAGTCAGGCTATATTTGGAAAACATGCAACTTTGAATCGATTTCATAAACCCTGATGAGATCATATCTTTAGGATTTTCAAGGAATATTGACTGAAGAGCAGACAAGAAAATTCCATAAAAATACTTATTTGATTCTATCAGGGTTTTTGTTGAATCTCATACCCCATACGCAATTTGTTCTATCAATTGATTTTGTTCCATTTCTGTGCCACGCTGATTTCATACCTGATAGATCCTGTTAAGATGTGCCTGCAGGGGAGAGAATGTAGCGATGTAAACTGACCTTCCCGGCGGCTCCGCCTATCTACACTCCTCCTATACTGTACAGGTACCTACAGCTTGTCTCTGATGGAATGGCCCCACCATTACCTGTCTATTGGACTAGATGAGGTCATTGGTACTACAGGGAACTAGCTATATGGACAATGGGGCATTATATGAAAATATAAGATCCATAGATTACTGTATGCAGCAGTCTGCAGGGGACAAGCAGAGGCTGCTATAGGAACATAAACTATATATACGAAAGTATGTGGACACCCCTTCAAATTTGTGGATTCTGCTATTTCAGCCACACCCATTGCTGACAGGTGTATAAAATCGACCACATAGCCATGCAATCTCCATAGCCAAACATTGTCAGTAAAATGGCCTTACTGAAGAGCTCAGTGACTATCAACGTGGCACCGCCGAGTGCTGAAGAGCATAGCGTGTAAAAATCATCTGTCCTCGGTTGCAACACTGTCTCTGGAAGCAACGTCAGCACAAGAACTGTTCGTCGGGAGCTTCATACAATGGGTTTCCATGGCCGAGCACCCGCACACACAAGCCTAAGATCACCATGCCAAGCGTCGGCTGGAGTGATGTAAAGCTCGCCACCATTGGACTCTGGAGCAGTGGAAACGCGTTCTCTGGAGTAATAATTCACTCTTCACCATCTGGCAGTTTCAGTATGACAATGCCCCCGTGCACAAAGCGAATACAGAAATGGTTTGTCGAGATCGGTGTGGAAGAAATTGACTGGCCTGCACAGAGCCCTGACCTCAACCCCATCGAACACCTTTGGGATTAATTGGAACGCCGACCACGAGCCAAGCCTAATCGCCCAACATCAGTGCCCAACCTCACTAGTGCTTTTGTGGCTGAATGGAAGCGTCCCCGCAGCAATGTTCCAACATCTAGTGTAACGCATTTCCAAGAAGAATGAGCCTGTTATAGCAGCAAAGGGGGGGTCCAACTCCATATGAATGCCCATGATTTTAGAATGAGATGTTCAACGAGCAGGTGTCCACATACTTTTGGTCATGTAGTGTAGGTCTAAGGTGCTATAGGGACGAGGTCTAAGATGGGATGGTAACTAGGTAGCTACGAGGTAGTAATATCAACTTCATTGTGTGACCTTCTATTAGCTAGCTGCTGCTCTGGGGCCATACTTAATCAGTAGAGATGAACCTGGCTAAGGGAGCCTTGCCATGTTTAAGTGAAACACATCCCCTGAGTGTCCCTCTGCAGTGGGACACAGCCCCAGGCTGGTCTCACTCTGTGGGCTGACTGTACCTGCTCTCCCTCAGTGAAGGTGCGCAGGCCGAAGCTCCAGTTGATGGTGGGGGTGGGGTCCCCTGACGCCTCACAGGTCAGAGTCACCTGCTCCTCCATCTCAGACGTGCTCTGGTTCAGCAGGAAGGTGATCTTAGGTTTCACTGTAGCAAAGACAGACACACACAGAGCCATTATAACCAACCTGCAGTGACACTCACCTGTATGACCTACAGTATAGCAACATTCACAGTGTGCACACACCCATTACAAGCAGCATGCAATCCCATAGTGACAACAATCACCTGCCAGATCTGATGCTAGTACCTACGGCTATAATCACAACATAACCCCAAAATAATCCCTTGTAAAAATCCTCCCAAAGTGAATAAATATAGATAAACCATTGATAAACCACCAGAAACCCATCACACAGTCAATCATCTGTCAGTACCAAGTGAGAGGAGTCCCTCACCAAACACCCTGAGGCTGAGTTCCTGTTCGCTCTCCCCAGCCTTGTTCTTAGCGATGCAGGTGTACTCTCCCTCATCCAGCTTGGCCACCTCCATGATGGTCATCTCTGAACCGTCCTCATTAAAGCTGTACTTGTCTCCTGACTCCAGAAGAACACCGGCCCTGGGGGAGAAGAGACGGGGAACACACACATACACACACACTCTGATTACAATCAGCTTTTATGAAACGATGAGAAGCGATCGTCACGACACAACTAAGTTGCTAACTACGCTTGATGATCATTTGTATCAAATAAATATAATAAAAGACTTCAAAACAAGTATTTTTTCCCTTGAATTAACTCAGACTTAATTCATATTAGCACAATTCAGTTTTATCAAAATAATGTTTCAGTGTGACATTGAATCGCTCTTTCCAAATGAAAATGTTTCTCCCAGTCTTCAATCATGATCTCTCTAGAGACTACAACAGAGAACCATTTACTTCTCGGCAATGACAATGACCCTTAGGGTCAAGGTTTGACCACAGATAATTACATTGTGGTCTCTTGGACCTTGAGCAGGAGAGAGAGATTGTGAGAGTGAAGGCAAAGCCTACCACCTTGACTGCCGAGTTAAAATAGATCCTCCCCCTTTACCTAAGACTCAAACCCAAAGATAAGTGTCACATGGAGTTCACACCAGTCCTTTCCCTCACCTAGCAACAAGGGGAACAGCTCCTCTAACTCTTCTAAGAAGGTGAGAACAACACACTACACTGCCAACCAAGGGCAGGGGACTATCACTCGCATTGGTGTTGGTAGCCTATGGGTTCCATGGTCAGATGGACATCTGCAAAACAGTGGTTAGTGGTATATCAGTCTACCAGGCTTGAGTGTGTGTGTGTGTGAGAGTGTGTGAGAGTGTGTGTGTGTGTGTGTGTGTGTGTGTGTGTGTGTGTGTGTGTGTGTGTGTGTGTGTGTGTGTGTGTGTGTGTGTGTGTGTGTGTGTGTGTGTGTGAGAGAGTATGTGCTCCAGTCTTACCTTGCCCAGGTCACCATTGGCTCTGGGTATCCATCAGCTGCACAGGTCAACATGGCAGACTGGCCCACGCCTGCTGTGGCATTCACCTCCGACTGCCACACCCGGATGGTAGGGAGCACTGAGGGAGGGAGACATATTAACACACCTGAGACCATGCATAAGACTCCCTGTCAGCAAAGTTACTACAGCTGAAATCCAGCCCAGAGTTGTCTGCTGTCTAGGATGTTGATAGATGACTTAACACCACAACATGTTGGCAAACCCATGAATAAAGTGACAAGGGAATAGAGAGGGAGGAAGAAGTAGGCTGACCGTTGACGATGACCTTGATGATCTTGAGGTCGATCTCTCCCCGGGCCATGAGGCGGCCCTCGCAGGTATACGACCCCTCGTCTGTCTTCTTGATGCCTCGGATCTGCAGGTGGTTGTTGGGCAGGATCTTAAAGCGGACTGAGAGGAGAATCAAATCAGAATGAATATGTAATGGATGAGGTATAAAAAGGGCTTTTCAGACAGAGATCCCTGTACACTAGAAAATCTCCCTTTCTATGTAAATTCTTTAATTAAAGTGTTTAAACAGTTTCATATTCATACCCACCAGTTATAATATTAGTCAGAGAATGGCTGAAATGGAACACTGTCTGACAGCTGTAGAGGGACTTTCTGACACGGTTGAGTAAAAACGGTGACAAGGCTGACAGTCAAAGACAAAAAACAAAAGTGGAAACAGGAAAAATGTAGGTACCCTTTAGGGTTACACAATTCTGATAACTTTCTCCAAATTCCCAGACTTTCCCCAAATCCTGCTTTTGGATTTAAGCAGGTCCTAAATCCTTCAAACTGGATTTGTGGAAAACATGGACATTTTGGGAATGTTACTGGAATTGTGCAACCCTACTCCAGGCTAAACGGCATCTATCTCACCATCCTTTTCCATCTGAATCTTCGCTCCTTTGTGTTTCCAGATGATGGTGGGGGGAGGGGAGCTGATGACGTCACACACGATTTTGGCGTTGTCCCCTTCATTGAACTCTTGGGGGGAGGGGGCGTTCTTGAAGATGATCCTTTCTACAAGACAAAATACAAGAATGTTAGTCAACCATTTAAAACCATGAAGAACATAATGGGTGTATCCCAGATGGCAACCTATTCCCTACATGGTATACTAGTTTTGACCAGGACCCATAGGGTGCACTACACAGGGAATAGTATGCCATTAGAGATGTAGCAATGGGTTCATTTAACTGTTTTCCTCTACACCTCAGCCTCTTAACTGCCTTTATTCTGATCACATGAACATGTTGTGCCTGGTGGGAAACCATAAAGGGTTTATATGATGGACGTCTGCTGATGCTTGGCAGCGTCTAGCTATAGAAGCCATTAGTCAGAAGACATGCACAACAGACAGGTTCATTAGGTCTTGTTTTAATGCTCTTTGGAGGGGTTTATTGACTGATGGAAAAATCCATCTCCAGCTGAAAAACAGAAAATAAAGACATTTTGCCCTCAAGCCCTCAATAAAATGTTCGAGCTTTTCCGTCAACACTATCCTGAAGATTGAGGAAATTTAATCAGCTAATTTTCCTTAAAGAAAGCTTGGGGTTCTTAATATAACAATTTAACGCTCCGTGATCAGGACATCCCCCTGAGATTATACTATTTCATAATGCAAACACACACTGGTTTTGAACGGGACATCTAGCCTACGTCCCAAATGGCACCCTATTCCCTAAATAGTACACGGGACTCCGATGGGACTCTGGTCAAAAGTAGTGCGCTATATAGGGAATAGTGTAGATTATAGGGAGGGATTAGGATGCCCTTTTGGACACATCCCTAGAGAATGAAGAAGGAGAAGCAGCTTACGGTAGAACTTGACGTTGACGGTGGCTTCTGCTGACTGGTCTCCGTTGGTGGCCAGACACTTGTAGGTCCCAGCACTGTCCACCCCGGCCTTGTAGAGCGTGAGGGTGGACGAGGACTCGTCGTTTCGGGTTACGGTGATCTCTGGTTTGTTGGGCTCTATCTTCTCCCCGCTCGGCGAATACCAGTCAATCTCCTTTGCTACCCCAACAACTGCACAGAGACAAGAGACGGTTAAATGTGTTTGTTTTTGTATCTAACTAGAGAATCATTACGATCACATATTGGTATCACAATGTTGAGTCGCTCTACGAGACAAATAAAGAGCCACAAAGAAGAGCATCAACCTAGGAAACAACCTATACACCTTATTAAGAAATAGTACTCCGTTATCCTAGAGAAGGTTACAGCTACCTTGTTCCTGTCTAGTGGCCTGACAACTGTCTACACACAGCATATCAGGACAGGACACAAAAGGTCAGTGTATATGCAGTACTGCACAACGGGATCTAAACAATTCCAAAGAGACAGTGGTCTACTACAGTATAATGATACAAGGGCAAGCTTACCTTCACACAGAAAGAACTTGGACTCTCCGACACTGATCTCTCCCTGAGTGGGGGTGATCTCCACTTCCAGACAAACTGACAACAGAACAAAATAGACATCAGATTAGACAGAGCAGTACTTGGAAGCAATATGTTACGTATGTGTGTGTGTGTGTGTGTGTGTGTGTGTGTGTGTGTGTGTGTGTGTGTGTGTGTGCGCGTGCGCACGTGTGAGGGAGAATGATAGAGAACAGAGAGAGACAACATTTCATTAATGACATGTGATATTAAAGCTTATGTCTGTAGTGCTGTTTATAATTTATAATTCAGGCGCTGTGCCTGTGTCTCCCAGTGTTCTTCATTCATTCCTTATCAGTAGTCTCCTTATCCTCTCTGCTAGTACAGCAGCCTGTCATTATGGAAAGCATTGCTTGCTCTTTGGGCTTTTAGGCTGGGTTCTGCTGTAAAAAGGGCTTGATAAATGAATTTGATTTGATGGAAACCTCCAGTTCTGCCATAGCTAACCATGACAGACGAAATAGAAAGCTAGTTGGCTTTATTACTGCAACCACATGGGCATAGGCTACTCCTATATTCCCTATATAGTGCACTACACTTAGAAAAAAAGGCTTCCAAAAGGGTTCTTCGGCTATCCCCATAGGATAATTCATTTTGGGACGCAGACCTCGACCCCTCCACAGCAACAATATCCTACTGTAAACCAAGCTCGGGTGAACCAGTAGGAAGCACATGAAATGGTAAACAAAACACAGCAAAGAGAAAACTGGCTGCAGAGAGAGAAAGAAGTTTGTCCATGCCTGAGGTGATACAGTAGCCTCCATCTCAGTGGTGTTGATAGCAGCAAGCAGGTAGGTAGGTAAGGTTCTACTGCTCTTATTGACAGTGGAGCAGGCAAGGGGGGAGAAAAAATGCCCCTTCCAAATCAATTGTTCAATCACAACACAGAAATCTATTCCAAGCCATGGCTCATGCATCAGAGAAGCACCTCTGGCAGATTGATTGAGGCTTTGCTTTATTGAAAGACCACGTTAAGACGATGCACTTGGCTGACACCCGCAGAGAGTAAAGCCTTGTTCACACTGGCAGTATGAAGTGACACTTTGTTTTTTGCATATCCGATTCGAATCTCATATTTTTCCTGCAGTCTAAACAGACAAAAAGCACATGGAATCAGATATTTCAAACCACATTTTAAACCACCTTCATGGCCATGTCACCTGTGTCTGAATGGTCAAATCTGATTTATTTGCCCTTAAATGATTTCTAGACTGTTATTTGGCATACCTTGTTGCTTGCTAGCTACACTGTTGACAGTTTGACAAGAATACGAGGTAGCTATCTAGCTTGTTAATTGTTTACAAACAATGAATGAATGTGCTAGCAGGCTAAACAGCTACCTAGTTAGCTAGTTGACTGCTATGGCTAGCCAAAAGTGACATGTTTTGAAAGTTGGACCTCCCAAGTGGCACAGTGGTCTAAGGCCCTGCATCACAGTCACAACCGAGAGACCGGCCACAACCGAGAGACCATGGGGCAGGGCACAATTGGCCCAGCGTCATCCGGGTTAGGGGAGGATTTGGCCGGCAGGGATGTTCTTGTCCCATCGCGCACTAGCGACTCCTGTGGCTGGCGGGAAGCAATGCACGCTGACACAGTTGCCAGGTGCACAGTGTTTCCTCTGACACATTGGTGCGGCTGGCTACCGGGTTAAGCGGGCATTGTGTCAAGAAGCAGTGCAGCTTGGCTGGGTTGTGTTTCGGAGGACGCACGGCTCTCGACTTTTGCCTCTCCCGAGTCAGTACTGGAGTTGCAGCGATGGGACAAGACTGTAACTACCAACCAATTGGATATGACGAAAAAGGGGTATTTTAAAATTATTTGTTTTTACAAATTTGCATCATCTTATCCTTTGAGGCTTTAAAACTGTTCTTACACTATGATTTCAAACATTCAAAGCAACATGGAGACTTCAATGGCAGGCATTGTTGTCACCTTAGCTTGCTACACTACAACTTCTGAGTACACACACACACACACACACACACACACACACACACACACACACACACACACACACACACACACACACACACACACACACACACACACTTGACATCACTATAACAACTAGCGTAGCCATGTCAGTCTGAACACACATCTGATCTGGCCACTCGCAACTTGCTGTTTAGACAGTCAGTATTCCAAAACAGATTTGAAAAACAAAAATGATTTGAGCATTAAGGCCTGCACTGTGAACAAGGCTTTAAAGACAAGGGAATAGACATCAACCATCTCCCTAGTGATCGTAATATGCTGAGAAGAGAGGGCAACCCGGTATTGAAGGGCTGCAGCATATCAATCTGTATTTGTTGGACATTTCCTAGAAAATATTTGATTGCATCAGAGGTGATTGATGTGAGATGTTATCTACTATCCATATAAGCCAAATGCATCAACCCAGAGAAATAACATTCTGGAAATGGCACTACTAATTTATTACACTGTCAACTCAGCTCTGATATCAGATTTATAATGCTCCAAATAGAAGTTAAGAGCCATACATCATCAGATTGGGCTAGTCCACTGAGTATGGAAAATGACAATTGACCAAAACATCAACGACATTCCAAGTATTCTGGAATCGTGAAGACAATGAGCGGCATAAAAACAAACTGGTTATACAAACTCATTAGCCTCCCCTTGGAAGAACCTCGTGCTAATCAACTTCACATCAATTCTTTGGGGAAAACACCTTACTTATATTGCAGCTTTCAATATGACAAAACCCATGACTCATTCGCCCACTTCGAAGAATAAATTAAGACACATCAATATCAAATTTACATAGAGCCATTTGGTAATAAACAACATCACACCAGAAATTAAACTCATAGCAAATGTCTGTCTCCATTCCACTTAACAGGATAGATTCATACGTTCAGCGTTCTCCCACACACCATAAGCACCACCCACTTCTGACTGAAGAAGACATCCCTCCGAGGCCAGGCAGCTATCGTCTCATTCATCAGCCTTTTGTCTGGTTATCCAGAGTGATGCTGTGAGGAGCCTGGTGAGAGGGCCAATATGAGACCTGGGGCTGCATCCCAAATAGCACCCTATTCCCTATGGGTCCTGGTCAACAGTAGTGCACTATATAGGGAATAGGCTGCCATTTGGGACTCAGCCCTGACCTATCAAAAGGGCTCCTGCGTTAGCTACTTTTCTCTGAGGAGCCTCTGTCTGGGCCAGCCCGTATGGAAGATACACAGCTGTAATGGGGTCTCCACCACCAAGAATAGCAAGTAAGTAGTCATTTCGAATATAGAGCAAGCAGAAACATCATAAGCCAAGCAAAACTAACATCAAGTACAAAGCAGTAGATTAACTATGCATGTCCGGTTGGTTTCTGATGGAGAGTGAGACATGTAATCCTTGCCCCTGTGATACATAGTGTATCTCTGTGTGCAAACATCAAAGCTCCAGATGACCAGTAGAGTATTAGCTACAGATGTTCAGTAAGATTAGGTTAACTCACTCTGTCATCCAGTATAAGCACATAGCATATAATGTCCCATCAAAACAAAAACAACGGTAGCTAGGTATCATGGCGATATCCATTTGTGCATGCAAGATTAGCTTGCTTTTGAAATGTAAATAAGCCTAATTGCAGAGGGCATTATTACCAAATGGGTGATATTAAGGATCTGGCTGTCTGGTTGTCTAGGCTGCAGTAGACTGGATTAGGGGGAGTCAATTTACTAAGGCACCCCACAAGGGAAGGATCAGATTTCTGAGAGAGATAGGATCAGCCTCTAATACATGAGAGAAGATAGGCTCCAGATACTGTAAGTTATCGTAAAGTCTGCTCTGGCCACGGGAACTTGAAACCAATGTAAGATTGTGTCGCTCAATCTCACACTCAATTCGTGCAAATACGTACAAAGTGTTTCATGCGTTTTTGTGTAGCCTTATTCATGAGAAAATACACACATTTTTGTGCGACTTCATTCATAGGAAAATACATTATTTGGGGGCAAACTTCAGAACATTCTTTTGAAAGTTATTGGAGCAATGCATTTTGGGCAATGGTGTTCTACACTGCCTTTTTTTGTGTCCCACAATTATTAATTTAAAAAACGAATGTGTTAACAACCCAATATTGTTTATCAACCAGCTTGTCACTGAAAAACATATAATATAATAGTAGCCTTACATTTGTTCAATGCCAATGTTAATTTCTTTGCTTGTTTTCGCATAATACTTTTGGGATACTCGTGCTATGTCGGATTTTATGAGGGTTGCCAGATTGGAATAAAAATGTGTATTTGTCTGTTTTTTGGGGTGGTGTCGATGAAGGAATTTGATTGGGGATAAATGTTCATGATGGGAAATTAATTAATCAATATATGTGGGGAAACAGAAGACCTGCAAAAACAATCTGTTTGGTTTAAATTCCCCTGGTGCAACTGCATGGTATTTGCAACTATAACAAGTCTGGATTATGAACAATTAAGCCATATCAATGCAGTTAAACAGGTTCATGTAAAATAATGAATTATGTTGACTTACACTTATGGCACTTCCAAGGCCATTTCATGATGATTATTATGGTCATATCAATCATGTTATATACTTAGGCTGTTGTAACAAGGCATATGCCAGCATTGTAGGCCTACTGCCTCTGCCCAGAGGTCTACTAGGCTTTCATGTCAACAGCCGTTAGAGCTCACTTTGCCACGTATGAGCCCTGGTTAGAGTCCCTGTTGCAGCTTTCACTTTCTTCTGCTACATTGGTGGAAGTGTTGGGATCACGTCTAGCTGACATCTAGTTATGTGATCTAGTGGTGGGAAGCATTCTGTTTTTCAACATTGTGTTGGGTGTAATTACACTGATATATCTAGTGAACAATGGATAAGCAACAATGGGCGTAACGGATAGAAGTAGTCACTACAGGTGTGATCAAGCCTTAGATCAAAGTTGTCTGAAGCTAAATGGGAAGTGGTATGCCCTGACCAGTTATTCAGAAGAAACTCCTCTGTGATTGTCTCATTTACATAGTTAACTTACCCAAAACAAACACATTCTACACCTTTACAAACGATCTGTTTAAAGTGTTATTACAACCATGGTGTTGATCCACATCATATGGGTAGACAGATAATGTAAGTGTGTTATGCAGCAAAACACAACTAGACTTTTTTTAGGATGCAAACCACTAATATGTTGATCCATCCTGTTCTGATCTAATGAGATGGATGTAGGATTTCCTATGGCCAAGAATCAAGACCAATCATAAAGGACGAAGCTCCTCTTGGTTCTCATTGGCGAAGACTGAACTCAAGTTAGGGGTTATATGTCAGACTCTCCTGTACCACTTTGCCCAACATGTTATACCCCAGAGGTTATAAATACACAATTTTTAAGCTGATGTAACTTGTATCATTATTATATTGCTGTGAAACCCATACTCAAATGGCTTCAGACTGAGCATTTCTCACCATTCATTTACGGAGAGCAATTTCTGTTTTATAACAGGTAGTGTCCATTTATTTACAGTAGCATGTTGATTAATTATTATTTTTCTTCAGTGGAAATACAGAATATGGATAAAAATGCCAAATATACCAAAAGATAAATCAAGCAGAGATATACGACTATTTAACCATGTTAATCATTACTGAAACATGCAAACTACAAACTTTAACCAGTTAAAGACAATGAATACATGACAACTGAACTCAGCAAAAAAAGAAACGTCCCTTTTTCAGAACCCTGTCTTTCAAAGATAATTCGTAAAAATCCAAATAACTTCACAGATCTTCATTGTAAAGAGTTTAAACACTGTTTCCCATGCATGTTCTATGAACCATAAACAATTAATGAACATGCACCTGTGGAACGTTCGTTAAGACACTAACTGCTTACAGACGGTACGCAATTAAGGTCAGAGTTATGAAAACTTAGGACACTAAAGAGGCCTTTCTACTGACTCTGAAAAACACCAAAAGAAAGATGCCCAGGGTCCCTGCTCATCTGCGTGAACGTACCTTAGGCATGCTGCAAGGAGGCATGAGGACTGCAGATGTGGCCAGGGCAATAAATTGCAATGTCCGTACTGTGAGACGCCTAAGACAGCGCTACAGGGAGACAGGATGGACGAGTCGCGAGTCACGGTTTTGTTTCACCAGGGGTGATGGTCGGATTCACGTTTATCGTCGAAGGAATGAGTGTTACACCGAGGCATGGTACTCTGGAGCGGGATCGATTTGGAGGTGGAGGGTCCGTCATGGTCTGGGGCGGTGTGTCACAGCATCATCGGACTGAGGTTGTTGTCATTGCAGGCAATATCAAAGCTGTGCGTTACAGGGAAGACATCCTCCTCCCTCATGTGGTACCCTTCCTGCAGGCTCATCCTGACATGACCCTCCAGCATGACAATGCCACCAGCCATACTGCTCGTTCTGTGCGTAATTTCCTGCAAGACAGGAATGTCAGTGTTCTGCCATGGCCAGCGAAGAGCCCGGATCTCAATCCCATTGAGCACGTCTGGGACCTGTTGGATCGGAGGGTGAGGGCTAGGGCCATTCCCCCCAGAAATGTCCGGGAACTTCCAGGTGCCTTGGTGGAAGAGTGGGGTAACATCTCACAGCAAGAACTGGAAAATCTGGTACAGTCCATGAGAAGGAGATGCACTGCAGTACTTAATGCAGCTGGTGGCCACACCAGATACTGACTGTTACTTTTGATTTTGACCCCCCCTTTGTTCAGGGACACATTATTCAATTTCTGTTAGTCAAATGTCTGTGGAATTTGTTCAGTTTATGTCTCAGTTGTTGAATCTTGTTATGTTCATACAAATATTTCCACGTTAAGTTTGCTGAAAATAAACACAATTGACAGTGAGAGTATGTTTCTTTTTTTTCTGAGTTTAGATAAAAAATATTTTATAAAAAATAATTCATACAAAAGTCAAGAGTTGGCTATAACATGAGTACAAACAAAGTGAGTGTGTGTATATGTGTGTAATTGTTTGTGTGCGTGTGTGTATTATGGAGTGTATTATAATTTCCCATCATAAAAATGTATCCCCATTGCCCAATCAAATACCTTCATCAATACCACAATTTTTTAAAATCCAATCTGGCAACCCTCAGAAAATTCATCATTGCCTTGTATAACATGCATTATGAAAGAATGGTGTAATGTACACAAAGTGGAGCCTTGTATTAAATACATTATGAAGACAATTATGTAATGTAGGCTCCACGAAATATGAAATGCGTTACGAAGAAAAAAGGGCCTTTCTGAATAAAAACTATCAATCTAAGGCTACTATTATATTATAATTATTTCGGTGACAACATGGTAGATTAACAATATTGGGTTGTTAACACGTTTGTTTTCAAATAAAATAAAATATAATCAAATTGTATTGGTCACATACATATATTTAGCAGATACTATTGCGGGTGTAGCAAAATGCTTGTGTTCCTAGCTCCAACAGTGCAGTAATATCTAACAATTCACAACCATACACACACATCTAAAAGTAAAAGAATGGAATTAAGAAATATATAAATATTAGGACGAGCAATGTCAGAGTGGAATTGACTAAAATACAGTAGAATAGAATACAGTATATACATATGAGATGAGTAAAGCAGTATGTCAACATTATTTAAGTGACTAGTGTTCCATTATTAAAGTGGCCAGTGATTCCATGTCTATGTATAAAGGGCAGCAGCCTCTAAGGTGCAGGGTTGAGTAACCGGGTGGTAGCAGGCTAGTGATAGCTATTTAACAGTCTGATGGTCAAGAGATAGAAGCTGTTTTTCAGCTTAGATGCACCTGTATTGACCTCGCCTTCTGGATGATAGCGGGGTGAACAGGCCATGGCTCGGGTGGATGATGTCCTTGATGATCTTTTTGCCGTTTCTGTGACATTGGGTGTTGTAGGTGTTCTGGAGGGCAGGCAGTGTGCCCCCGGTGACCCCACCACCCTCTGGAAAGCCCTGCGGTTGCGGGCGGCGCAGTTGCCGTACCGGGTCAGTGACACAGCCTGACAGGAGGCTCTCAATTGTGCATCTGTAAAAGTTTGTGAGGGACTTAGGGGCCAAGCCAAATTTTTTCAGCCTCCTGAGGTTAAAGAGGTGACTGTTGCGCCTTCTTCACCACACTGTCTGTGTGGGTGGACCATTTCATCTTCTCTACTGCAGTCCTGTTGATATGGATAGTGGCGTGCTCCCTCTGCTGTTTCCTGAAGTCCACGATCATCTCCTTCGTTTTGTTGACGTTGAGGGAGAGGTTGTTTTCCTGGCACCACTCTGCCAGGGCCCTCACCTCCTCCCTGTTGGCTGTCTGATTATTGTTGGTAATCAGGTCTACTAAATCAAATAAAATGTTATTTGTCACATACACATGGTTAGCAGATGTTAATGCGAGTGTAGCGAAATGCTTGTGCTTCTAGTTCCGACAATGCAGTAATAACCAACGAGTAATCTAACCTAACAATTCCACAACTACTACCTTATACACACAAGTGTAAAGGGATGAAGAATATGTACATAAAGATATATGAATGAGTGATGGTACAGAACGGCATAGGCAAGATGCAGTAGATGGTATCGAGTACAGTATATACATATGAGATGAGTAATGTAGGGTATGTAAACATTATATTAAGTGGCATTGTTTAATGTGGCTAGTGATACATGTATTACATAAAGATGGCAAGATGCAGTAGATGGTATAGAGTACAGTATATACATATGAGATGAGTAATGTAGGGTATGTAAACATTATATTAAGTGGCATTGTTTAAAGTGGCTAGTGATACATGTATTACATAAAGATGGCAAGATGCAGTAGGTGGTATAGAGTACAGTATATACATATGAGATGCGTAATGTAGGGTATGTAAACATTATATTAAGTGTGATAGTGATAGTGATACATTTTTTACATGTAAGGCAGCAGCCACTCAATGTTAGTGGTGGCTGTTTAACAGTCTGATGGCCTTGAGATAGAAGCTGTTTTTCAGTCTCTCGGTCCCTGCTTTGATGCACCTGTACTGACCTCGCCTTCTGGATGATAGCTGGGTGAACAGGCAGTGGCTCGGGTGGTTGTTGTCCTTGATGATCTTTATGGCCTTCCTGTGACATCGGGTGGTGTAGGTGTCCTGGAGGGCAGGTAGTTTGCCCCCGGTGATGCGTTGTGCAGACCTCACTACCCTCTGGATAGCCTTACGGTTGTGGGTGGAGCAGTTGCCGTACCAGGCGGTGATACAGCCCGACAGGATGCTCTCGATTGTGCATCTGTAAAAGTTTTTGAGTGCTTTTGGTGACAAGCCGAATTTCTTCAGCCTCCTGAGGTTGAAGAGGCGCTGCTTCATTGTGGGTGCAAAACCCACAAGGGTGCGTGCTCAGCCCCCTCCTGTACTCCCTGTTCACCCATGACTGGGTGGCCACGCACACCTCCAACCCAATCATCAAGTATGCAGACGACAGACCAGGATGTCTTGCTCCCAGACAGACTAAACAACTTCTTTGCTCGCTTTGAGGACAATACAGTGCCACTGACACGGCCCGCTACCAAAACCCGCGGACTCTCCTTCACTGCAGCCGACGTGAGTAAAACATTTAAACGTGTTAACCCTCGCAGGCCCAGACGGCATCCCCAGCCGCGTCCTCAGAGCATGCGCAGACCAGCTGGCTGGTGTGTTTACGGACATATTCAATCAATCCTTATCCCAGTTTAGCTCGGGGCCCTGTGTTGAAGATTAGCAAATTGGAGGTGTTGTTTCCTACCTTCACCACTTGGGGGCGGCCCATCTGGAAGTCCAGGACCCAGTTGCACAGGGCAGGGTTCAGACCCAGGGCCCCGAGCTAAATAATGAGCTTGGAAGGTACTATGGTGTTGAAGGCTGAGCTACAGTCAATGAACAGCGTTGTTACGTAGGTATCCTCTTGTCCAGATGGGATAGGGCAGTGTGCAGTGCGATGGTGATTGCATCATCTGCGGATCTAATGGGGTGGTAAGCAAATTGAATTGGGTCTAGGGTGTCAGGTAAGGTAGAGGTGATATGATCCTTGACTAGTCTCTCAAAGCAATTCATGATGACAGAAGTGAGTGCTTGGGTAAATAAATGTGGGACACAAAAAAGGCAGTGTAGATCACCATTGCCCATCATGCATTGCTCTAATAACTTTCAAAAGATTGTTCCGAAGTTTGCCCCCCAAAAATGCATTTCCTATGAATGAAGTCGCACAAAAATGTGTGTCTTTTCCTACAAATGAAGTTGCACGAATTAAGCTACACAAAAACGCACAAAAACACACAATATTTGCTGAAATACTTTTGGTACGAATTGAGTGTGAGATTGTGTTGGATTGAGAGAGGAGAGCAATTTATAGTTTACAGTAGATAGGGGGCTTTAAAGACAAGATCCAAATACAATATGCAGTCAAGACCTGGCTGAGCACAGTGGCCAGCAGATAAATGTTATCTCACAAACACACACACACACACAGAGAGACAGAGACAGAGAGAGAGACGGGGTGAGAAAGCGAGAGAGAGATGGGGGTGAGAGAGCGAGAGAGCGAGAGCAAGAGATGGCCTGCTTCAGCAATGCCCAGACAAGCATATCTCCTCCCTATTTTGCTATTTATACAGAAATAAGGTTAGCCCATCAGAACTGCTCAACAACACAGCAGAATTTAGGCTAAAGAAGCCATCTCCATGGCAACAACTGGAGTTTTACAGCCCAAGCCCATGGTGAAAAAAATATGTTTAAGATGTGTTTTACAGCTCCAAGAAATCAATAATTCCTGTCAGCCTACAGTGTGATACAATAACTCTTACTGACTTAAACAAAAAGTTCACTTGGAAGGAATTCATCCCATTCACAATTACTGGTTATGTGCATGCTTAATAATCCATTAACAGCTGGCCAAGTAAATTCTCCCCCATGGCGCTAGCTCTGCTCCTCCCTCCCTCTCACTACTGTAAAGAAAGACCACTGGAGTGGAGCAGAGATGCCAAACTGACAACATGGAAGCAGCATGTTAGCCCTCCGCCTCAACATTATTCATCTATTAACAAATGTTCTCAGATTATTCATTCGTAACACGTTTCATCTCCTGCTGTATGGACTGCATGTCAAACACACGGCAATAACAGAAATTGCATCTGAAGATTTTCTCTCCACCCCCAATTCCCCATTGCACTAACATACAGAAACACCACCACACCTGCTGTAGTCTACCCAGAGTTGGGATTTTAAATACTTCTAAACTGGAAGCGCTAATTGGTTCTCAGTTCACAGTAGCTCCACTGCATAGACAGTGATAAATGAAGGGCATACTAATTGTTCTCCTATCAACAGTTCACTTAAAATAAATTAAAGTCTCTCCAGCTAGCTAGAGTCCAGTTGGAGGGCAAATAGAAAAACTTGCTCGTAGGCAGTAGATGGCCAACGGAGGAGCACTAATCAGGGAAAGGCAGGCTTAGGGATATGCAGTGTGCTATAATCTTAAAGGGGTAGTTTGGGATTTTGGCAATGAGGTTGATCTATTTCCCCAGAGTCAGATGAAGTGACCCCAAACTTTTGAACGGTAGTGTAAGTATTAAGACCCTTTACTCAGTACTTTGTTGAAGCACCTGTGGCAGCAATTTCAGCCTCGAGTCTTCTTGGGTATGACACTACAAGCTTGGCACACCTGTATTTGGGGAGTTTCTCCCATTCTTCTCTGCAGATCCTCTCAAGCTCTTCAGGTTGGATGGGGAGCGGCGCTGCACAGCTATTTTCAGGTCTCTCCAGAGATATTCGATTGGGTTCAAGTCCAGGCAAATCAAGGACATTCAGAGATTTGTCCCGAAGCCACTCCTGCGATGTCTTGGCTGTGCTTAGGGTCGTTGTCCTGTTGGAAGGTGAAGCTTCACCCGAGTCTGAGATCCTGAGCGCTCTGGAGCAGGTTTTCATCAAGGATCTCTCTGTACATTGCTCCGTTCATCTTTGCCTCGATCCTGACTAGTCTCCCAGTCCCTGCCACTGAAAAACATCCCCACAGCTTGATGCTGCCACCACCATGCTTCACCGTAGGGATGGTGCCAGGTTTCCCCCAGAAGTGACACTTGGCATTCAGGCCAAAGAGTTCAATCTTGGTTTCATCAGACAGAGTCCTTTAGGTGACATTTGGCAAACTCCAAGCGGGCTGTCAAGTGCCTTTTACTGAGGTGTGGCTTCAGTCTGGACACTCTACCATAAAGACCTGATTGGTGGAGTGTGTCAGAGATGGTTGTCCTTCTGGAAGATTCTCCCATCTCCACAGAGGAACTCCAGAGCTCTGTCAGAGTGACCATCGGGTTCTTGGTCATCTCCCTGACCAAGGCCCTTCTCCCCCGATTGCTCAGTTTGGTCGGGCGGCCAGCTGTAGGAAGTCATGGTGGTTCAAAACTTCTTCCATTTAAGAATGATGGAGGCCACTGTGTTCTTGGGGACCTTCAATTCTGCATAAATTTTTTGGTACCCTACCCCAGATCTGTGCCTCGACACAATCCTGTGTCGAAGCTCTACGGACAATTCCTTCGACCTCATGGCTTGGTTTTTGCTCTGACATGCACTGTCAACTGTGGGACCTTATATAGACAGGTGTGTGCCTTTCCAAATCATGTCCCATCAATTGAATTTACCACAGGTGGACTCCAATTAAGTTGTAGAAACATCTCAAGGATAATCAATGGAAACAGGATGCACCTGAGCTCAATTTCGAGTCTCATAGTCTGACTACTTATGTAAATAAGATATTTCTGTTAACAATTATCTAAAAACCTGCTTTTGTTTTGTCATTATGGGGTACTGTGTGTAAATTGCTGAGGATTTTTATTCATTTAATACATTTTAGAATAAGGCTGTAACGTAACAAAATGTGGAAAAGTCAAGGGGTCTGAGCACTTTCCGAAGGCACTGTATAAGTGAATTTGTCCCAATACTTTTGCGTCCCTAAAATGGTGGGACCATGTACAAAAAGTGTTGTAATTTCTAAACGGTTCACCCGATATGGATGAAAATACCCTCAAAGGTAAGCTCACAGTCCGCACTTTAACCTCATAGTCATTGTTTGATTTTTAAATTGAGTATTTTGGAGTATAGAGCCAAAAGAAGAAAACATGCTTCACTGTCCCAATAATTACAGAGGGCACTATATATATTTTAAAATAATAGCCTATAATCTTTGAGAACGTACAATAAACAAAATGAAAGCTAGACAGTCAGGTCCCCATTGATTTTGTCATTATGTTTGAGCATAAGAATAAAGCATAAGAACAAAGCATTAGCCATGCAAAATGCATAGAATTGCAGGAAATGTGGCTTTAAAACTGCAACATTTTATTTCAGCTCCATGGCAAAACATGTAGAATTGCAGGAAATTAGCTTAAAAGGAGTAGTTCACTATTTTACAACTTGATGTTAGAACGTAGTCTATGGGCCAGGATAAACTGTAATACATGGTTCAGTTCTCCTTAAACAGCCACTATAAACGTCAGCTAACTTTAGCCACCACAAGCTAACAATTAATGGAAGTGATAGGGGCATGTGAGTATGTTTAAAAAAAAAAAAGTCCAATCACCAGAAATCAATTCAAATCAACTCCATATTTGGATTGATGTTACTTGACCCTAGTCTCTCTTTTTCTCGTCCTCCTGGTTTTTGACCTTTGCCTGTCTCTGACCCTGAGCCTGTACCTTTGGTCCACCTCTGGATTACTGACCTCTGCCTGTCTCTGACCCTGAGCCAGCCTGCCGTCCTGTACCTTGGCCTCTGCTCTGGATTATCGACCTCTGCCTGTCTCTGACCCTGAGCCTGCCTGCCATCCTGTACCTTGGCCTCTGCTCTGGATTATCGACACCTGCCTGACCTGACCCTGATCCTGCCAGCCATCCTGTACCTTGGCCTCTGCTCTGGATTATCGACCTCTGCCTGTCTCTGACCCTGAGCCTGCCTGCCATCCTGTACCTTGGCCTCTGCTCTGGATTATCGACCCCTGCCTGACCTGACCCTGAGCCTGCCAGCCATCCTGTACCTTGGCCTCTGCTCTGGATTATCGACCCCTGCCTGACCTGACCCTGAGCCTGCCAGCCATCCTGTACCTTGGCCTCTGCTCTGGATTATCGACCCCTGCCTGCCTTGACCTGTCGTTTGCCTGCCCCTGTTGTTACAATAAACATTGTTACTTCACACAGCCTGCACTTGGGTCTTACCTTGATTCCTGATAAGAGAGGCTGGTCTAATGAAAAAAGTGTAAGCCTTTGATTTAGACTGATGGACTGTGTCATCCCCATGACCTCCACTCAGACAGGCGTGATTTATTTATTTTTGCTACTGCTTGACTAAAGAAATCTTGGTTGACCAACAGCCTATCAAACAAAACAATCGACCAGTCGACTAGATGGGGTCAGCCCTAATTCACTATAATATAAAAGGCAAAACTGATCCCGGATAAGATTCAGCACTACTACTCTGAGACGCTTCATGAATACAGGCCCTAGTTATGTTGTTATTAGGATTCTGCATTGAACTCTCCTCCCGTCTTGCTCCCCTAGCTGTGTGTGCTCTGGGATTAATCTTATTACCTATGTGCCTCACTGCCTCCTTTCACGCATAGAGGTCAGGGACACCCAGATTCACCGGACTAAACCTTCGTGTGACAGGCTGACTGTCACAGCCAGGTCACATAACTCTGTCTGTCAAACAGACTCTAATCCACAGAACTCCATGGGTATGTTCCAAATGGCACCCCATTCCCTTTATAGTGCACTTATTTTGACCAGGGCCCATTGGGATCTGGTCAAAAGTAGAGCACTATATAGGGAATAGGGTGCCATTTGGAACACAATTCGTCACACAGCAGCAGGGAGAGGAGGAACCTCTCTGTGGGTGGCCCATCAAACAAATCAATTTACAAGACACCAATTAATACAGTGTGGATGATGTGGGCATCCATTCTCAACAGCTTTTTGGGGCAATTATTTTCAACTCAGCTGTGAAGCACATAATTCAGTGTTATATCAGCTTGTAGCTACTGACTTGTAAAATAGGCTAAAATACCATCAATTTGTCACTGCACACCAGCAAAGAAGCAATATCGTTATTATTTGAAGTGAACTCCTCTGACTTTTACAAAATGTTTTGTTTAACAAAATAATAAAACCACTGCACTGATCTCTCACAGGTTTCAAGTAAACATTTGCCTCCCAAAGCTCATCTGACTGTGCAGTTAGTTGGCTGTATTAAAAGGGGTAAGTTAGGGAGGGAGCCAGTGGATGGGAATTTGCTTGCTGCTCATGCTTCTCAACCACAGTTATATTCACTGCTACCAGTTGCTATGGAAACATGTTTCCCAGCTCGCTCTTCTCATCCGCCTTCACTCCTCCCTCTCACTCCACAGCCATGTCTGATTCAAGGACACGGCCTCCAAGGAAGTGGATTAACATTAACATGGCCAGGGTGTTAGTAGATAGATACTGCACACATGAACACACACTAACACACAGTCATGTGGTCAACATCATGGGGCATTGGGTTGTTTCATGGTCCAAAGTCTGAACAAGTTGATCAGGAGAAAACACACTGGTCCATTACTCTGAAGAACATGTCATCTGGGTGCGATGCGCTTTGAAGTCACAAATTTAAGTGCAATATTTTACGTATCATTTGAGGCTCAGCCGGTGCTGTCAATCCATACTGTGCCCTTCAGTTGAAATCACAGGCATCAATATCTACCAGGCTCAAAACACCCCCCAGGACAGTTAATCAGTGCATTTACTCTCAGCCAAAAACAGAAGTGGCACAACAGAAAGCAGGATAGAACATATAACTGGGTTTCTAATATGAGCGGCATTAACAGGGCTGGGACAATTACTCCATAACTATAGCCATGTAACCGACAGTTACGGATGAAGACGGCCCATCATAACCATTGTTTTCTGCGTGTGGAACATACAGCTGACTAAAGAAGAAACAGCCGGGTGTGGTGCAGTTGAGTCTGTTTCTGTGGGAACATGGACTCTACAACGTAATGAAACTTTGTTGATCCTTGCTGAAACAAGCAAGGAGTTGTAGGAATTGAGACGTTGGTTCCCTAGGCAATGCCCCCCCCCCCCCGTCGCTGCAGCAGCACATGCAGTCAGAAGCGGAGAGAAGAAAATATTTTCTTTAAACAACATTTAAATAATAATAATATACACTACCGGTCAAAAGTTTTAGAACACCTACTCATTCAAGGGTTTTTCTTTATTTTTACTACTTTCTACACTGTAGAATAATAGTGAAGACATGAAAACTATGAAATAACACATATGGAGTCACGTAGTAACCAAAAAAGTGCTAAACAAATCAACATTTATTTTATATTTGAGATTGTTCAAAAAGCCACCCTTTGCCTTGATGACATCTTTGCAGAGAAAACAAATCTCTTTAATGTTATTACAGATAAAAGCAACCGCCAGAGGCTCCCCGCCTGCTCATTCCAGGAAGACGTTATTTGTTAACAGTAAATCCATTATCATGAAAAAGCTTTCATATTTACACATGAAAATACTACATTCAGAGAGATATTATTTTCTACTACAATCATCAGCAGACAACTAATTTTGTTTGCAGTAGCACTGTAAGTGAAAGAGAACACAAAAACAACAGTTGACATAACAGGGCAGCATATGTATAGGTTATGTAACCTCGCTGTGCACATTAGAATAAGGACAAGAGGGTCAAAACCAAGCACTGCTCTGGCCCAAGGTGGACCATTTTGAGCCCTATCATTGTGTAGGATTGTCTATTTGATTTCTATTGCCATTCCTTCTCAGTCAAACCCCAAATATTTAATAAAAGTGCTGAAAACAAATTGGCTCTCGATTTAAAAAGAAGATGGGAGAACAAGCTATGAAAGACAAATACTGGAATTTTGGTGCAGGTACAGCCAACTAGTGCAAAAATAATATTGCAATGTTGTCAAAACGATATAATGAAATATATACTGTTAAAAATAATATGCCGAAATGTAACTGTATCGACTTTTTACCTCATCACTACAAGGTGAGCATAAACAGTAGATCTGGATGTAGGGATGAACCACGTTATTTTTGCACTAGTCGGCTGTACCTGCACCAACATTCCAGCATTGTCTTTCATAGCTTGTTCTCAATTTTATTTTTTAAATAAAGAGACAATTTGTTTTCAGCACTTTTATTTCCATTACTGATCAAAACTCGTTTTCTCTTGTCCCTCTACAGCAGGCATATAGTGAGCAATATGTTTGGAACATCGAATCGCAATATCAAATCGCAATACATATAGAATTGTGAGAATCGTAATACATTTCGTATCTGCACCTAAGTATCGTGATAATATCGTATCGTGAGGTCCCTGGAAATTCCCATCCTTATCCGCTTCTATCATAAACCTCCTGCAGTGCCTTCAAGATTCAAGATTTCCCTTCATTGGAACTAAGGGGCCTAGCCCGAACCATGAAAAACATTATTCCTCCTCCACCAAACTTCACAGTTGGCACTACGCATTGGGCAGGTAGCGTTCTCCTGGCATCCGCCAAACCCAGATTTGTCCGTCGGACTGCCAGATAGTAAAGAGTGATTTATCACTCTTTCCACTGCTCCAGAGTCCAATGGCAGCAAGCTTTACACCACTCCAGCCAACGCTTGGCCCTGCGCATGGTGATCTTAGGCTTGTGTGTGGCTGCTCAACCATGTAAACCCATTTCATGAAGCTCCTGATGAACAGTTCTTGTGCTGACGTTGCTTCCAGAGGCAATTTGGAACCCAGTAGTGAGTGTTGCAACCGAGGAAAGGCGTGCTATTTTTACGTGCTACTCGCTTCAGCACTCGGCAGTCCCATTCTGTGAACTTGTGACCTACCACTTTGCGGCTGAGCCGTTGTTGCTCCTAGACTTTTCCACTTCACAATAACAGCACTTACAGTTGACCAGGGCAGCTCAAGCAGGGCAGAAATTTGACGAACTGACTTGTTGGAAAGGTGCCATCCTATGACGGTGCTACGTTGGAAGTCACTGAGCTCTTCAGTACGGGCCATTCTACTGCTAATGTTTGTCTATAGAGATTGTATGGCTGTGTGCTCGATTTTATACACCTGTCAGCAACGGGTGTGGCTGAAATAGCCGAATCCACATACTTTGGCTGTGTAGTGTATCATGAGCCAGACCAGGTTCAAATAAACTAACAGAAATCAGAGCTAGCAATACTCCTCGAAGTCTCTGAATAATTGCCAGGTTATTTTTCTCCTCATTGTTGAAGATGAGCAGTGACTCAATGAGCAGCTCGCGAGCGCTGCCTGCCCTGTGAGCTGCTGCTTGTAGCCAATGAGATTCACCAATATTCAGGCATTTTGTGTGAGTGCACCTCAGCATCTGCCTCAGCTGTGCACAGCGCAACAAAAGCCCAGGGAGGCAGAGAGAGAGCAGGGACAGAGCAGGGAGAGAGCAGAGCGTCTGTAGCCCATCATGGCACGATGAGCTCTTCTGTAATGAGACAACATTTAGTAGGCTGAATACAGGCCATGATAAGTAGGCTAGGCAGGAAATGGCACTTATAGAGATAGAGCTCCTGAAAGGAAAGACCTAGTCAGTTGCACAACTGAATGCATTCACCTGAAATGTGTCTTCCACATTTAACCCAACCCCTCTGAATCAGAGAGATGCGGGGGGCTGCCTTAATCTACACCCACGTCATCGGCGCCTGGGGAGCAGTTGCTGTTGGGGGTTAACTGCCTTGCTCTAGGGCAAGACAGCACATTTGTTCACCTTGCCGGCTCAAATCTGTTCTGGCTACAGAAGATGAGTCATTCTGAGGTTTACAGGGATACTCGGTATATTGGCAATGAAGCTCTTTATCTACTCCCCCAGAATCCAATAAACTCCTGGATACCATTTGTATGTTGCTGCATCCCGTACGAAGAAAGTTAGAGGAAGTTGAACGAAGTTGCTAACTAGCGTTAACAAAATGACTGGAAGTCTTTGGTATCTACTAGCATGCTAGCAGTTACTATAGACTTTTAGTCATTGCGCTAACGCTAGTTAGCAACTTCCTTCAAATTGCACGCAGAGACATAAAAATGTTCATTTGATTCTTCATTGCCAAAATGTAATCAAAGTGGCCCCACATTTTGTTCCCTCTTCATGAGTCACGACACCATCACATGGGCAAAACAATGAGCCCACGCAGCAGCTGTCCTCTCTAGCATCGAGGTAGCCATTTAGGCTCTACAGATTGACCAGTTTCTATTGTACCTCTGGTGACTAACAAAAACACAGAGAGACAGGGAGAGAGAGAGAAAGAACAATAACCACTCAGCCAGAAGCTGCCTTGCTTGCGTCCCAAATGGCACCCTAGTCCCTACACTATGTAGGGAACATGGTACCATTTATGGCTCTCTGCGTGTCCATTGAGCAGGCAGGCAGGCAGGGAAGCTGGAGGATGGGGCGTGCCAGCTAAGCCAGCCTGGGAGTCCACCAGAGAGAGGATCAATAGGAGGGGAAGCACTGATTCAGATGTAGCTAGACAGAGAGAGAGAGACCGGAGGCGGGCAGGGAGGGGACTGAGGAGGGCATGGGAATGCAGTGGAGCACTTGAGCACTCATTATGGGGTGTAGCATGACACACTCTATCCTCTGGCTGCTGCTGATTCTCTACGCTTCCTTAGAACAACAGAACTGTCTGCCTTAGAACAACAGACCAGTCTTAGAACAACAGACCAGTCTGTCTTCGAACAACAGACCAGTCTGTCTTTGAACAACAGACCAGTCTGTCTTCGAACAACATAACTGTCTGTCTTCGAACAATAGAACTGTCTGTCTTAGAACAACAGACCAGTCTTAGAACAACAGAACAGTCTGTCTTAGAACAACAGACCAGTCTGTCTTCGAACAACAGAACTGTCTGTCTTAGAACAACAGACCAGTCTTAGAACAACAGAACAGTCTGTCTTAGAACAACAGAACTGTCTTAGAACAACAGACCAGTCTTAGAACAACAGAACAGTCTGTCTTAGAACAACAGAACTGCCTTAGAACAACAGACCAGTCTTAGAACAACAGAACTGCCTTAGAACTAGTGTCCCAAAGGGTCGGAAACTTTCCGGTAAATTTCCATGGGAAGTTAAGCCCGGGAATTTGGGGAATTCATCAAAAAAGTTATCTTATAACAGTGAACCTTTTTTGTGGGATACACATAAGGCAATTCTAGGTCTTGTGGCATATGTTGGTTAGAATATGCACAGTGCATTCTTCCATCACATGTGCAGTGCACTCTTCCATCATATGCACAGCTGATTCTCAAGATCTTGCACACTAATGAGATGCTATCAAGCCCACACTACTACACTGTCTGAGCCAAGGACTACATGCTGGTAAGTTTTGATTACAATACTGGGTGGGGTGAATATATTTTATATGAAATACATGATTTGTTGTTAACTAGTAAATAGTAGCCTACAGTAAAGTGTGTTTAAGTCATTCCTAACTTGTTAACAATTTCTGCTACCATGTGGGTTTTAGCTTGCTTGAGCCTGCTAACTGAGGAGTGTTAATTCGGCAATTTCCATACATGTTTCATTTTAAAACATTTATCTTACAAAGCAGTTGTTTAATCTAACTGCTTAACTATTTATCTGTACATGGAATTGTATTTGTTTTTTTTTGCTAATTTTTTCCCTAATCTTTACAAGAAAATGCCACGGGCACTATCTGATGTGTGGAGACATTTCACTGCAGCTAATGTAGAAGGAAAAGCTGTGTACATTTGCAAATACTGTGCCAAATTATATGTGAAGAATGCAAAAAAGCTGCAGAATCATCTGGCCAAGTGCATAAAGTTCCCTCAGCGCTCACATCAAGCAACCTCTGACAAAAGTCCCTCTACTCTATTTGAGGTGAAAATGATGAATCAGACACCTTATCGATAGCAACAGCTCATGGTCCTCCTGGAATCAGAAGTTTTTTTGACTCAATGGAGGAACGTAGTCAGAGAAATGCCGATGAATGTCTTGCTCGAGCTGTGTATGCAACTGGTTCACCTCTGATGCTCACAGGCAATGTGTATTGGAAGAGATTTCTGAACATTCTTTGCCCAGCATACACCCCTCCAACCAGAAATGCTATATTTACTCATTTGCAGGATGCAGAGTTCAACAGAGTTCAAGTGAAGGTCAAGCAAATCGTAGAGAAAGCAGACTGTATTGCAATCATCTCAGATGGGTGGTTGAATATTCATGGGGAAGGAATAATTAACTACATCATCTCCACCCATCAACCAATATTCTACAAGAGCACAGACACAAGGGAGCTGAAGGCAGTCATCAATGACCTTGGACCATCCGATGCAAAAAACATCTACATTTAAATGGTATTAATATTAATTTTAATATTAATTTGCATATATTTATGTTAATTTCCATATATTCCCGTTAATTCCCACGGAAAGTTTCCACCTCTGAATATTCCTCAAAATGTGCAACCCAACTTAGAACAACAAAAAAGTCTGTCTTAAAACAACATCACAGTCTGTCTTAGAACAACAGCACAGTCTGCCTTAGAACAACAGTTCAGTTCAAGGTTTCACAGTCTGCTGCTTCTCTGCCTGAGTCATACTTTTATATTAGTCCTAAACAGTGCTTCAATTGTGGTGAAAGATGATTGATTGCGAGCAGTCATTGGTGAATCATTGAATGCCACTTAGGTAGCCAACTGAAGAGCAAACAGAATCCCTTTTTCAAGGAGCGAAGAACATGAGGTGCTGAAGAGAAGCATCTTAAAGGCCAGATCTAGCAGAGCAGAGCACACTGGCTAAATACACAAAGTGGACAAAGCATTAGGAACACCTTCCTAATCTTGAGTTGCACCCACTTTTGCCATCAGAAGAGCCTCAATTCTTGATACACGGGAAGCTGTTGAGCGTGAAAAACCCAGCAGCGTTGCAGTTCTAGACACACTCAAACCGTTGCGCCTGGCACCTACCACCATACCCCGTTCAAATGCACTTAAATCTTTTGTCTTGCCAATTCACCCTCTGAATAGCACAAATACACAATTCATGTCTCAATTGTCTCCAGGCTTAAAAATCCTTCTTTATCCTGCCTCGTCACCTTCATCTACACTGATTGAAGTGGATTTAACAAGTGACATCAATAAAGGATCCTGGCTTTCACCTGGATTCACCTGGTCAGTCTGTCATGGAAAGAGCAGGTGTTCTTAATGTTTGTACACTCAGTGTATGTTTATTATTAATGCTGTGACTCATCCACTGCAAACGCAACAATTGATTTTGATGGAGGTGAACATATTGGTAATCAAAATCAAAGGGAGAACCATCTGCCGTGATTCAATTTTAGACGGAAGAGTGTCCTGTCTGGCATGTCAATTCTCTGTAGTGCAATTTGAGAGATAAAATACAAACATAGTAAAAAACCTGACTGAGCCCTAGCAGTGTACTGATCCTACTTAGTCAGTAATCAATCCTCATTCCTACACGTAAAAACCCCCGCAATATGAGGTAATGTGATGTGTTGTTTCTGTTCGCTTCCCTGCTAGAGATTCATGTTTGATATAGATTTCAGATTTGACACCCCGTCTCTGAGGCAGAGATGCTGCATTTCCTCTGCCGGTGGTTGAGGCCAATGATAGTCTCACCTCAGGCAGAGCAGAGAAGAGCAGAGAATCTCCCCATCTCTACAGAGTAGTGGAGTCCCTCTCTAATGAGCTCCATTCATCTTCATGATCTCTGGATCTATAAGCCTGGAAATATGCCTCTCAGGTTCTGTCCCAAATGGCACTATACTCCGTATATAGTGCATTACTTTTGAATAGAGCCCTATGGGCCCTGGTAAAAAATAGTGCACTCAATTGGGAAGAGGGTGCCATTTGGGAGGCAGACTGAGTCTCACTGTACCACAGTACCGTACGCTGGCCCTCAGATCTCCTCTGATCATCTCCAATAGGGCTCATCTCTTCCACCATTAAAACAGAACATCCATTAGATTTTACACATTGAAAAGCTAACTGTTAAATGAGCAGTCACAGGAATGATAGGACAGTTCTGTACGGTACATGTAATATCTTCACTCAGAATTTTACAGGGTCTCAATTGTTCCTGGCTACACACGTGACCTAACCAGGAAAAAACTCTATATAGGCCTATACAGTATGGGCCTATACAGTATGACAGAGTATGACACACTGCTGGTGGCTTGTGGCTTTGCTATAGCATCTCAAGGTTATGGAACAAATAGTAGTCACAGGGGATCATTCTATTCTGCTCACGTGGAGCATAACACCAATTGATTCCTATATGCTGTTTTGTGCCGCTGTGTATAATTTCTCCTAGTGTTGTTGTACTTGTACTGTAAAACATGATGTGGGTAATACTGTAAATGTCACAGAGATCATTCAATGTTGCAAACATGGAGCATAACACCAATTGATTACATGCTGTGTTGTAATGCTGTGTGTTATTTATGGCTGTCCCCGACTAAAAAAATCTTGGTTGATCAAAAGTCGTCTGTTCTTTTGACCAACCGATTTCTATATAGATACACCCTATGTGTTTTAATAAAATCAACTATATGTATTGAGATGGTTTGATGGTTTAAGCACTGTTTGATGAAATAAGACACAAATGACTGAAGAGGGAGCCAAAGATCAAGATAACCGGAAGAAAAAAAAACTTTACTTGACCCAACCATGCTCCTCTCGCTCCTGCTGGCTTTCGCAGATTCACATTTCTCATGTGGAATGCCAATTTATCATACAATTTCTACCGATCTGCATTCCCGTTATGGTTTTCATATGCATATTTTCATGGAACAGTCTTCATATCTCAAAATCATTGTCATGTGGTTAAAGCAAAAATCGTTTTGGAAATCTGTTGCAGCTCAAGTCGACTACAAAATCCACAATGCAATGCTCTCTCTATAGGCTGACTGGCTAGCTAGCTAGAAAATGTCACTACACACAATAATATGAAAGACAATATCAGCATGTAACGAAGTTAGTTAGCTATAAAATCGCCTAAACAAGCTGCACTATCAATTTAGGAGTCTACAATCTCACCATGTTCAACCTGGAGATCAATGTGCCTCACAAAGTGAAGTCTAACATTGCCCATATTATGTCAATGGGTCGTGCAGTGTACTTTCACAGGTACTTTCAGGTCTCTCCAGAGATGTTTGATCGGGTTCAAGACCGGGCTCTGGCTGGGCCACTCAAAGACATTTAGAGACTTGTCCCGAAGCCACTCCTGCGATGTCTTGGCTGTGCTTGGGGTCTTTGTCCTGTTGGAAGGTGAAGCTTCACCCCAGTCTGAAGTCCTGAGAGCTCTGGAGCAGGTTTTCATCAAGGATCACTCCGTACTTTGCTGCGTTTATATTCACCTTGATCCTGACTAGTCTCCCAGTCTCTGCCACTGAAAAACATCCCCACAGCATGATGCTGCCACCTGCATGCTTCACTGTAGGGATGGTGCCAGGTTTCCTCCCAATGTGACGCTTGGCAATTCAGGCCAAAGAGTTCAATCTTGGTTTCATCAGACCAGAAAATCTTGTTTCTCATGGTCTGAGAATCTTTAGGTGCCCTTTGGCAAACTCCAAGCGGGCTGTCATGTGCCTTTTACTGAGGAGTGGCTTCCGTCTGGCCACTCTACCATAAAGGCCTGATTGGTGGAGTGCTGCAGAAATGGTTGTCCTTCTGGAAGGTTCTCCCATCTCCACAGAGGAATTTTTTTGCTCTGTCAGAGTGACCGTTGGGTTCTTGGTCTTCTCCCTAACCAAGGCCTTTCTCCCCCGATTGCTCAGTTTGGCCGGGCGGCCAGCTGTAGGAAGAGTCTTGGTGGTTTCAAACTTATTCCATTTAAGAATGATGGAGGCCACTGTGTTCTTGGGGACCTTCAATGCTGCAGAAATGTGTATACCCTTCCCCAGATCTGTGCCTTGACACAATCCTGCCTCGGAGCTTACGGACAATTCCTTCGACCTCATGGCTTTCTTTTTCTCTGACATGCACTGTCAACTTTGGGACCTTATATATTCAGGTGTGTTCCTTTCCAAATCATGTCCAATCAATTGAATTTAGTACAAGTAGACTCCAATCAAGTTGTAGAAACATCTCAAGGATGATCAATGGAAAAAGGATGCACCTGAGCAAATGGTCTGAATACTTATGTAAATAAGGTATCAGTTTTTTTGTGTGAATACATTTGCAAAATAAAAAACAGTTTTCGCTTTGTCATTATAGGGTATTGTGTGTAGATTGCTGAGTTTTTTTATTTTACTAGATCCATTTTAGAATAAGGCTGTAACGTAACAAAATGTGGAAAAAGTCAAGGGGTCTGAATACTTTCCGAAGGCACTGTATACACTGACTTTGAGAAGGGATTGCATGATGATTAGCTTAGCAACCACGTGACGCAGCATGACAACGTGAACATAATCGGTCGACAGTCTGCTGGGTCGGGCGTTATAAGTTCCTTCATTCATTGGATTCCTATCTCCTTTTTATAATATCTCTGGCAACGGCGCCATGCAATGCACCCTGGACTAAAGAGGCAGACAAATAGGAAAAATGTGCAAGACACTCCGTTAAATTACACATTTCTCGAGGTAGGAATATCACAAAAATATGATCAATTGCTCATTCGAGAGAAGACATGTATGATAAGACGTTTTCAAGATCTAAAAGTCGTATACCTAATAACTTCCAGTGTAGTGAGAGCGACGTTATCACAGTGTTAAGTCATACCGGCCGGATTTCTGCCTGCTTTGAACGACAATAACTCAGATACACATGAAAACATGAAATGACCCAGGGAATCGATAGAACATCACTCAGAGATGCGCAAAAACAATATAACACTCAAAATGGGTGAACCTTTCCTTTAATCAAAATTCGATCCAAATCTAAATTAAAATGATTCAAATCTAAAAAGTACTTTTATTGCCATTGACAACTATGTAAAAAATAGCAGACATAAAGCTAATAAATAAAAACATTGCAGCCTGCAGGTAGAAAATATCCTGCTAAAATATATCCTATAAATCCCATTGGCTTCGCATGGCCTGCCTGCAATGAACTTTAAACATTATATCAATTATCAACTTGGGCCTGGCTGGAAATTTGCACTAGTAAACTTGTAACATTGTATGAAATATTCTGGGCCCTCAGTCAGAGGTCATGTCTACACTTGACACTTACATGCGACTTCTGCTATCAGAATACGAAGATCGCATTGAAAAGACGGGTCTAGACACGCAAAAGTCGCTTTGTGGTCTGATTGTGTTCAGATCTGGCTGACAACTGCAGGAGGTGGTCAGGGATGCATTGTGTATGGATTTAATCTCAGTCTGGACGCATTCACACTACAGAAAGAGCATACAGTGGATGACGTCATCAGCACTCCTCCCACAAGTCTCCAGAAAACTTGTATTTTGGGACCGAGAGGCACCTGTTCATTATAATGTTGGTGGAAATACGTTCCTAGTGTGTGAGGAAAGTGTTTGCTGGCCTCAAACAATGGTAGCCAGCTAGCTAATATTTAGAAGAAGAAAATATATATTTGGCTGGAGTTATCCCATTTGCAATCCCTTTAGCAGTGCTTGCTAGCTTGCTTACTAGCTACAGAGGTTAGTTGGCTAGTTAGCTACAGTAGTTAGCTACTGCTATCAGTTGTTGTTCTGTTATTATCATATTTTGCCTATTCCACCATTTGCAGAATGCATACTGACATTTGAACATAGCACGGGAAAAGGGGAATCCGGACACACTGTGGACATGGTAGACACATTTAAATGTAGGTTTAGATGCATGACCCGTTCGGAATTCCATGATCAGAACTCTATGATCAGAATACAAAATCTGCATGAACTGTCAAGTCTAGACAGGGCCAGAGTTTCTCATCCCAGTGAGCTCGGGACAGACACAGCTGTAGGCTAATTGCGCAAGGGATAAGAGGTCATTAAGGTAGACTTATTTTATGACTTTTCCACTGGATCAGAGCATGACGTTTTTCCTTTTCATGCTGAGTGGTTATCGAAAGGGAGATAGCTTGAAAGATTTTTTAAAATCATTGAGGAACTATTGTCATTCTCAATGGATGTAAAAACAGACTTTGTTTGCTTGCTGTTTGAGGTGAAGAAAACATTACTTTGAGGAGCTCCACAGCTCATTAGTGGTGGTGCATTAAAGAAGAGAGCGAGAGTTGCACCCCTTCTGAAAAAACCTACACTCGATCCCTCCGATGTCAACAACTACAGACCAGTATCCCTTCTTTCTTTTCTCTCCAAAACTCTTGAACGTGCCGTCCTTGGCCAGCTCTCCTGCTATCTCTCTCAGAATGACCTTCTTGATCCAAATCAGTCAGGTTTCAAGACTAGTCATTCAACTGAGACTGCTCTTCTCTGTGTCACGGAGGCGCTCCGCACTGCTAAAGCTAACTCTCTCTCCTCTGCTCTCATCCTTCTAGACCTATCGGCTGCCTTTGATACTGTGAACCATCAGATCCTCCTCTCCACCCTCTCCGAGCTGGGCATCTCCGGCGCGGCCCACGCTTGGATTGCGTCCTACCTGACAGGTCGCTCCTACCAGGTGGCGTGGCGAGAATCTGTCTCCGCACCACGTGCTCTCACCACTGGTGTCCCCCAGGGCTCTGTTCTAGGCCCTCTCCTATTCTCGCTATACACCAAGTCACTTGGCTCTGTCATATCCTCACATGGTCTCTCCTATCATTGCTATGCAGACGACACACAATTAATCTTCTCCTTTCCCCCCTCTGATAACCAGGTGGTGAATCGCATCTCTGCATGTCTGGCAGACATATCAGTGTGGATGACGGACCACCACCTCAAGCTGAACCTCGGCAAGACGGAGCTGCTCTTCCTCCCGGGGAAGGACTGCCCGTTCCATGATCTCGCCATCACGGTTGACAACTCCATTGTGTCCTCCTCCCAGAGTGCTAAGAACCTTGGCGTGATCCTGGACAACACCCTGTCGTTCTCAACTAACATCAAGGCGGTGACCCGTTCCTGTAGGTTCATGCTCTACAACATTCGCAGAGTACGACCCTGCCTCACGCAGGAAGCGGCGCAGGTCCTAATCCAGGCACTTGTCATCTCCCGTCTGGATTACTGCAACTCGCTGTTGGCTGGGCTCCCTGCCTGTGCCATTAAACCCCTACAACTCATCCAGAACGCCGCAGCCCGTCTGGTGTTCAACTTTCCTAAGTTCTCTCACGTCACCCCGCTCCTCCGCTCTCTCCACTGGCTTCCAGTTGAAGCTCGCATCCGCTACAAGACCATGGTGCTTGCCTACGGAGCTGTGAGGGGAACGGCACCTCCGTACCTTCAGGCTCTGATCAGGCCCTACACCCAAACAAGGGCACTGCGTTCATCCACCTCTGGTCTGCTCGCCTCCCTACCTCTGAGGAAGTACAGTTCCCGCTCAGCCCAGTCAAAACTGTTCGCTGCTCTGGCACCCCAATGGTGGAACAAACTCCCTCACGACGCCAGGTCAGCGGAGTCAATCACCACCTTCCGGAGACACCTGAAACCCCACCTCTTTAAGGAATACCTAGGATAGGATAAAGTAATCCTTCTAACCCCCCCCCCCCTTAAAAGAGTTAGATGCACTATTGTAAAGTGGTTGTTCCACTGGATATCATAAGGTGAATGCACCAATTTGTAAGTCGCTCTGGATAAGAGCGTCTGCTAAATGACTTAAATGTAAATGTAATGTAAATGCATTAAGCCAATCAGAAATACTATCAGATCCCTAAATGGGCAGGTAGCCAGGTAGCCTATATACCTATGCGTAATCAGGTGTGCGTCCTTGACAGGAGAGCTCCAAACAAAAGACAATGACTAAATTGACAAAACTAGTAAATGGAATAAAATAAACCAAAACTTGTTTCCAACAAGCATAGGTTGTGCACTCTGCAAACAACGTGTCCACACCGACAATGAGAACTGCAAAAGACTGGAATAATAATATACTGAAGCAATAACATTAATTTGCGTAACCAAACAAACATTGTAGATTAGAAATTATAGGAATGAATGATAGATGTACTACTGGTGATATATGTAACAGGGAATTAATAGACAATAACAATAATACGCAAACAATTCACACAATGAAGTTATGAAACAATGAATGTGCACAAATTGGCGGGAGAGAGCACATTCTGGAGAGAGACGTGCATTGTACATCTTAGCCACACTCCCCTTCTTCTTGGACTGTGCCATCCCAGCGGCCTCCGCAATGGATTAGTTGACTGAGATGGACGCGAATCAAACAAGTATCTCGAGTGCCATAAAAAAAGACATATATTTGCTACTGCTTGACCAAAAAAATATTGGTCGACCAAACAATCGACCAGTTGAGTAATTGGGGTCAGCCCTAGTGTTGTTGTACTGTAATACATGATGCAACCTATTACTGTAGCATGTTAGCCTGCTGCTAACACCAATTGATTACTACACTATTCTGTGCTATGAATCGACTAATGTCTATGTCTCCTAGTGTTGTTGTTCTTTTACTGGAGTGACACTGTAGCTAGCATGTTACCTTAGCCTGCTGCCTGCACTGGGTTAATTGAGCCTGTCCTTGACAACCCTCATTAATCCACGCCACATCTCATTATGCTAATCCCCAACAGCAGGCCATGTGTGCTCTTAGGCCACTTTGCAATGCTCCTCAAAAATGTGTTGAGCTCGGACTGATTAGCCACCAGTGACACTGGCGTCACCTTGAAAAACATACAGTACAATCACTGTTGAGCGTGAAAAACCCAGCTGCGTTGCAGTTCTTGACACAAACCGGTGCACCTGGCACCTACTACCATACTCCATTCAAAAGGCAGTTACATGCTTTGTCTTGCCCATTCACCCTCTGAATGACACACATACACAATCCATGTCTTAATTTTCTCAATGTTTAAAAATCCTTCTTTAACCGGTCTCCTCCCCTTCATCTACACTGATTGAAGTGGATTTAACAGGATACATCAATAAGGGATCATAGCCTTCACCTGGATTCACCTGGTCAATCTATGTTATGGAAAAAGCAGGTGTTCTTAATGTTTTGTATACTCAGTGTATATTATAGTGTAAGATAGATTCTTTAAGAATCAATGGGTACATTAGCAATGGGTACATTAGGCATGGGCCATATACCATTTTTGCCGTATACCCAGGTATTTGTAAATACCGACGGTATGATTTTCAATACCGTTTTATTTATAACAACGGCCTTGCGGGGTTGCGTACTACGCAACTTACTTAAGTATAACTATAAGAAAAGTCAAACGTGTCAAATAAATGATATCCAGCTCAGGTTTTCCCACTTGCTAACTAAGTGAGTAGATGTTAAGATTAAGCTTCTTGGTCACAGCAGAGACATTCAATCCCCTCCTGGATCAAGATCCCTGTTGCCTAAATTGTTTTGTGTGTAAACACTAGGAGAAAAATGATGGTGCTATTTTTTTTATAGTGCCCCTTGTGTGCACTTCCCTTAATACTGTATACCCCAGTATGGTACAGAAACAGTATGATGGTATGAAAATCTAGATACCGCCCAACCCTAGGGTACATACCAATAATTTAAGTACAAAACTGCACGGCCAGGCACGACTCCAACACCATCATTAAGTTTGCTGACGACACAACAGTGGTAGGCCTGATCACCGACAACGATGAGACAGCCTATAGGGAGGAGGTCAGAGACCTGACCGTGTGGTGCAAGGACAACAACCTCTCCCTCAACGTGATCAAGACAAAGGAGATGATTGTGGACTACAGGAAAAGGAGGGCCGAGCACGCCCCCATTCTCATCAACCGGACCGTAGTGGAGCAGGTTGAGAGCTCCTTGGTGTCCACATCACCAACAAACTATCATGGTCCAAGCACACCAACACAGTCATGAAGAGGGCACGACAAAACCTATTCCCCCTCAGGAGACTGAAAATATTTGGCATGGATCCTCAGATCCTCAAAAGGTTGTACAGCTGCACCATCGAGAGCATCCTGACGGGTTGCATCACTGCCTGGTATGGCAACTGCTCGGCCTCTGACCACAAGGCACTACAGAGAGTAGTGCGAATGGCCCAGTACATCACTGGGGCCAAGCTTCCTGCCATCCAGGACCTCAATACCAGGCGGTGTCAGAGGAATGCCCAAAAACTCGTCAGGGCCTCCAGCCACCCTAGTCATAGACTGTTCTCTCTGCTATCGCACGGCAAGCGGTACCGGAGTGCCAAGTCTAGGTCCAAGAGGCTCCTAAATAGCTACTACCCCCAAGCCATAAGACTCCTGAACAGCTAATCAAATGGCTAACCAGACTATTTACATTGCCCCCCACACCCAGAACCTGTTGCTACTCTCTGTTATTATCTATGCATAGTCACTTTAATAACTCTACTCTAGATGTACATATTACCTCAATTACCTCGACTAACCAGTGCCCCCGCACATTGACATTGACTCTGTACCGGTACCCCTTGTATATAGCCCCGCTATTGTTATTTACTGCTGCTCTTTAATTATTTGTTATTCTTGTTATTTGTTATCTCTTACTTTTTTTTGTATTTTTTTAAAACTGCATTGTTGGTTAGGGGCTCGTAAGTAAGCATTTCACTGTAAGGTCTACACCTGTGGTATTCGCCGCACGTGACAAATAAAATTTTATTCGATTTTATTTGAAAAAAGGATGTGGCAACTGCAGATTGCCCATTTCAAGGGATACTTGGGGATTTTGGCAATGAGGCCCTTTATCTACTTCCCCAGTCAGCTGAACTCCTGGATACAATTTTTGTCTCTGTGTCCAGTATGAAGGAAGTTAGAGGTAGTTTGTGAGCCAATGCTGACTAGCGTTAGTGCAATGACTGGAAGTCTATGGGTATCTGCTAATTGCACTAGAGCTGAAAATCCTGAAATATCCCTTTAATCGTAGGTAGCTTGTGTCAACAGTGCTGTTGTGTTGTGTATGCGCATCAGGTAGCTTAGCGGTTACAGTGGTTGGCCAGCAAACAAAAGGTCGCTGTTTTGAATCCCTGAGCCAACTAAGTGAAAAATGTGTCAATTTTTTTTAATATATATATTTTTTAACCTTTATTTAACTAGGCAAGTCAGTTAAGAACAAATTCTTATTTACAATGACGGCCTACACTGTCAATGTGCCCTTGAGTAAAGCACTTAACCCTAAATGCTACTGTAAGTCGCTCTGGATAAGAACGTCTACTAAAACGTAAAATGTGTATCTATTTTGCTGGTTAGAATGCAACAATAGTGTCATTGTGATAGAGATTCAGTGAAGTCATGCTGGGGTTAAGGTTCCTAATCCCTTTGTGTGTACAAAATGGCAGCATGCTACAGATGGGACATATTGAGCTGCTCTGTTGTTAGCGCACCAGATGGCTTGCCTTGCCCTCCACTTCATCTGTAACCCTGAAGATCAATGCAGTGCTACTGAGAAGAGGTTTATTTGTCCCCGTCTGGATTAGACATACTGTAGTGTAATGTAAGACATCTACTGTAACTTTGTAATACACGGTCACTGCCAAACAAACCCCAGGTTGGCTTATAATAAGCAGCTAAACCCAGATCTTTCCTGCTCCATTGCTGTTATTGTCAAGCCAAACATATTGAGTGACATGGGGTTGTAAGTTCATCACCTTGCCGTTGGTGAGCGTTACAATACTAAATTGTGCTACACTCTTCTTAATACAATGATTGTAACAAGTAACAAGGGAAACCCAAAAATATTCCCTGCCCTCCCTGCAGGCCTGAGACTGACTGACTAGGCGTTGTCTGTTGTCAGTGTGGCTGAGAGCAGGACGACAGATGGCAGAGAAGCACCTCATCACACAACATGAGCCACACACACCTTCCTGACCAATCAGAAGCTGGGCGATAAAAATAGTCTGTAATGGGAACAAGGCTTTCCTCCAGAGAGTTATAGGCTACACTCTAGGTCCCACTGGGCTTGTGTCTGTAGTCAGATCTACATCAACTGTCTCTCCAGTCACTGACTGAAAAGTCTGAGGGTGCGTCCCAAATTGTACCCTATTCCCATATTGTTATTTATTTTTGTTGCTCCTTTGCATCCCAGTATCTCTACTTGCACATTCATCTTCTGCACATCTATCACTCCAGTGTTAATGCTAAACTGTAATTATTTCACCACTATGGCCAATTTATTGCCTTACCTCCCTAATCTTACTATATTTGCACACACTGTATATAGATTTTTCTATTGTGTTATTGACTGTACGTTTTGTTTATTCCATGTGAAACTCTGTGTCGTTCGGGTCGCACTGCTTTGCTTTATCTTGGCCAGGTCGCAGTTGTAAATGAGAACTTGTTCTCAACTGGCCTACCTGGTTAAATAAGGTGAAATAAATAAATTAATTAAAAATATTCACTAGGGATGCACGATATATCGTGAACATTTCTTAATCGGACGATATTCGCAAAAAATTCCAACATCGGTATCAGCCCGATGTCTAGTTTAACACCGATGTTAAAAACCGATGTCAAAGCTACCGTGCATACCTATATAACGTAGGTACATGACATAATGACGCCACGTAAAATTTGGCGCTAGAGGTGCAACACAGTATTCTTAACCTAGCCCACAATGTCTGCTGTGTGGATCGAGCAGTCAACAAGTTGAGCAGTCATTTGAACGAGTAAGAACATTTCAGCGAGACAACTCAAAGGCTAAATCCATTAAAGCCAAGATAATGGAATTCATTGCCCTTGACAATCAACCATTCTCTGTCGTGGGTGATGTCGGCTTTCACCGACTGGTCGAGCACCGGTACACACTACCAAGTGCGCTATCGTTCAGATGTTGCCCTACCGGAGTTACACAGTAATGTGGTAAGGTAAACACATCGTTCGTGATCGGTGTTTGCTTTTTTGCAGACTTTTTTTGTACAGCTTTGACAGTGCTACTGTATCTTTTTTCACTGCTATTAGCTTCACAACACTGCTATTTTCACTGCTATTAGCTTCACAACATACATACTATGGAACGCCGTTTGGGTCTTTGCGTGTCAAAAAAGATACAGTAGCACTGTCAAAGCTGTACAAAAAAAGTCTGCAAAAAAGCAAACACCGGCCACGAACGATGTGTTTACCTTACCACATTGGTAATAAAGCATAATTTGTTTGACCGCAATTTCTGGGGTAGCTAGCTTTAGCTTGGTACCTAGCTAGCACCAATACAACCAGCCGGAAAACAATGACCAGTGGAAACTGCAGTCATTTTCATTATTCTTAGCAATGATTTAGGAATCCTTGTGAGTAAGTATTAGCTAGGTTGCCACTTGTTCTTCGCCTATTGAAATTGAACTTCAGTTCATGAAAATAAATAGCTAGCCAGCTACTGAACCCTGTTGCCCAAAGCTAACGTTATAAGCAGCCAGCTAGATTCATCTGGCTAGTGAGGCTCGACCGGACGGGGTTATGTGTTGTGAAGCTAGCCACAATAAGGATTAGGCACAATAGTGGAATTTGCAGTTTGCCTTCAAAAAGTATGTCATTGACAGTGATGCAAATGAACTTCTTTATGATAGGGGGCAGCATTTTCACTTTTGGATGAATTGCGTGCCCATAGTGAACTGCCTCCTACTCTGTCCCAGATGCTAATATATGCATATTATTATTACTATTGGAAATAAAACACTCTGAAGTTTCTAAAACTGTTTGAATGATGTCTGTGAGTATAACAGAACTCATATGGCAGGCAAAAACCTGAGAAATATTCCAAACAGGAAGTGAGAATTCTGAGGCTGGTCGATGTTCAACTCATCGCCTTTTCTATTCCCTGTAAGATATGGATCTGTTTGCACTTCCTACGCCTTCCACTAGATGTCAACAGTCTGTAGAACGTGGAATGAAGCCTCTGCTGTGATGTTGAGCCGGATGGGAGGTGTTTCAGTCAGTGGTCTGGCAGAATGCCAGTTCCTGGTCACGTGCATTACACATGATATCGCCTTGCGTTCCATTTCTTCTGGAGACACGAAGGAATTCTCCGGTTGGAACGTTATTGGATAGTTATGATAACTACATCCTGAAGATTGATTTTCTACTAAGTTTGACTAGTTTATTCGACCTGTTATATAACTTTTTGAAGTTTTCGTCCGAGTTCGCCTGCATCTGCGCGAGCGTTTGGACATGTGCACTATTATCGAAACAAAACAACGATTTATTGTGGAACTAGGATTCCTGGGAGTGCTTTCTGATGAAGATCATAAAAGGTAAGGGAATATTTATGATGTAATTTCGTATTTCTGTTGACTCCAACATGGCGGAGAAATGTTGTTTTTATCTGAGCGCCGTCTCAGATTATTGCATGGTGTGCTTTTTACGTAACGTTTTTTTGAAATCTGACACAGCGGTTGCATTAAGAACAAGTGTGTCTTTAATTCTATGTAAAATATGTGTCTTTCATCAAAGTTTATGATGAGTATTTATGTTATTTGACGTGGCTCTCTGCAATTTCTCAGGATATTTTGGAGGCATTTCTGAACATGGCGCCAATGTAAACCGAGATTTGTGGATATAAATATGCACATTATCGAACAAAACATAAATGTATTGTGTAACATGATGTCCTATGAGTGTCATCTGATGAAGATCATCAAAGGTTAGTGATTAATTTTATCTCTATTTCTGCTTTTTGTGACTACTATCTTTTGCTGGGAAAATGGCTGTGTTTTTCTGTGGCTATGTACTGAGCCAATTGTTTGGTGTGCTACATTTTTTCTGGCTTTTGGCCAAGTGGGACGCTACATATCCCAGAGAAGTTAATACACATAGTAGAATTATGACATACTTTTATTTTGAAGGCTAACCGCAAAGTCCACTATTGTGGCTAATCCTTATTGTGGCTAGCTTCACATAGATGGGTCCGACCACCATTAATCAAATAAGAACTGTCTTATAAATTAGGGTTATTTTAGATGACGACACCTAGATTGTCGTTTTGCTATGTTTTTGGGGAAGAACATTGTTTGCATCTATGAGCTAGCTAGCTTTTTTTTATGACCAGCACTGTAGGTGTGCGAGACAACTTTACCAGCATCACAGCATACGTATCGATGAATCGTTGTGACATATGAAATACGAGTGATAGTGTAATCAATGTGTAATAACTACTTAAAAAATGTATGAACGCGTCAAATTATTATGTGACGTGCAGTCATATTCAGGTCCTGATTGGTCAACAAGCTTATTTGACATCTATTTTGATACGCAAAGACCAAAACGGTGTTCCATAGAAATCCTGGTTGAGATTGAAATGACTGAACAAATGAACAACGAAACAGCAAGTAAGTGAAAGAAATAGGTTTTGATTATGTTTTACTGGTAATGGGGACATACGTAAATGCCAACAAAATAACTTTTTGGTCAGTGTGGTGTGGTGTGTGTGTGTGTGTGTTTGTATGTGTACCTTTATTTAACTAGGCAAGTTAAGAACAAATTCTTATTTACAATGACGGCCCGGACGACGCGGGGCCAATTGTGCGCCGCCCTATGGGACTCCCAATCACAGCCGGATGTGATACAGCCTGGATTCGAACCAGGGACTGTCGTGACACCTCTTGCACTGAGATGCAGTGCCTTAGACCGCTGCGTCCATGTGTGTGTGTTAACTATTTAACTGTACCAGAATGCTTAAAAGGCCGCTAAAATGTGAAATATCGGTTATCGGTATCGTTTTTTTTTGGCAAGGAAAATATTGGATATCGGTATCGGCCAAAAATATATCAGTGCATCACTACTCTTCAGTATATATGCACTATTTTGTCCAGAACCCTATGGGCCCTGTTCAAAAGTAGTACACTACATAGGGAATAGGGTGCCATTTGAGTTGCACATCAGTCTAATACTGACTGACTAGTCTAGTGAGTCTACTACAGAGCAGCGTGATGACTCAACTGACACATTGGAGGTCTTAGTGGGGAGGTCTGTGAGGTGGTTTATCCCAGGATTAGACTACTGCCTGCTAGGATTCATAGCAGCAGTATGGGTCTGCTCTGCTTATTGTAGGAGCTAGCCAATATAAACTGATCAAACAGAATAAGAAAAAGATGTGCCTGAGAAGGAGGATTACACAACGCCCACAGCAGAGATCACATGCACGCGCACACGCGCACACACACTCTGAGCTCATTACAGCGAGAGGGAAAAGCAGGTGGGTAAGGAAAAAGTAATGGGCTGCATGTTAAAACTAAAACGTCAGAAGGTAAAGAAACATGAGGAGGCTTCAGTCAACAACACAAAGTTTTAAAATTGAAGTTCTGTTCCATTTCAGAAGTGATTTTTCCCAATTGTAATTGGCTCGATCAAACGACGGATCTCAGAGCCTGTTTCCATATTCAGCTGTGAAAAACAACAAATAACCAACGCATCATGTAGCAAAATATTCATTTAAACATTTCCTCCCCAATTTCTCTTGGTTGCTACTTTGTTTTGACTTTGATGTGAAGCTTTGCTTTTGAAGCTTCATACAGAGTCCTCGTACATCAAACAAACTGATGTCTAAAATCACCTCACAGACCCTTTTAAGACCAACCTAGAATCCCCAGCAACTATCATTATGAGTCTGGGCCACAAAGAGAGAATCCTTTTAAATTCCTTCCGACATTGGCACAGCATTGTACCTGGGCACCAGTACAGAAATGTCCTTATATGGTACCACAGTAAATCCTGGCATTTGGCCTGCCTGTATGGTGCCATGTATCATGACCACACTGCATTACACAGACAGGCAGATTCTATACAGGAGGAGAGGCGCCTTCAGAGGGACGTGGTTGTCACATGGGTCTGGTAGCTGAAAAATGTCCCATATCTAGACAATATTCCATATACATGAGAGATTCTACACAGCAGGATAGTCTCAACAGAAGCTAGTCTCAAGTAGAACCATAAATATATGCTCTGGTCTCAAGTATATGCCGAAAATGCATTCATGCTGTGATGCCAGGGGTTTTTCATTGCGTTTAATGACCAAATGCATCTAGACTTATAAATAGCCACATTACAGACACAATGCATCCCCCTCCATATGAATTCATAGCATTTCAGTAGCATAAACCATGCCCAACATTTTGCCTACATCATCAACACTCTAGTCAAGGAGAAATAAAGTTGATCCTGTTCAGTTAGATTACGTTTCCACTGTGCAAAAATCTGGGCAGTGAGGCAGAAGGAACAGCACTGTGCTCTGACTGTTGTACTAGATCTGGTCAGGAAGGGAATGACGTGGGTACTTCCTGTCCCTCTGCCTCTTGATGGGGACGTGGGTTGGTCCTGATGAACCAAGGAACCTCTCATGGCAGCGGATGTAGGGACCTCCGGGTGGCCATTCATAGAAATGGAAGGGCTTCCTACTACGCTGGCAGCAGACCAAGAAGCACATTTGTGACTGCTGCATACAGCTCCCTCAAACCAACTAGCTTCCATAATAAAATATGCAAGGAGGAGAAAAAAAGGGGCAAACTCTGCAAAATTGTGAGAAACTTTCTCAGAGTGCCTTAGTAACACAGGGGCTCACTGTGTTGAGCTCCACTCGTCTCAGACAACAGGCAGTGACCCTGGCATCTCTCAGTGGTCGCTTGATCTGTGACTGTCTGTAAGATAGTTTGATTTCCCTCAGATGGCCCTTGCTGTCAGCTGTCATCAGCCTCTCTTGCACTCCATGGCATCTGTGCAAAGGCAGAACAATGGGGTTCATGACACATCCGGTTCATGTTGGCAAGAGAGCAAGAGGAGAGCAAGAGGAGAGGAGAGGAGAGCGAGAGGAGAGTGAAAGCGAGAGGAGTGAGAAGAGAGCGAAAGGAGAGAGAGAAGAAAGCGAGAGGAGAGCGAGAGGAGAGAAGTGCGAGAGGAGAGCGAGAGGAGAGCGAGGAGAGCGAGAGGATAGCGAGGAGAGCGAGAGGAGAGCGAGAGGAGAAAAGAGGAGAGGAGAGCGAGAGGAGAGAAGAGCGAGAGGCGAGCGAGAGAAGAGGAGAGTGAGAGGAGAGCGAGAGGATAGCGAGAGGAGAGAAGAGCGAGAGGCGAGCGAGAGAAGAGGAGAGCGAGAGGAGAGCGAGAGGATAGCAAGAGGAGAGCGAGAGGAGAGAAGAGCGAGAGGAGAGAAGAGCGAGAGGCGAGCGAGAGAAGAGGAGAGCGAGAGGAGAGCGAGAGGATAGCAAGAGGAGAGCGAGAGGAGAGAAGAGGAGAGCGAGAGGAGAGCGAGAGGAGAGAAGAGCATGAGGAGAGCGAGAGGAGAGAAGAGCATGAGGAGAGCGAGAGGAGAAGAGGAGAAAAGAGGAGAGCGAGAGGAGAGCAAGAGGAGAGCAAGAGGAGAGCGAGAGGAGAAAAGAGCGAGAGGAGAACGAGAGGAGCGCGAGAGGAGAGCAAGAGGAGAGGAGAGCAAGAGGAGAGCGAGAGGAGAGAAGCGGAGAGCAAGAGGAGAGAACAGGGGAGCAAGAGGAGAGAAGAGTAGAGGGAGAGGAGAGAAGAGTAGAGGAGAGCAAGAGGAGAGCGAGAGGAGCGAGAAGAGAGCGAGAGAAGAGGAGGAGAGCAAGAGGAGTGGGGAGCGAGAACAAGGGGAGAGCAAGAGGAGTGGGGAGCGAGAACAAGGGGAGAGCGAGAGGAGAGAAGAGGGGAGCGATAGGAGAGCGAGAGGAGAAAAGAGGAGAGGAGAGCGAGAGGCGAGCGAGAGGAGAGAAGTGCGAGAGGAGAGCGAGAGGAGAGCGAGGAGAGCGAGAGGATAGCGAGGAGAGCGAGAGGAGAGCGAGAGGAGAAAAGAGGAGAGGAGAGCGAGAGGAGAGAAGAGCGAGAGGCGAGCGAGAGAAGAGGAGAGTGAGAGGAGAGCGAGAGGATAGCGAGAGGAGAGAAAAGCGAGAGGCGAGCGAGAGAAGAGGAGAGCGAGAGGAGAGCGAGAGGATAGCAAGAGGAGAGCGAGAGGAGAGAAGAGCGAGAGGAGAGAAGAGCGAGAGGCGAGCGAGAGAAGAGGAGAGCGAGAGGAGAGCGAGAGGATAGCAAGAGGAGAGCGAGAGGAGAGAAGAGGAGAGCGAGAGGAGAGCGAGAGGAGAGAAGAGCATGAGGAGAGCGAGAGGAGAGAAGATCATGAGGAGAGCGAGAGGAGAGAAGAGGAGAACAGAGGAGAGCGAGAGGAGAGCAAGAGGAGAGCAAGAGGAGAGCGAGAGGAGAAAAGGGCGAGAGGAGAACGAGAGGAGCGCGAGAGGAGAGCAAGAGGAGAGGAGAGCAAGAGGAGAGCGAGAGGAGAGAAGCGGAGAGCAAGAGGAGAGAACAGGGGAGCAAGAGGAGAGAAGAGTAGAGGGAGAGGAGAGAAGAGTAGAGGAGAGCAAGAGGAGAGCGAGAGGAGCGAGAAGAGAGCGAGAGAAGAGGAGGAGAGCAAGAGGAGTGGGGAGCGAGAACAAGGGGAGAGCAAGAGGAGTGGGGAGCGAGAACAAGGGGAGAGCGAGAGGAGAGAAGAGGGGAGCGATAGGAGAGCGAGAGGAGAAAAGAGGAGAGGAGAGCGAGAGGAGAGAAGAGCGAGAGGCGAGCGAGAGAAGAGGAGAGCGAGAGGATAGCAAGAGGAGAGCGAGAGGAGAGAAGAGGAGAGCGAGAGGAGAGAAGAGCGAGAGGCGAGCGAGAGAAGAGGAGAGCGAGAGGAGAGCGAGAGGTTGGCAAGAGGAGAGCGAGAGGAGAGAAGAGGAGAGCGAGAGGAGAGAAGAGCGAGAGGCGGCCGAGAGAAGAGGAGAGCGAGAGGATAGCAAGAGGAGAGCGAGAGGAGAGAAGAGGAGAGCGAGAGGAGAGAAGAGCGAGAGGCGAGCGAGAGAAGAGCGAGAGGAGAGCGAGAGGATAGCAAGAGGAGAGCGAGAGGAGAGAAGAGGAGAGCGAGAGGAGAGAAGAGCATGAGGAGAGCGAGAGGAGAGAAGAGCATGAGGAGAGCGAGAGGAGAGAAGAGGAGAAAAGAGGAGAGCGAGAGGAGAGCAAGAGGAGAGCAAGAGGAGAGCGAGAGGAGAAAAGAGCGAGAGGAGAACGAGAGGAGCGCGAGAGGAGAGCAAGAGGAGAGGAGAGCAAGAGGAGAGCGAGAGGAGAGAAGCGGAGAGCAAGAGGAGAGAACAGGGGAGCAAGAGGAGAGAAGAGTAGAGGGAGAGGAGAGAAGAGTAGAGGAGAGCAAGAGGAGAGCGAGAGGAGCGAGAAGAGAGCGAGAGAAGAGGAGGAGAGCAAGAGGAGTGGGGAGCGAGAACAAGGGGAGAGCAAGAGGAGTGGGGAGCGAGAACAAGGGGAGAGCGAGAGGAGAGAAGAGGGGAGCGATAGGAGAGCGAGAGGAGAAAAGAGGAGAGGAGAGCGAGAGGCGAGCGAGAGGAGAGAAGTGCGAGAGGAGAGCGAGAGGAGAGCAAGAGGAGAGCAAGAGGAGAGCGAGAGGAGAAAAGAGCGAGAGGAGAACGAGAGGAGAGCGAGAGGAGAGCAAGAGGAGAGGAGAGCAAGAGGAGAGCGAGAGGAGAGAAGCGGAGAGCAAGAGGAGAGAAGAGCATGAGGAGAGCGAGAGGAGAGAAGAGCATGAGGAGAGCGAGAGGAGAGAAGAGGAGAAAAGAGGAGAGCGAGAGGAGAGCAAGAGGAGAGCAAGAGGAGAGCGAGAGGAGAAAAGAGCGAGAGGAGAACGAGAGGAGAGCGAGAGGAGAGCAAGAGGAGAGGAGAGCAAGAGGAGAGCGAGAGGAGAGAAGCGGAGAGCAAGAGGAGAGAAGAGGGGAGCAAGAGGAGAGAAGAGGAGAGCGAGAGGAGAGAAGAGTAGAGGAGAGCAAGAGGAGAGCGAGAGGAGCGAGAAGAGAGCGAGAGCGAGAGAAGAGGAGGAGAGCAAGAGGAGTGGGGAGCGAGAACAAGGGGAGAGCAAGAGGAGTGGGGAGCGAGAACAAGGGGAGAGCGAGAGGAGAGAAGAGGGGAGCGATAGGAGAGCGAGAGGAGAGTAGAGGAGAGCGAGAGACGAGGAGAGCAAGGAGAGAAGAGTAGAACGAGAGGAGAGAAGAGCAAGAGGATAGCAAGAGGACAGCGAGAAGAGAGTGAGAGGAAAGTAGAGCAAGAGGAAAGCAAGAGGAGCGCGAGAAGAGAGTGAGAGGAGAGGGAGAGTGAGAGGAGAGTAGAGGAGAGCGAGGAAGAGGAGAGTGAGAGGAGAGCAAGAGAAGAGGAGAGCAAGAGGAGTGGGGAGCGAGAACAAGGGGAGAGCGAGAGGCGAGAAGAGGGTAGCGAGAGAAGAGGAGAGCAAGAGGAGTGGGGAGCGAGAACAAGGGGAGAGCGAGAGGAAAGAAGAGGGGAGCGATTGGAGAGAAGAGCGAGAGGATAGCGAGATGATAGCAAGAGGAGAGTGAGAGGAGAGTAGAGGAGAGCGAGGAAGAGGAGAGTGAGAGGAGAGGTGAGTGAGAGGAGAGCGAGAGGAGAGGTGAGCGAGAGGAGAGCGAGAGAAGAGGAGAGCGAGAGGAGAGCGAAAGGAGAGCAAGAGGAGTGGAGAGCGAGAACAAGGGGAGAGCGAGGAGAGGAGAGGGAGAGTAGAGTGAGAGGAGAGCGAAAGGAGGGAAGAGGAAAGGAAGAGAAGAGGCGAGCGAGAGGAGAAGAGAGGGAGAGTGAGAAGAGAGTGAGAGGAGAGAAGAGTAGAGCGAGGAAGAGGAGATTGAGAGGAGAGAAGAAGAGAGAAGATGAGAGCGAGAGGAGAGAAGAGAAGATGAGAGTGAGAGGAGAGCGAGGGGAGAGCGAGGGGAGAGCGAGGGGAGAGCGAGGGGAGAGCAAGAGGAGGAGAGCGAGAGGAGCTAAGAGCGAGAGGAGAGCAAGAGGAGAGAAGAGCGAGAGGAGAGCAAGAGGAGTGGGGAGCGAGAACAAGGGGAGAGCGAGAGGAGAGCGAGAAGAGAGCGAGAAGAGAGCAAGAAGAGAGGAGAGCGAGAGGAGAGCAAGAGGAGAGCGAGAGGAGAGCAAGAGAGGTGGGGAGCGAGAACAAGTGGAGAGCGAGAGGAGAGAAGAGGGGAGTGATAGGAGATTGAGAGGAGGAGAGCGAGATGAGAGAAGAGTGAGAGGAGAGCAAGAGGAAAGCGAGAGGTGAACAAGGGAGAGCGAGAGGAGTGAAGAGCGAGAGGAGATCGAGGAGAGGGAGAGGAGAGCGAGAGGAGATCGAGGAGAGGGAGAGGAGAGCGAGAGGAGAGCGAGGAGAGGGAGAGGAGAGCGATTGGAGAGAAGAGGAAAGCAAGAGAAGAGGAGAGCGAGAGAAGAAGAAAGGGAGAGTGAGAGGAGAGAAGAGGGGAGTAGACCAAGAGGAGAGCGAGAGGAGAGAAGATTGGAGCGAGAGGAGAGAAGATGAGAGCAAGAGGAGAGCGAGAGAAGAGGAGAGCAAGAGGAGAGCGAGAGGAGAGAAGATGAGAGCAAGAGGAGAGCGAGAGGAGAGCGAGAGGAGAGCGAGGAGAGGGAGAGGAGAGTGAGAGCAATTGGAGAGAAGAGGAAAGCAAGAGAAGAGGAGAGCGAGAGAAGAAGAAAGGGAGAGTGAGAGGAGAGAAGAGGGGAGTAGACCAAGAGGAGAGCGAGAGGAGAGAAGATTGGAGCGAGAGGAGAGAAGATGAGAGCAAGAGGAGAGCGAGAGAAGAGGAGAGCAAGAGGAGAGCGAGAGGAGAGAAGATGAGAGCAAGAGGAGAGCGAGAGGAGGAGAGCGAGAGGAGAGCGAGAGAAGAGGAGAGCAAGAGGAGAGCGAGAGGAGAGCAAGAGGAGAGCGAGAGGAGAAAAGAGGGGAGCGAGAGGAGAGAAGAGCAAGAGGATAGCGAGAGGAGAGCGAGAGGAGAAAAGAGGAGAAAAGAGGAGAGCGAGAGGAGAGATAAGGAGAGCGAGAGGAGAGCGAGAGGAGAGCGAGAGGAGAGCGAGAGGAGAGAAGAGGAGAGCAAGAGGAGAGGAGAGCGAGAGGAGAGAAGAGCAAGAGGAGAGAACAGTAGAGCGAGAGGAGAGAAGAGCGAGAGCAAGAGGAGGGTGAGAGGAGAGAAGAGGAGAGCGAGAGGAGAGGGAGAGGAGAGGGAGAGGAGAGCGAGAGCGAAGAGAGGGAGAGGAGAGCGAGAGGAGAGCAAGAGGAGAGCGAGAGGAGAGAAGAGGAGAGCAAGAGGAGAGAATAGTAGAGCGAGAGGAGAGAAGAGCAAGAGGATAGCGAGAGGAGAGCGAGAGGAGAGCGAGGAGAAAAGAGGAGAGGAGAGAAGAGGAGAGCGAGAGGAGAAGAGGGGAGTAGACCAAGAGGAGAGAAGAGGAGAGCAAGAGGAGAGAATAGTAGAGCGAGAGGAGAGAAGAGCAAGAGGATAGCGAGAGGAGAGCGAGGAGAAAAGAGGAGAGCGAGAGGAGAGAAGAGGAGAGCGAGAGGAGAAGAGGGGAGTAGACCAAGAGGAGAGCGAGAGGAGAGAAGAGTGGAGCGAGAGGAGAGAAGAGGAGAGGAGAGCGAGAGGAGAGCAAGAGGAGAGAACAGTAGAGCGAGAGGAGAGAAGAGAAGAGGAGAGGAGAGCAAGAGGAGAGCGAGAGGAGAGAAGAGCGAGAGGAGAGCGAGAGGAGAGCGAGGAGAGGGAGAGGAGAGTGAGAGGAGAGCAATTGGAGAGAAGAGGAAAGCAAGAGAAGAGGAGAGCGAGAGGAGAAGAAAGGGAGAGTGAGAGGAGAGCGAGAAGAGAGAAGAGTAGAGCGAGAGGAGAAGAGGGGAGTAGACCAAGAGGAGAGCGAGAGGAGAGAAGAGTGGAGCGAGAGGAGAGAAGAGGAGAGGAGAGCGAGAGGAGAGCAAGAGGAGAGAACAGTAGAGCGAGAGGAGAGAAGAGAAGAGGAGAGGAGCAAGAGGAGAGCGAGAGGAGAGAAGAGGAGAGCGAGAGGAGAGCGAGAGGAGAGCGAGAGGAGAGCGAGGAGAGGGAGAGGAGAGTGAGAGCAATTGGAGAGAAGAGGAAAGCAAGAGAAGAGGAGAGTGAGAGGAGAAGAAAGGGAGAGTGAGAGGAGAGCGAGAAGAGAGAAGAGTAGAGCGAGAGGAGAAGAGGGGAGTAGACCAAGAGGAGAGCGAGAGGAGAGAAGAGTGGAGCGAGAGGAGAAAAGAGGAGAGCAAGAGGAGAGCGAGAGGAGAGAAGGGCGAGAGAAGAGAAGAGGAGAGCGAGAAGAGGAGAGCAAGAGGAGAGCAAAGAGGAGAGAAGAGCGAGAGGAGAGAAGAGGGGAAAAGAGGAGAGCGAGAGGAGCGCGAGAGCGAGAGGAGAGTGAGGAGAGCGAGGAGAGCGAGAGGAGAGAAGAGGAGAGCAAGAGGAGAGAACATTAGAGCGAGAGGAGAGAACAGTAGAGCGAGAGGAGAGAACAGTAGAGCGAGAGGAGCGCGAGAGCGAGAGGAGAGTGAGGAGAGCGAGGAGAGCGAGAGGAGAGAAGAGGAGAGCAAGAGGAGAGAACATTAGAGCGAGAGGAGAGAAGAGAAGAGGAGAGCGAGAGGAGAGCGAGAGTAGAGTGAGAGCAAGAGGAGAGGAGAGTAGACCATGAGTGGAGCCAGAGGAGAGGAGAGAAGAGTGGAGCGAGAGGAGAGCGAGAGCGAGAGTAGAGTGAGAGCGAGAGGAGAGGAGAGTAGACCATGAGTGGAGCCAGAGGAGAGGAGAGAAGAGTGGAGCGAGAGGAGAGCGAGAGGAGAGCGAAAAGAGAGCAGAGGAGAGAAAGAGGAGAGAACAGTATAGCGAGAGGAGAGAAGAGAAGAGGAGAGGAGAGCAAGAGGAGAGCGAGAGGAGAGAAGAGCAAGAGGAGAGCGAGAGGAGAGCGAGAAGAGCGAGAGGAGAGGAGAGAAGAGTGCAGCGAGAGGAGAGAAGAGGGGAGGAGAGCAAGAGGAGAGCGAGAGCGAGAGGAGAGAAGAGCGAGAGGAGAGCGAGAGGAGAGCGAGAAGAGCGAGAGGAGAGGAGAGTGGAGCGAGAGGAGAGAAGAGGGGAGGAGAGCAAGAGGAGAGCGAGAGGAGAGAAGAGCGAGAGGAGAGCGAGGAGAGCGAGAGGAGAGCGAGAGGAGAGCGAGAGGAGAGCGAGAGGAGAGCAAGAGGAGAGGAGAACGAGAGGAGAGCAAGAGGAGAGGAGAGCCAGAGGAGAACGAGAGGAGAGCGAGAGGAGAGCGAGAAGAGCGCAAGAGGAGAGGAGAGCGAGAAGAGAGGAGAGAAGAGTGAGAGGAGAGCGAGAGGAGAGCGAGGGGAGAGCGAGGGGAGAGCGAGGGGAGAGCGAGGGGAGAGCAAGAGGGCTTCCAGGTAGAGCAGGGCAATGAGTCACACTGAGGACAGACTCTTCAGGGGGGAGTGAGAGAGAGAGAGAGAGAGAAAGAAAGAGAGAGAGAAGGGAGAGAGATATGGAAAGAGAGAGGGGAAAAGGGGGGTGATGAGGCATGCCAGCTGAACAAAGAATTTATTTTGTCTAAATAGGGAACTAGAATTATGAAAAACATGGAATCATCCTATAATCAGGCAGAAAAAACAGACTTTAATGCCCCTCAAGCAGTCTCACTAAAAACCTCTCAGACATCTCAGCCACTGGGCTGCTGCTGTTCAAGTCTATGGAACCTAGTCCTCATAGAGAATATTACATCAGTTTGGTGATCATGATAAAGCTTTTTTAATCTAGTTTGGATTTCATTCAAGCCTGCATGGAACCAAATAGTGTGATGTGTTATTAACATGAATAACTAATAGAGAAGATGCTTTGATGCTCTACTCTAGACTTGCATATTAAAAACACCTCTCAGGGCAGTCACACTTGAGTTGTACTCAATCAATAAATATACACATGAAAGTAAAGGTTAAGTTAGATGTTTGGCCTTTCGCGATAAGACAATGATACAGCATGTATTGGCCCTGTAATCCTCAGATGAGAGATCACATTCCACTTCTTGCACGGCGATTTGAATGCTGCAGGCGTTTGTCATCTACACAGCGAAAACCCAGAACCCACGTTAAGTAGAAGAAGTCTACTCCAGAGTTTAAGCAAGTATTTCTCAGAGTTAAAAAGGCATTAAAAGATGCTATGCTTTTCCTGTCAAATAAATGCTGTGTACTGTATCACACGAACCACAGTACTGTAAGCATATACAACATAATATGCTAGTTTAGAATAGCCTCTGGTTGGTTCAGATATCAGAGGTCTAAGAAGATTGGATTGGAGAAGATTTCCATCTATCTACTCCATGCTAGCTGGTTTACCAGTGTAGGGCTTACCACTTTCTTATCCTTCTCTGAGACAAGAGCATCCCCTCTCCTTATGTCTCTCTCCCACATCTCCCTCTCTCCTTTCATTTAGCTGCCATGAGCTTCCAGCATCACTTCATAATTCATGAGGTTCAGCTGCCAAATGAAAGGTTGAGTCATCCAAACATGGGTGAGCAGAAATATGAACACTTCATCAGCCCTACAAAGCCTCCACATGGACATCCAAACATGGGTGAGCAGAAATATGAACACTTCATCAGCCCTACAAAGCCTCCACATGGACATCCACTTTTCAGGCGGATGGAAAAAAGTAACTTTTCCATTTGTTCGTTTCATTTATTCAAAGCCATTCTTTCTCCTCAACAATGTCATATGTTGTTAATGGAGTGTGCAAGGTCAGACGTAGCAAAAATATGAAATGCCACAACGTACAGCCGCAAGGTAACGTTCCATTTATTTTAGGGACCTTGTTATTCTCTGGCACCTAGCTTTACACAACTCTCATAAGAGCATTACATGCTGATACACACAGTTGGCTTGCATGAGAAATGAACAGGCAGTGTCTTTTTTTAAATTTAACCTTTATTTAACCAGGTAAGCAAGTTGAGAACAAGTTCTCATTTACAATTGCAACCTGGCCAAGATGAAGCAAAGCAGTTCGACACATACAACAACACAGAGTTACACATGGAGTAAAACAAACATACAGTCAATAATACAGTAGAAAAATAAGTTTGTAACAACAATGGCTTTCTTACAGCTTTTGTGTGACATCAGTATTTCTCCTGAGCATTGCAAAGTGGTCAAGCACAGAGGCAAAAGGAGGTGTTGGTGAGAGAAGGACCATAACCATTACATTAGTCATTCATTATTCATTGGGAACACAACAGCCATGTTTGTGTTTTAGAAAGGAAAAAGGGAAAAGTGGACCCTGAAGGTCTACGGTGGCCCTGTGTTATGTCATGATGACGTTTGACCAAATGCTGAAGAATGTTTTACTGAAACGTGTGAATAATTCAACTGTGAATAAATTACTGTGCCATTTATTTTTTGGGGCCTAATCATTAATTTCACTGTTATTATTGAGTCAAATCAGGAGTTGACCTGCTAAGATATTCAGGATTATTAGTTGCCAAGTCTCTCCAAGACACCAGGCTTAATGTTAATGCAATTTCTTATTAAGCTTTACACTCATTTAGGATTCAGCTGGAGTGACTAGTGTGCCAGGATAATTGTGTTTGAATGTTTAATGATGGGCAGAGTCTCTACACTGTTGCTCCTCTGGAGATAGTGTCCTGTCTGTGGCCTTCCCAGGCCCCAGCAGCTCTAATTAGGGCCCAACATCGCCCACATACACTGTTATTTTCCATTAGTTAATATGCGCTTTCAGCTTCACTGGTTTTCTAATTTTGTACTAGTCATGCTAAACATGTTCAGGGTTTAGCATAAGCCTTGTGCAAAACCCTGAACATGTTTAACATGGCTAGTTTACAGTACATATATACAGGAAATATACATTGACAAAGGATGACTAAAGGTTTAATCTTAGCTCTGGGATGATGGGTAGGATGTTGCTGTGTAACTGCCTGAGGGGGAACAATCCCTATGTTCCATGTTTCCTGTGTACAGGCAGCTGGGCAGGGTGGAAGTGCAACTAAAATGTAGTTTAAATAACCATCTGCATTTTGAATGTCTATTTTCTAGTTATTTTATTAAAGAAAGCATAAAGATGTTAATGAAGAAATACTGTACCTCTGTTTTGAGTTAGACTTCAGAGTACTTAAGCATCGAATACATTGCAGGTAGGGGGATGTTCACACCTACAGTAGCCAGTGTTTGAAAACCTGTTTTCAAAATGCCACCAGCTGTCCATCACTACTGTAAATAAAAACACAGCATCTTGTTTACATCTTGTTTACATTCTTATTGTAACCACAATGTCACAAATCATTTGTATCTACCTTTCCAATTACTTTTAGAGTTTGGGATTAATTTGATTAATATTATGGTGTTTCTATTCCAAGAAAAATGAAAAACTCTGGGTTTCCGTTAGGATGGAACGTAAAATATGGCGCTGTACAACGTGACGGTCGGGAGTAGGCTACACAGTACTGGGCTATTTAGCTAAAGAATCCCTGTATCATACGTGGGCATGTGATGTTTATTTTGATCCAAAGCCATGAATGAGTGAGTCACTCAGCTTTATGTAGGTACCGGGCTATATGATATCATATAGCCCAAAATTATATTTGAGGTTATTTTGTTTTTTTATTTTTTATGAATGTGAGCGATTGTAATCTGAATAAAGGCCAAAACATTTTTTTCTGTTTTTAGAGGGAGAGAAAAGCTGGGCCAATTGTGTGCCGCCCTATGGGACTCCAAATCACAGTTGGATGTGATACATAATAATAATAATAATAATACTTAACTTAGAAATACATTTGACAATAGAATTCTCCCCCTACCCTTCATCTAGGCAAGTCTATTGTCCAGCTACCTGCTAGAGCAGCGGGAACGTTTCCCTAGTCAGCTCCATTATTAGTGCAATGCCACTTAAAGTGTTGCTCTGTGCTACCTAGTGTGGCGGGGTGGGGGTCCACCCCCCCCTCCTTCCTAACAAAATAAAATAATAAAAATCTTAGTGTAACAACAGTTTTAGTAAGTAATACTGAAGTCGTGCACAATTATTAGTTTCTATATAGGTTTATGTCATCCATTC